>NC_063285.1:656438-984658 GCF_910591885.1 Bombus terrestris
AGGCGCGAGAAGGAAAAGTTCAAACTATTTTAGAGTTCAAAAAGCAAAATTTACCAGTTTTCGAAATTACGATGTATACAAAGAGTAAGATTTGAGTAATCATGGTGCAAAGAAGAGCAATGTTCGAAACATCAAATCTTCATCATCAAACATCAGGCATCAAACTCGTGGCTCGCATCACACCAAATTCTCGCAAAGACAAAGTTGAAACTAATTCTAGAAACATTCGTCGCGTAATATTGTTCGAAACGGATATGATTGTACCGCAAACTTTCATCGACTATAGAACAAAGAGAATTAAACTTTGCAAAACGATATGTATAGTCGAAGAGAAGATGGCAAAGAGTTACAAGTACTTGCAAACGGGAAAGAATTCCATGTCAATGATTCAGAGGATTTGTACCACGTACCAAAAAAGGAATTGACGAAAGCGCAGTATGAAATGAGTAGCGCGAATATCGTGATTGGGACAGATATTGGACAGAATGGAAATACTGGTATTGTATTCGTTCAAAGTCGAATAAATGGCGTCATTTACCGTGATTTAACACAAGAACAAAGTAGGAGGCATGCGACACATATTGCAGGCGTTCAGCTCATTTTTCAGCAGAGCAGTATTGCGATTTATAGCGTTGAAATTGTGAAAGATTACTTTTCATCTGAACATATTCCACATTTACATAAATTAACCAACATACCTGTCCAATTTGAATACTATCGGAAACTATTGAGAACGTCTTGTTTAAATCTTTCAACGCGCAAAGCCTTAAATCATTATCTGAATATTATGAAATCGATATACAGGGTGTTCGAGTTTGATCTGTAAATCTACAAATGCGAATTATTAGTAAATTACTTGCACATGACGTACCTCTCATATAAAGATGGCATACGCTTTCTTAAATCAAAATCATATAACTTTTAATACACCAATCGATCTTGACATTCTCGATAAAAAATATTATCTTATTTATGTTGAGAAATCATTAGTCTAGCAGATACTTTAACTCTTATTTTGTGAAAACTGTCGTAGGAAATGCAAGGGAAGACGTATCTGCTTTTGTATCTGTTTTCCTTGTATTTTACACGATAGGTTTTACAAAATAAAAGTGAAAATATCTGGTAATATAGTATCGCGGAAATTTAGGTATAAATTTTTCCTGGTACTATCTATAATTTGTAATTTATTTACAATAAATTAGTTATACAGATATTAATTAGACAGAAAACGATGGTCGTTTAATTTGGAACTAAATGTAACAACCTTACTCTAATTCGACCACTCACGCAACTGGACAACGCTAACAACTCTACTCCTCGACTCCTCGATTAGCTCTGACCTTTCGACTCACTCTCACTTCTCGATCAACCGCTCAACGCTTTTCGATCAATCGCTCAACGTTTCTCGATCAACAACTCCTTAAATTCAAATCGTCCCCCTCCATTAGCGTTATCTTTTCCTCTCTCTAATCCCCTTTTGTTAACGCTCCGCAAGAACTAGGCGACTTTAGTCACATAGGCTTTTTTCCCTATGTAGACTAACAACCGAGGGACAGACGACATTGTTTTGATCGATCTCTAATCAGGCTTTTTCCTTACGATACTACAGTAAGCTTATAGTTTAGCTAGATACGAATAAGAATAATAACTTTTTATAGAGAATGCCAAGATGCATCGTTTAGTGCATTGAAAATTATACGATTTCGATTTAAGAAAACGTATGTCGCTTCCATTTACAAGAAAACTAATCACCTCGGATTATCAGCCAGTCGAAATTATTCAATTCTTGTCTGAACCATTCTTTATATAACGGATTCGTAATTCGTAATTTATAGATTAAAATCGAATGAATGCTGGTATATGCATCTGCATGATGAATATGACATAAATACAAAAATTGATACAAACATATGCCCTATTTCACCTCGTTTGCGAGTTTATTGGAATAAGTTTATATTGGAATAATTCTATCTACCTGTTCACGAACAGAACTCGATATCCAACGAACAGCTCCTAGAAGAATAAAGAGAGTAAAACAGTCAGTGACAAAAAGTCTTCAGACTCGTCTTGTGTCCGAATGCAATACAATTTGCTCAAGAAGAAATTCGCTATATCTGGAAAACTAGGTCAACCAGAGTGTATGTTTAAATGAATTTTTTATTGTTTTCATGTGCAAAACCCACCGCCAAAGCGATTCTCCGATGTATATTTATGAGAATTAATGAAACTTTGAGACTTTTTGCTCTTACGATGAGTACGATACAACGTAATAAAAATTTGACCTCGAATCTCACAAACAAGTTTCTCTTCTTACAAATGTTCACTGGTCCAAAGATGTACAAGCTCACCATAGTCATTTTTACATTTACTGCTCATGCACCTTGTACACAAATCAAACGTGAAAGTATCCAGTAACTCATTTTAATCGAATGGAGACAGGAAACATACTTGTCATGAATTCGATCTATTCGTCACAATAAATGTATTCTGAGTTTGTCAGCTTGGTACAAGGAGACAAATATCTCACACGAGTGAATTGTTTTTTAAATTCTGAAAAGGTTAATAGCATCGTTGCGTGGTAAGGTAGCAAAATATACGCGAGGCAGTAAATAAAACTACTCGAATAACCTTTAAACAGTTACCTGAATAAAGTTAAGTAGAAACACAAATAGAACAATACGTTAGAAATAATATATGCAACTGTAGAGGTTTATGTGTAGAGGATGGTTGGTCAGTGAGATTTAATGACGAGATGGCTCGTTGTTGAAATCGTCAAGTATATTTAAAATGATTAAATAAATGAATATACAGACAATATTCGCTAAGACAGTTAAATAGATCGCTGATAATTCGTCGATAATTCGGTAGATAACTCTTGATAACTCTTAGATAACTCGTCGATACTGAACTATTTTCGGTTGCATCCATTTATTTATACTGGTCGGGGCAAAGTCGGAAAATTCGAATTCGTCTTCGTTCGACAGTTAAACGTAGTGGCGATATTGTTTTGCTCGAAGTTTATTTATTATTACATTACATGTATCCCAACGATCTTGATACTACGAAGCAAAACAACAACATGATTTGAATTGTCTTCTACTCATGTGCCGCTACATTACCCCCCAAGCAGTGACAACGTTTTTGTTATGTTATGTATATCAAATGTTTACACTGCTTTGCATGATCGTCGCTGTTTTTAAAATTTGCGTAGTATACCCCGCGTCCGATAATTTACAACGCCTAATCGAAATCGGGAAATCGGACTCTTCGCCCAGACCACGTAACGTACCTATCCCTGATGTTCTTTTCGTTTGTTCGGTTATCGATAGTAGCAACAATTTCTCGCGCGTTCCCGGAACCTTGCGTGATAGAAACATAGTCCATCTTGCCGCGAGCGTGAGCGTAATCATGGTCGTGATCGTCGATGGTTGTTGATGCTCAGCGCGTCAATTCGCGTCAGGATCTGGTTTAGCCGTGTGTCCAATACGTCCTCGACTCGATTCAGCCGGCCTTCCATCGCGTACCAGCCGTGATTTTGTTCGCTGTTCTTTGTCGTTCTATGTTCGCTAACCGCGACTATTCGTCCTTCCTTCGGGCGGATCTCGTGTATACGGTCGGCAATTTGGATTCGCGTTTCAGGATTCTTATCCTCCACGAATCTCAAGACTTCCTGCATATGTACCGGTAGTCGGTCCTCCCAGACGGTGAGGATGAAGTCATCCAATGTCGAGGAGATGGCAAAGTTTCTTAAATGCCGGTAAAATTGTGTTGGTGTCCTATCGCTTATTTGCTCAATTTCTATCAACTTACACACTCTCTACCCAATCTCGCAATATTTTAATAAGTTCCTTCTTAAGGAACTCGTACTGTCCGGTCTCCGATGGGGCGATCACTATGTCTCGGACTAGCCGCACGTACGGCATGTCGATATTTGAAATAGCTATTTGAAATTTTGCTTCGTCGCTCGTAATCCGGCCAGTTCTGAACTGCACTTCCAGCACCAGAAACCACAGCGTAACATCGTCCACCCAGAACGGTGGTACGCGGAACAAGATGTTTACCGAGTCTACGTTGTCACACCCGGTCGTCGTACTTTCAGCTTTGGTTCGTACGTTCGGTACTGGTCATTTTGAACTCTCCTCTTTAAAATTTTGATAGCGCTCTCACGATTATCTCTTTCGCTTAGATCACGTCGGGGTCACCATCTTTGTAGATAGAGGATGTTTGATCCTGAGATTTATTAAATGTTATTGCTTGAAACCGTCGAATATGTTTACAAATAATAAGTTAGTATACAGGCTATATTCGCTAAGTCGCTCGTACAGTCTATAAATTGCAAAGTAAGATTGCTAATTAATACTTGATAGATGCTCGCTAGATACTCGTCGATACTGAACTCTTTTCGGTTGCGTCCCTTTATTTATACTGGTCGCCGTCTTCGTTCCACGGTTACATGTAGCGGCGACATTGTTTTGCCCCGGTTCATTTATTATTACGTTACGTTATATCCTAACGATCTTGATACTCCGAAGCAAAATAATAATATGATTTGAATTGTCCTCTACTCATGTGCCGCTACATAACTATTATTCGAACGAAATATTCGTTTAAAGCGGAAATTTATTTAAACGACTTGTATAAATATTCGAATAAAGCGCAACTCTCGGAAATTAAAGTTATCGAATAGAAACGTTTACATCGTTTCTTTTCGATTGTGTAAGATCGGTTTTTATTTGTACGATGAAAGCTATGTTCAGAAGGGACATTTCACTGAATCTATAATCTGTCAGCGAAGACGAGCTATGGCGAGGAATTTCATCCAATTATTATAACTCTGCCGAGTAATAAAGTGGAGGAGTAAAGTTTTCGTTAAGCCAAGCTAAAAATGGAATGAAATCCGTAGCAATCGGAGGAGACGTTTCGAAGGAGATGCGGTTTTCTCCCTCTGCCGTCATCCTGAAAACGGGTTTTCCGGAGCGACGGAACTCTCAGTCAGGAATTACTATCGCGCATCTCATGGCAGGATGTTCGTTAGCAGGATTTCTTTTCCCTTCAGCGACCAGTTGGCCACTCGACTCGAGTGCATTCTTATTCATCCGTTTTTCAGTTATTGTCGGAGTCCTTCTCGTCGGGCGCGATTCATCATTCGTTTCAGAATTCATCGTCCTTCGAAGAACCGAGCTTCCGTTGCGATTGAAAGCGAGAAATTATATCCTCAAAAAATCTCCTCCACTTTATTCAATCGTAAGAAATTATTCCCCATCGTTCCTTTTCAATTTTGGGAATTATAAATTTAGCTTAATTATAAAGTTTGCTCTGACGTCAAATGTTACCTTAAACTATGCATCCATATGTTTACAATCGGACATTATCGTAAACTGATATTGGTTATGTGGGTGATCCTACTGAAGTGGGAATTATTGTTCACACACTTTTCCATTTAATTTAGTAACAAGCTTCGGGTTTGGCAGATGACATGTTGGTATTGCTACAAGGTGGACATATCAATAAATAACTACATGTGTATTCCTTTAATACTTATCTACAGGAAACTGAGATTTTAATAAAAATCTCGTATGATCAATAGGATTCGAAACTTTTCGCTCGAAGGAATAGACAGTCCGTATACTTTATATCACAAAGAATCCATTTCATTCCCATCGGATTAGTGCATCCAACATCAAACATCAGTAGCAATCTGTAATTACCTAGATCGTAAACTAACTACCAGTCTTGATAGTTGTCAATTAAACTAGAAAGTGAAAACAAAAATAATTAATAATTAATAATTTAAAAAGTAATTGATCATACACTTTATTACTCATTCTTTAGACACCTATATAATATAAGTATAATTGACGCACACATATATCAGGTCCTTGGATACTCGTCTCAGTCTCCTGTCATACTGTCTGCCAGGTAAGTGAGACCTAGGGACTGAGAATTTTGATGTTAAACGTTCAAAATTCTGGTATTAAAAAAAAAGTTGAATGTGAATGTTATATCCATGTTACATTAGATGAAACTTGGTAACAATAATAACCTTGGAATACAATGCGAAATGGGGCATTGGAAGGATGATTGGCTGCAACAAGAGATTGTCAACGAATCTACAATTTTAGCTAATCATAACTGGTCGCTTGTTATAAAATGCAAGAGCTAAGTAGATATCACTTTTTTAGAAAATTTTATAGACAGGGGATTGACACGTAAAAATGGTGACAAAGATTGTGTATGTTTCTGCCAATAAATTAAGGAGGAAATAAATGTGCAATATATAAAATAATAAAATAGTAAAAATATATATAAAAAGGGAAGATTAGAAAACAAGTTCAAATTCATTCATCGAGCACAAGTCGTAGAGTACATTTTGTATAATACATGAGACGTAAGTGAGAATTATATCGTGTATAATATATTACATACATCATGTACAACAGGTGATTTTTAAATAGAAATAAATTAAACTGATGGTTCTTCGTAACTTGCCTATAAAGTCACGTTTATTATCTTTCTCATTATCTTCAAACGTAATACAATTTAACGTTTTTAACAGTGTTAAAGAGTGAGTGCTACAAAAAGTTCCCATTTCTGTAGAATCACCCATATATCACAAAATTAAACAATGAAATCAAGCCGGAAAATTGTATTCGCGTTGTATTGTTCTAATGAAGATTTTGGTCAAAATGAATAATTACCCGGTGATTTATGGACGCGGGTGTAAGTCCATTACCCAGCTACGTACTATTTGATAGCTTTACGACATCATTTTGCATTCCTAGAACGCAAAGCTTGTTTTTATAGTTTTTACATCGATATATCGTTTTCCACATAATATCGTTAAATTTGCAGATTTTAAATATGATCTTCTTATAAATATGTAAAGCTCATTTATGGAAGCTCATTTTGTTAAGGTGCATGATACATAGCTCGATTGTTAACCGTCTTAAGTATCTTATAGTCGACGGTTCTTACAACTCGTTCGCTCGTTGTTCTGAGCAGGAAAAGAATTACGTTATTTGTAAAAGTCTAATACAGGAAAAAAGTGTCTAATAGCGAAATATCTTTGAATAACGCACACAAATACAAAGGAAGTATACAGGGTATTGCAAACTTATGGAGAAAGATATTAAATTTGTCAATAAACGCTTTGTTACAGAGTTATAAATCAATATCATGCGCATGAAATAACTAACTACGTATTTTCCATTATAACAGTAACTGACTGTATTATTGTGTCGTAGCATAGTTACATGGTTTTTATCGCGTGATAACAACTCCATGACGTTAATAATCATGAAACATGATAGTATCATGAAGCGGAATTACCTGCTGTTTTTAATTCGTTATTTCAAAGTGCTGTCCTTGCGCTGGGTACAAGCCTAATATCGAGCAACAATGAGATTAATAGCACTACGCAGTTTTTGAAAATTTTGCCGAGTTTCGATAACCGCATTACTGTCCATTTCATGCATACAGTATTTGTTTCTCAGTCTGTAGAAAGCGTTTATGGACAAACTCGGTATAACATTTTTTTCTGCTTTTGTCTGTAGGTAAAGCTCTCGCGGCTTGCTCGTTTAAGTTTGGGACATGCTGTATATTATTACTCGTTAGGGAATACCGACATTATTTTGGAATGAGTACCTACACGCGTAAAGTTTAATACAAGTCCATAAAATATATGTACAAAACTATCATGTATCTATGTATAGAAGATATTTTAAAATAGGCCAGCTAAATATTTTTCTTGGTTTTAATGATATAAGAAATATTTTTTGTGTAATTTAAATTACGTCAAGAGATAAATCAGGTGAAAGAAACGTTTAATGTCTTTTTCAAGGTCGTGCGCGTTTTTTAAGAATCTGCAATAAAATTTTTTCATTTAAGGTAGTTTTCGAGAAAATCGAGTTTGAAAATTTATCAAGTATACTCGAACGTGGCTAAATAATCGACAGGATGTTGTTCTACGTGCAAAGACAAGTCGAAAATGTAGAATAAAATTTGTCCATTCTGGGCTTCATTTGCAGGGAAATAAAGTTCGAACATGTTTAGTTAAAAACCGCTTTATTCCGCGCTTTCGACTTATTTTCATAAGGAATTGCCTTGTGCCCGCTTGTACCTGTTAATCGGCCATACCCTGTATATAAATATTCATATCCCACATTCGTGGGATCAAAGTAGGAGTATCGCGAGCATCAACCATATAGAAATCCCCACTTAGTAGGTTTTTAGTAGACAATTTTGGCATGTAGGAGTTTCTTACGATTTAGATTTATCATGCATATACGTATTTCTATCGGAGAACACAAACAGGTCCATTTCAAGTTACACATGCAATTATCTTCGAAGTTACTCGTTATGCAAAAAAAATGTTCCAAGTAAAATTTTTTCATTTTTATTTAGGCAGACGTATATAGATCGACCTATAACAGACCATTCAACGTTATCTATTGTCGTGCAAAATTTAGCTTGTTGTTATCCGATATTTTTCAAAATTCGATATAACTTTGAGAAAATGTCGTAAATAAATCTAAGTACTTTTCATTTTATATTAAAACCAAACCTCACGTTGAATTTGCCATTTTTATTTAGAAATTTGTTTACTGTACAAGCAAGTACTGGTATCGATATTTCAAAAAGTACAATATCATTTTAAGAAATGTTGCACACAATTGAAAGTATCTTTCATTTTGTATTAAAACTTAAGATAAAGCCAAGCTAAAACTTATGTTCGATTTCGTCATTTTTATTTGGTAATTCGGCTAACTCTTTATCGACCGATAGCCGATGAATCGGTTTTCTGTCGCCGACGCTTACCGACCGATGGCCTATTAATCGGTTTTTGTCACCGACAATCTTTTTCATTATTTGAGCAGTAATTTGTTATTTAATACTAAGGTACCTTGCTCAGTTGCGTCAGTTGCGTTGCTTTGTAAGCTCCCACAGTTTTATACCAATTTGAAAAACTTAGCGTTCGCGATGAACGAAAAGAATGGTATTGGAAAGTGTAAACAGAGCCGAAACAGAGCCGGCGCCAGGGAGAATCTGCGCCTGAGCTGCCGGTCGGACGTGCGTATGGTGTTGAACCGCTAGCGGCCAGTAAAGTGTTAATATGAAAACAAGAATTAGCACTGATAAATCTCTTTACACGGATAAATTGTCAGTGTAAAGAGCGTCTAACAAGTTCTCTCTCTTTAAAGATATTGATAGCGAGCCAGATGACTACCAAGTTCCATTTTTCTATTTATTCTTTGTTATTTAAATTTATTATTAATAAACATTAAAATGAACTTCTTTCTTAACTGTCTACTATTTACTTTCAGTCACTCGACTCGCGTTTGTATATAGATAATTTTAGGTCTAGCTTTATTATCGAATTAAAAGTAGTTTGAATTGTTTGCGACACTTTTTTAAATCATATTTTACCTTCCCAAGTAGCCCTTTTTGATATATCGAGGTTTAAAAAAATCCTGAGATAAGGACTAAATTGTACGGACAAAGGGGCCAGATTGTTAAGTATTATCTTTTCTCTTATTAATTTCATAATTAAATTACATCTTTACAAAAATAAATGAATATTTGGATTTTTTCGAGTGACAACATACATATACCTACACATACATTCGCACATACCGTAACAAAATCTATATTACAAGACTGGCGATTTCAAATGTTCTATCGGTCTGTCCTAATTTGGAGTTATATTTCATTGGAATAACTGCGAGACCTTTGCAGAACCCATACGGAACGTGTCGTTTGAACCCCAGCTGGTCTCCAATCAACGTAGTCTCGCTTATCAAACTTCCCGCTCGCGACATGCGGACGGAACGACCAAGTTGAGATGCCAGTCTCGTATTTGCATTTGAACTCGCTGGAACACGCTTGCTGCCACAATAAGAATGCCGCTGTAATTTTCTGTAACACGGAAAATTCACTTTGTGACCGGTGTGCGTTGCGTACTAATCCTCGACTCTTACATGTGTATGTTTTGCCTTTTGCAGTCTTTCCTACATCTCAATTTTTATACCATAGAAAAGAATGACGTATGTTATCAAAAATTTTACGCTATAAAAGTCACGTTATCAAACAAATGAAACTTTACAAAAAAATGTAACACTCTTAATTTGTTCTATAATAAGCATTGAATTACTCGTGTTAATCGGAAATTTGGTATCAAGATACAAAAAAAAAAAAAAGATTTGAAATTCTTTCTTATTGTTATTAATTCTATATCAAACATTTAATATCATCTTGTAAAACTTTCTTTCAAAAAATGAATATAGCTTAATTATCAATTTTCTTTTCATTAAAGGTATTTTCTTCTAACATACGAATACCTATTAATTTTGTCGTTAACGTTAACGTTAAATGTTAGTTTTGTCGAGAGAAAGCACGTTTCTCTTTTCGGAGAGCTTTTAAAATATTTAATTAAACAGATATTGCCGATCTGTTTCAGTTATCCTACCTATATATCCCCAAAGTGTCATAATTTTTTGCGGATTGGAGATGTACCCTTGTAAGTTTTATCGTCTTATACTCTCGCAGTCGGTAATCGCCGATCATAAAATTCCTCCGTAAGGATAATTACATTCTATCATAGATAAAATGGGATTTCATTCTCTATAGAAGTTCTAAAAAGTCGGCAGAAAATGGTTGTCGACATAGTCAATTAAAGATGTGTCAGCGTCTGATTCCTTAGCGATTCTGATAAGGTTAATTAAACATTTAAGGGAAATTGTTCGCGCGGATCGAACGCTGATGCCTGTTCTCCAAGCCCATAGACTATGTACTGGATATTTACATATGTACAGGCAGAGGTTTTCTCGAAGTGGGGCCGAGGTTGGGGGTAGACGCGGAAGGGTAGGGTAAAAATTGACGAAGTCTAGGAGGCAAGGGCCAGAAAATGCCCGAAGCGGTGCCTAATGAGCTTCCTGCAGCATCGAGTCGTTGCCTCTACGGCTGCCATTCAGGATCTGTGACACCACGGTGATTCAGAATTCGAGCGAACGAGATCCGAGGGAGGGAGCAGATTCGCAAAGTCTGTGACAATCGGCAGCTAGCGTGGCTATTGTTTCAACGAACCAAGCTGCTGCCGAGAGAGACTTTCAAAACGTTTTAATAACCCGTTCTTCCCTCGGATGCTTCTCTGTTTTTCCTTCGCGTTCGTTTCCTCCTTTAGCGAGACCGTAAAGCCAACTCGTGTGGCAAGTAAGACGAGCCAGTAATTATGCGTGTTCGCTCTTGCGGCTTCTTGCCGAATGCATTTTTCTCGATATTAACACCATCGTCCGAATAGCTTTTTAAAAAACGATCCATGTGAACAAATTTTCTTCTCCAACGTCAAATTCAAATAGTAAACTTCCCTTATTACGCTCTACCATATACGTGTTTGATGAATATTTTCTTTAACCGATTACATTGTATTACATACAATGGCATCGATAGCGACACAACTTGAACAATTTTCGATTTACTTTTATCATACATTGTGTTTCCATCTTTATCGTCTAAAACGATACATTTGCAATTGCATCGGTTTTCCATCAAAGAGCAAAGTTATTACTTATCAACCTTGTTTTAATTTTTAACAACATTGCTCATCGTCAGGTGTTTTATGACGCTGCAAGTGGCAGGTGTCTTCTTGTGTTCGTATAATATCTTGTGATGACTCACGAAGGTTTCTTTGTAAATTTGAAAAAGCCTCTCCTTTGAACATTACATTTTTTCAATTGTCCCACTATCAATGCCAGTCGACAATATGAACATATGAAATATAAATACAGACAAATGTTTTGTCATTTTGATAGAATCTTTAACTGTTTATTATGTGTTAAAATAATATTGCTATGCTCTGTGGTGTAACTTATGAGAAATCTATGCTGTATTTTGAAACACTTTCCGAAATTGTTGCTCGAAAATTTATAATTGAAAAATTTAATACACACAATTTTTATGTTGAAAAATGGTATCAAAATCTGTGTTGAAATATGTATAAACATTGATTTCTACGGACGAATAAATTTTTTATTCAGGGTCAGTTAAAACGTGTCTATAGGAGAATGGGACGAAAGGGACATTTTCCGTTTGCTTTCCCTGTCTTTCACACGATAGGTTTTTACAAAATATTAGTTGAAATATCTACGAAACTAATAGTTTTTCAACAAAAAGTATTCACTTTTTTACTTTCTTCCAGCATAAAATTCAATATTTTCCAATTTTAAAAGTCAAGCCAAAAGTTTTATCCTTCCAAGTTGTATGTGCTGATAATTGGGATATATGCTACATATAGTAATTATATATAAATGTGTACATGTTAATTATGTATGTACACATACATTCCATTACTGGTATACAGAACGGTTTAATATAATTTAAAACATGGTGGTATTGTAGGTTTTAATAAACGAGATATTAAAATTCCTGTTGCGAAACCGCATAAGCACGAGGAGATACAGCAGCAACCTTAATGAAATAATATTTCTCTGCAAGAAAAGTCCAACGAAAAAATTAAATTGTCATTTAATTTCATTAAAGCAGCTAACTGTTGGTTATAGAATTGTAAATCTAACGAATGGTACCAGAGAATACTTAACTTCGATGCAATTAATAAATCTTTTCATGGTATTGAAAACTTACGATTAGAAATATATTAATAATATATTAAATGAAAATAAAGAATTCAAAAGAATAATCATAATACGATATTTGATAATAATATATAATCCGTATTTTTTTTACGATATGCGTTTTGGTATTCCAAAGCAGAAAAGGAAATGTTTGATATAGATAATACGAAATGCTCTCGCTTTATCTAAACAAACACTTCACTGAAAACGCTATTTGTTGACTTTCTCAGTGTACATATCATTAACTGAAGCGGAGAGTGCACCAAAATGATCTTATTTTCTATATCCTTACTAACATAAATTATAATGTATACAGTTTCGTTTCTACTTATAAATATTAATAGTATAAATAATATATAAATATAAATAATAGCGTAATGACAAAATAATTATATACAGTGGAACCTCCAGAATCTGAAATAACGACGGGACATATCTGTTTGGATAAGAAAATTTTCGCATAATAGAACCCGTGTCTCTCTTCGTAATTACTATTCTATATTTTAAAACCAATAATACAAGAACGATTATAAAAAGATACCATACGATGTAAATATAATATTTTTTAAATTATTTATGGATTCTACGCCTATTTTACTACATTGAATTATATCGTTTGTGCTTCAAACCATCCAAGTTCCTTTTCTGATACTCTAAACATTTCAAAATACTCTTTTTTAATTTTTTATTTAGGCTTTTTATCGTCATTTTCGCTCTAATCTTTTTGTTAGTAATCTTTTTGTTAGTTGTCAAGTGCTCATGAGTTTTAAAGGTCACAAGTTTATATTTTGAACATCTACGATTGCGCAGTCCTTCTCAAAACGAATGCAAATACCACGGTCACACGGTCACTCGGGTCACGAACGCAATAATAAGTAAGAAATAAAAATTTGTTGCGAATGCTTCTGAAAAAGAGTCTACTCGGCTTTATTAGCAAAAGAGATACTTCGTGACATCGAGATCCTTCTAAATCCTCACCAATTCACGGTCGGTCAATAACTGGAGCTGCTTGCCTCAATCACGTGCCTAGCACGTGAGTGTTTTGTTTGCGTTTACTGACTTCTGTCGTTGAACGGTGTACGTACGTACAGTGACGAGCAAAAGCGTAAGAACACTGCTCTAGTTTTGTATAAAAGGCGATAATACGAGTAATATTTTAATTCGTCGGTAACAAGACGTAACAGCTTATTTTCATTAATATTAGCGATGTACGGAATATTTTACAAAAATATGGATTTTGTCAAAATAAGGTTTCTAAATTAATATTTTGTCCATTCTCCTTCATTTTTTCGTATTGCTTCGAATCTAAGTGGCACAATGTCTTTTAAATTTTTAATAATTTCTGCTCCGATATTGCACCATTCCTGTTGTGTTCTCTTCCACAATTCATGAACCCCAAAGGGTGGATTATCATACGTTGCCAGTTCTTTTCACAATGGGCCACAAATTCTCGATCGGATCCATACCCGGACTTTGGCCAGCCACTTTATTACAGAAAGCTTTTGATTTTCTAACCAGGTTTTTACTACTTTTGCAATATGTCTAGGGTCCCCGTCTTGTTGAAATACTACTTTGTGTTTAACAAAACCAATAGAATTAACAACAAAAGGTAAATTATTTCGCGAAAGATTGAAATAATGCTCTTTGCACGTTAAAGCTTTGATTCGAACTAAGAGACTAACACCTAATTGGTTCATCCTCAAACTTCATAGTTTGTTTTATACCATTTGTTTGATCATTATTTTCGAACAAAGTCCAGTACCAGCACCTTCAATCGGATTCAAAACTGTTAATTTTTGTTTCGTCAGAAACGCAAGCTCTTTTAAATCTTCTGTTGTCAATTCTTTGTACGTGTCAGCAAAATTTTTTCGTAATTTAATATTTTTATCTAAAAGGGCTGGTTTACGTTTCTCTTTTTTTCCTCCTTTAAACCAATTTTCTTTAAAGAGCGACGAATGGTCCATTCACTAGCACTTACTCCGACTTTTAGAGCAGCGATTTTTTGCGTTTCGCAACTTTCACACCGAATACGATGTGCAATTTCACGTGCCGCTCTATATGAGTAGTGGTTTACCGTTTCTTGAACAAACTGATGCAATATCGTAAGTCCTTTTTATTCTCGCAACTATCGTACGATCGACACCGTTCTCCGACATAGTTCTCCGCAATTTGCCGCAGCGATAAACCTTTGCCGCACAACGAAACGATATTCTTCTTTTTGTCTTGCTTAAGTGGCTTTACCGTGGATTAAGCGTGTCAAACAATTTGAAAAGTGAAGAATAACTAAGCAAGTGTTGAACAGCTTTTGTTGACAGTTTCAATTCTCAAACATTTATTCGCTATCCTATCGGTTTTTGAAACGTGCAAAACTGTAAACATTGTTCCAAATCTCTATTTTTTAAAAATAGAGATTTGGAACAATTTCCGTATATCGTTGATATTAATGAAAATAACCCTAAACGATCAATTAAAAAATTGCTCATATTATCCCTTTTTGCACAAAACTAGTTTACGCTTTTGCTCTTCGCTATAAATGGTACGCCGCGGATATCTCGAAAGATTTTTGTTAATAAAACCAAGAATACATTTTTTCAGAATAATTCACAACAAATCTTTATTTTTCGCCGCTATCACGTCGATGATCGTGCGTGGCCTTAAATGACCGTGATATTTGAATTTATCTTGAGGCTACAATCCTAGCTATCCAAAAATACATAGTTCCGTTTAAAAAAAGGCGACCACAATCGCGTAATAACCCCCTCTGAACCAAACAACTTTTTTTTGTATCCCAAAAGCAGAAAACTTTACTTAGGTGGCTCGCTTTTTACGTCTTATGTTGCATTTCCAACTACTGATATTCCTTGTTGGTAATTTATTGCTATCGGTATAAAACAGAAAATAGATATCTATTTTTCAAATCCATTATATCTCGACAGCGTAGTATTTTGGAAATATAAGAATTGTAATGGTAATTGATAATAAGAATTGTTGATATCCATTAAAAAATTTTTATGTCACCTTTACAGGACGTTTCATTGTCGTCGCAAGGTCAAATAGATAAAAGCACAGTATGTACCACCTCGATATCATACAACTTTTATCTGACACATTTTTCCGTATTGCTTATGTTTTTTTTTTTTTTTTAGATATTTGGGCGTTTCTAATTAAATAGGACATACTCTACATGACAACTTTCAAGCTTTGCAAGTTTCAAGCGTGCGTTATGAGAAGAATATCAAAAACATTAATTTATTTCAATATATTTAATAATTTCTATACGGTATGTGTGTATAATTTCTATGGTAAAGTTAAATTTCAATTTCATAGCAATATTATTTGTTAAAACGTTGATGACACATGTATCAAAAAGATACACGTGTGTCTGCTCATTACACTGAGCGCATGCGATGAACACATAATTACAGACCTATATCTCTCTAATGTACAATTCACGTGTCCATAATTCCATTCGAAATCATAAATTACGTAGCAATTGATTTGTGCACACAATTTTGTGGAGTCGTCCGGAAATAATGGCTTGGGTCATAAATATTAGTATAGAAATTTCCCGATGGGATAGCTGTTGGTACGACATATCGCTAGGGAATTTCTCGAGAATTAGTACTGTAATCAAAATAATGTACTAGAAAGAGACATAATTTAGTTCATTGTTTTTGAATGTACACGAGAGTACCAATCTAACTGCAAAAGCGTTATTAGAAATGTTAATTACAACTGATTGAAACTTCATTTCTTTTACGCTTGTAACTTTACCTATTCAAATGTCCGTTTTCGATATTTACTTACAAAATAGAAATCTGATGTTGATGTATACGACACTTGCTACCAGGGAAGAAATAATTTCTGCTTCTATTATTCATTTTCTATCGTTCATTTTATAATGATTTATATTTTACATAATAACCATTATTTAAAATTCAATGAAAACATTACTTTATTTTATTTAATTATAGTTGCTTATGAATCGTCATATCTACTCGTATTGATTATGTCGGTAGCAACAGATTAACATTTTGCTGGCTTTCGAAAACATGTGGATTTTGGTATGATTTTATTGTCGCAAAATATTATTACGTGATAAAATGTGGCTTTAAAATAACAAAATTAATATGTAATAAAAATATTGGTTTCTGTTAGTTGTCATACGTTATGAGGTAGTTTTGTTATTTAAGGAACTCATTATCTTCATTTTGTTGTCAAGCTATAAGTGTGATAAAGAAGATATTCTGGTAATGATATTAACACCCTACCGTGTATTTAATTTTAATACAAGTTGATAAATTGTAGTAATGTAATAATATATATATATGTATATAATGAGACGCTCAGTTAATCGGACTTCAAATCGACACGTTTCGGCAAGGATTGGACCTGCTGCAAAATGCAAGCGCCTCTTCGACTCGTAGATGGCGCAGACTCTGCCGTCGTCCTCTGTCACTCTTGCATAATATCCTGGTCATTAATTATAATGGGCTGGAATGCCCATGGCCTTACACTCGGCCTTGCTGAAAGTTAGATCGTCCTCGACTATGCTTACTACTAGACCTAAAATTACACAGATAATATTCAAGGATCAGTATATTACCTCTTGCAACCCTCGTAGATAGTTAACCGTGTGCCTGGAATTTTCGCACTAACAGAGAGATCAATTCTGTCATCAGCAGTAAAAGCTTGTGATATCCATTTCAGCTGGTAGCTGACAAGCTGTATCTGAATACCTTGGAGTACGACCAAGCTCTATCATAATAACATTGATAAATGCCCACAGGTCCCAACATTGCCACCAGATCTCCATCCACATAATCCTGACCGAGAATTATACCACAGTACCCGCGTCTATGCGACTGAATAAAACAGGCGGCCAGTATCTCCAATAATCGACTTCGGATGGCTGCTCTCCGCCACCAGGTATCGTGTTTATGTAGCTGGCATACCTTGGGTTAGGAGTCCAGATTCATTGTGACATCTTGGATCAGCTCACAATCGGACTCGCTCTCAATTGAGTCATTTCCTTGACTGGTTCGGGAGATGAGCTTCTCATTTCTCAGCTTCCAGTTGTGACTTTGTGATCACCCTGTATATACTAGCTATTCTCCTGAAACAACTAATCAAACAACAATCTGCCAATTCACTTATACAGTGATATTGTAGAGCATCGCAAGTAATCTACTTTTGGAGGATCTATAAAAGGATCTATATGTACTTCATTGTGCTGTATGATCCACGGAACCGTTTGTCGCATTTTTCACTCTCTTGGCATTAGAATCACATGTTCTTCGATCACATGCACACGTGTCAACTAGCGTATACTATTTATTCACTGCACACCATTCAATGTGTGCTTAATACCTTGTCCCTTGCAGAAAGCTTTAAACCGTTGCTAGTGCAGTGTACGCATTCCTCTAGCGCTCTTCCGTACGATCGCTTTTATGACAGTATCCGCAAGCTACTCTATTTCCATCTTTTTTCCTTATTTCCTTCCTTCCTGCCATATTTTAACCGTTCGAGGTAGTTTCACCTCAAATGTCTCGCCTTGCACGACAACTATTGGATTTCTCCTGATCACTGTGCTTGTTACTTGTATATTCTCGCTGCATAAATCATTTCAAAACTTTCGAATCTTTAATTTTGCTGTCTGATGTACTAAATACATATTTTTAACAAGTTATTTATATCGAGGTGCCAGAATGGTAGTGCGTATGTTACCACAGAGGATCTCTCCTCTCCGACGAAATCTAATAATTCATCTTCTGGTAGATTTGATTTTGTCTCCTTTCTACTTTTTCTATTTTCATAAAACATATTTTTAATAATATATTTTTGAGAACAGAACAATTTACTTGCCATCGATTGTTTAATAGGCAATTACGAAGAGACTTCCCAAGTTAACGGAGGATTTGCTAGCACATCGTACTATCTTTTCTGACCAATTGTTTGCAGGAAATTTACTTCGCGTTGGATCAAACTCTGGCAAAAATTCATCGGTTGAAAACTGACTCAGTCGTCTGAAACTTGGCTGCGTCATACCTAACAGGGCTTTTGCCAATTGAACGAAACCGACACTCAAGGTTGTTGTTGTACTGGAAAAGGATACGCCGTGGTGGCCCGCTTCTTGTGTTAAATGGTGTGGTTAAACTCGCGATTCCCCATTTGTATAAGCTCTCATTTTCCACTCCATTGTTACTGGATCACAAGGTCTTCCTTTTTGATCAAATTAACATACTTGCAATCGACTATGCTCTACAACATCACTATGCAAGGAGTCTTTACGCACTCGCAAATTCTGATGGCGCGCACGATTATTCCACTGTTGAATCTTGAATATCTGGAAGGACGAGTGTAAAAATGTTTTTAGATCTTTTGGGCGTTTCAGCGCGTGATAAGTGACGAGTGGAATGTTATTAATACGGCGTGTTCTTCGAAACGAATTAGATAACTTTACAAGTGAATAAGTTAAAGTAAATAAGACAACGAGTTAACAGTGTCGTACATAAGCAATGTATCTGTTAATTCTATGAGGAAATTAGACTAGTCAAATAGTTATTTGTTAGAAATTTCACAAGGTGATTTTGGAATAAAAGTCCTCCTTGGAATAAGTCCGCGTATATCCTTTAAACCATCCAGCCCAGCCATATCCTGCGGAAACACAGTCTCTAATTTTTAGCAATGCGACGCCGAGTCATTCGCCGTTAGTAAACTGTTCCACGCATCCTATAAACAGTCATCGACACCTCATGAAGTTTCCATATATTCTCCAAATACCTAGTCCAGATTCGTCGGATCCATAGGACCCTCGGCCAATCTTAAATTATGGCGAGGCTAAGCGATGGCAGCGCGCTACCTGCCATTATATCGTCACGAAGATGCGTTGTCGCTAACATAGTAATTTATATATTTTGGAAACATTCTTGCACAATAAATGCAAACTGACCAAAATAAAAATATATTTAATCATATGTAATATACGATTATAGATGTCAAACATTTCTTGATTATATGGTAAATTGCGGACCGTTAGTTCCATACATTTAGGGTGTCTTACCATTTTTGGTAAAATGTTTTGGGAAAATTTCCTTAAATGTTACATACAAATACATAGAAGGTAATGTTATATTGTTGACAGGATGTAATTTAATCATAAATAAGATTATAGACGCGAGGGGATATAGTAATTCGTATTTATTTGTAGAACGTTTTGTTTCTAAACATTATAGAGTTGGTGAATTATATTAATTAAAAATTATTGTTTATTTCTACATTGTTCGTAATATAAATTGTGAGTGGACAGCAGATATTCATGGAAATTAATTTAAAAGATGGAACTTGGGAAAGAACCGTTAGAATGCTACACTTTGGATAGATTATATATTTTGTGCTTCTCCAAATTTCGCATAAATGCCGGTATACATATGTACAAGTATCTTCTTGCATTTCGATCGCAAATCAGGATCGAATCCGATTAAAATGCAAGGGAAGATCTATATCGGGAATCTTGGCTTGGCATGAAATAAATATACAGATAGAAATAGCGATATCCGGCACGTTTGTTTATGTCAGATGCGTATTGTTGAAGCCCAGCTTCACGAAAACAGTTTCAAGAACTGATAGGGATAACGTCAGTCACAATGCAAGATAAAATCCCAGGTAATAACGCAAGATAATACTGTACAGTAGAACTGCATTCATCTGAAGGAAAATTTAGTTAATGTCCGATGAACTGAACTTTTGCTAGTTGATTTCGTTTATCTGAACTTGAGCTTCTATTATAGCAACGGAAAATAGTCGGTAGGGGGTGGGGATAATTGGTGAGTTCCTGTTATATAAACTCCAATTATGTAAATTGTTTGTTCTCTGACAAGTTCAAATAAGTGAAGTTCTACTATACCATCGCGATTAATTGAAGTAGCATTATGTATCAAGAAGCTACAACATCGAGCAGTCATATCTCGAACTCTGTTTATATGAACGAACATTTAGAAGTTTAGTTGAGCTCCTATTATCTGAACTGGCGCCGAGCGTCAATCCACTTGTATCAACGTCTAACAATAAAATATAAACGGTGGGAGTACACGTTATGCGACACACTCTCGTGTTTCGCAATTGATACAAGTTTCCAACATTGTTATGTAGTTAACTGAAAAATCACAGGCGGTGAACAGAAATGCACGAATTCCTATTCCATGTATTAATGGTTCGATTCTATAAACCAACTTGCCCCTCGACAGGTCTATATAAACGGAGTTGTATTTACATTTGAAGGTGCTACAATTTCATTGCCATTAACATGTTTACTATCTCTTCTAACCCGTCATTTTGTCAGTAAATTAACCAAATTAACCAGCGTGTTAACCAACGCTCAAAACTACTGACAGATTTTTCTTCCGTGTGAAATGTCTTTGTCGATATTAAAATATTGTAATTAAATATTATGTACCAGGTCACTTAAAAAACAGGATCAGAAGAGAAGGTCAGTCTATTAATAACGAAGACAATATCCTGAAAAAAATGGAGTATTATAATAGATCGTGTACTGCAACATTTAACAGAATTTTAGAGTTGGTGCGTCCAAAAATTATACTTTGGTAGAGAAATTTTGTTCTGAACCCTGTCAGTGTCGAAGAACGCTTGGTTATTACCATAGTCGCTTACCGGAAGCTCGCGATTCCTCTAGGAATTCACCCTTTTCGGAGCAGAGCTGAAGTGATTTCAAGAATCATCGTAGGTGGCCTTACCCAAAACTTTGCGACATTTCCTTTTCGACGCCGGTCGAGACCGTTCGCAGACTTAATTTATGGCACGGCTATGCGTACCAACGAATTTCAAAGTAGCTCCAGATACCACAGCCATGGCTTAAACCTTGTTATCCTATGTCTACGAAATTTTTACGAGTGTATACATTGGAGTCTTTGGATATTTCATTATCCACCATAACCACGACCATAGCAGTGGTCGCTAACAATTGGAGTTGCTTGTAGGTATGAATCTGCAGTTAATAGACAGAATTGTAAAGAGATAATTTGTAAGAAATTCTTGAGTTTATTAAACTAACGGTTTATCATTGAATGAACACCCAGAAGTTATTTCTGATCATAAATATACAGTATTAGTAGCCACTAATATACAGTACTTAGAAAATTAACGTTTATTACTTACAATTTTGTTCTATAATTTTACCTACGAATATGCATTGTGACATCAAACAACTATTCCATATTCGAAAGAACTTTATATTACAAAAATAGTATCCATTGCGGGAATGTTTTAAATCTTAAGGTATTCGTAACTTAAGTTATTGATCACAAATATTTCATGTCACTCACAATATGCGAAATAACATTTGCGAAGTGGAATTAATATCGTAGAGCCGTAATAATTGGCGACAAATTAATAACACCAAATGTTTGTAAAACACATAATTTCAATTATACGATAAATAAGTATGTGTGTATACCATTTATTAATATTATGTTAAACAACATAAATCTATTATTTGCATAGAATCAATAAGAAGGTCAGAGATATTACAACAAATTGAAAGTTTCATATCGTTTAGTTTTGCTTATGTAATTCTATTAATTATAAGTTGAATTAAAGTTCAATTTTTTTAATTTTATTATAATTGTTTTTTCATTTTATATTGTATATCAGGAGAAATAATATTATAATCTGCTTTTACAATTAGCAACAGAAGCTCCGTTCGATGTTCCCTCATAGTTAATTTAAATATCGCGTGACTAGTTTCTAGAGTATACAGAGAATATATTTGCCGCCTATTGCACCAATGTAAACATGGAAATTTCATTTTGAAACGAATCCATTCACAGTAAGTGTACAAACGTATTTATTCTTCACCATCCTTGGAATCGATCAATTGAATTTATCAATTCGGCACATAGTCGATTAATAATAGAAAGAATTGTTAAGATGGTAAGCGGAAGCGAACTTTTCTTTTAAAAAAGAATTGAAGGAAAGAGAAACAAGAATAATATTACAATATTGGAGCAATATCCGAGTCGAAATCGTAATCAAAATTATCACTTTGCACATAAATCAGATCTGAAGTCGAATAAGTTATTCCAAATACTTTGTTATTATTACTTTAAAAATAATATAGAAAGTGATTTTGTTCTATTCTATTAAATTTAAATCATTTCTAAACAATTTCAAAATAATGAATAATTTAGAGTATTAATTCGAGTCTTGGTACAAAGTATATGTACAAGGTGTCCCAGTGACAATAGTACACCCGATATGAAAGTGATTCTATGTGAAAAAGATAAGTTGGGAATATAGCTCTGGTGGACGAGCAAAGGAGTATAAGCTAGAATTATTGGTTTTGCAAGAAGATCACGTGTAAAATCAGGTGTCAAATTTATTGCACTTTTTGAGAATCTTTGCAGCTGGCGAAACACTGTTTGTTTCTTATTTGGAACACTTTTTTGTAGTCGAAGTACCCAGCAAATGAATGCAGTTACACGATGCACTTGTACGTGTATACCTGTGAACTGACATAATTTGAATCTAATTATTCGAAGCCTACAACATATTTGAACATATATATAGTAATAATAATATAATGCAACATAGTTGAACATACCCACACGATACGAATTTACCGTTTGAGTGATGTCGACTTTTATTAACAGTCGGAAAGCTGAGTGGCGCTACTCGTGTACAATCTTTTTCTACAAATAATATTATGAATGAAAATGGTCAATTTCGGAGAATGCTAGACTAATGTAAGGAAATATTGTTTACTTTTCTGCACACGGTGTACACGTGAGATTTCGTATGTGTACAAATATCGCAAATGTCGCATTTTACCTTATAATTAGGAAGCAGCTTCTCCTTTTTTATTTTTCATGTCGTTGTCGTTTGTTTTATTATTTAAACATCGGAGCGTGTTACGCGCTACGTGTAAAGCGGTGGTCCAAACGGGCACAAGCACCACTATTCGTGTGTTAATCAAAGTTACAAGGCTTGTACTAACATTTCCTGCGAACCCTTCATTTCGTATCAAATTCGTTGGCGCGTCTCAATCCAGAAGGAAATCTTTCTAACCGAGTAACTTGCCGATATCGCGTCGAGTTTGTTCGCGAGAACTAAACCCGCCTGTGGTTCCCTGATTGCGCATCTAGCTCATCTATATTTCCTCGAACCTCTTAACAGCTAACAGCTCCCCGGCTTTGTGTCAGATTAGTCTGTGCTATTTTCCAACCTCCTAGCAGCCGCTCGATTTTGCATCGCCTGCACTGCCTTTCTCAGTGACTCCTCGATTTCGTATCGAGTTCGTTTACGCAACCTTCTGCGGCTGCTTCTGATCTCGCGCCAGCTTCGTTCGTAAGTGACTGCACCCTACGAGCTCTCTGATTACGCATCAGGTTCGGCCTGGCAAATAGCAATCCTAGCGGTTCCCTGATCTCGGATCGCCCCTTCTCGTGTTCGTCCGCACACCTGCTAACACTCTGCTACCATATTCCGTAAAACACTGCTCCAAGTCTCAGCTCGCAACTCTGAGCATATTAACACATTCGCAGCCGACGGTTCTGACACGGAGCCTCAGTTGGGTGCCGCCTACAATTTCCATAAGTTTACAGCTGATTACCGCAAGGTTCTGCTGTTAAAGTGGCAGTGAACTTAAAAGTTTCCCCTTACTTGGTCATATTTATTACGACTTATTTTGACCGCCAAGCTCCCGTTGAGAAAAAGACCGTTTCTTTCAGGCAGCCGTGGTAACTGCAAACTATCTGTCTCTTATTTTATCTTCCGCATTCAATTCTTTTGGGCCCGTGGTCAAAAAGGTGTAGATGAGTTTCTCGTTTCATTCACTGGCTGTGTGTACGTAACGTTGTATTGTAATAAAAAGCATACTGAAGCTACACAATGTATTGTGTGGCAAATTAAACACAACAAATGATTAAATTACATTTTTTTGATCGACTACACAGGACATTGACTATAATTGAAATGTGAAATTGTATTATAAAATTATTCCAATTCCTATTGTCTGACAATTTATTTTCCGGCAAACAGTATACTCAAAACCGCAAAATATGATAACCTAGCAGCCACCAAAACGAATTTTCGAAATGACTACACATTGATACAATGAATACATGTCAATGATGAACAGGAACAAAATTTAAAATGACATGAGCGAATGTGTTAACTGTTCTTTTTTTTTGAACTTCTAAACAGAAAGGAACAAGAAGATTTTTATATTAATCACATTAATTATTAAGATATATATTCCCATTATAAATAAATGGGTCATTCAGAAGTCAAAGTGAATTATTCCATTTTTTTAATTTTAATGTCAGAAGAGACGACTGAAGCTTAACCACTGGAAACCAAATGAATTATCTTAATGAAAGAATAGCTGGAGGATTTGACTTCTGCGTGACTTAAAGGTGATTATTGCATTTGTTATACTTTTACAATTAGAACAAGTAGCTTACCACATATCCAATCAGGTCCTCATTTGTTGTTTCCAAAGATTTTCTTCTGAGCAGTGTGTACTATTTAATAGCAATTTACAGCAGTAATAATGTTGGAAGTCGGAAATATGTCGCTTCGATTTAACAAAAATGGAATTTCGAACCTGATTTACGTTATTCGTTCGTTCGAAGAAGAAACAAATTCGTTTTGCAAGAAAATTTTGGTTGAGGAGAAAATATCCAATAGCAATAAGAAGAAACAACGATTTTCAATACATCGAATGCTGCAAAATCGTCAGAAGGAAAGGGAATTATTTACCTTCTACCGTCGTCTGGTTGGTCATCTGGTGATGATGATTTAAAATTTTATAGATATTGATATTTGTCATTGTTGTAGCATATTAGCGATGTGAATATTTGAACTAACGGATTTTTTTAAATAAGATTTACTTAACTTTTGTGAACAAACGATGGTATTGGGTACTAAAAATTCTAAGGGACCCCATGAACTGTTCTTTAAAACAAACATGTCGGCATTTATCGATTAGTCACAACTTTACATACATATAAAGACAAATTGAATTCTGATTTATATGCTGTAAGACATAAATTAATCTTTTTTAAGATTCATAAATTGTAAACATTTTTGACCTCTATAAATCGTTATTATTAAAATATATTTGTATATATCGGTAAATTTACTATAAAATTGTAGATTCTATTCCATTTATTTATTACTTATTTCGCGCATGACGTAAACGAATACTTGTAGGGATTTTATCGAAAACAGTTTCCTTGTAATTAATTTGTTTATCATCTTAAGAGATTTTACACCATAATCATACGATTTTATAAGTACCTTAAGAGGAAAATTTAAAAGGGTTCGCTTATCAAAAAGGACGATGAGCCTTGACGTTTCTACAATTGCACTTAAATATTTTTCTGACAGGCTTGAGGGATCTTCCAAAGAAGAAGATTATCATCGCATTATAATTGTTTCCGTACATAATTCTTTTGCAGAAATTTTTATAATTTTACAAATTATACCTCGTCCTGCTTACATGGGAGAAAATATTCCTATTTCTTCTAAAGCCAAGCGAAGATTGATTTACAAGTATTTAAGTATAACTTTTCTTGTAAAAGAATGTAATTTAATACTTCTTTAATAAAATTCATAGTCTTCCTTTCATATTTCGTTTCCTTCTTTCTTTCCATATGTTACTGAAGCTTGATATTTTGTTTGATTCATTTTTATTTGATAAACTCTATCATCTCTTTTATCTCTTCATTCATGCAACCTGAAATTCTTTCATTTTTACTAGCTTTTTCGCTCGCTCGCTTATTTCGTTTCTTCTGCCACTTCGTTTCTCTGATTTCCTCGTCTATTCGTGTGCCTCCTCTTCCATATATGATGCAGAGAGGTGCATTACCGTGCTCGTATCGTCTGGATCTCCATCTGCTTAGCTGTGGAATCCGCTTTACCTTCTCAGACAGAGAAGTGGTACTGTCTACCTACCGATAGATCAGAAAAAGCGAAGCAGAGGAAAGAGAAGAGAGGAATATACAGCAAGAGAGATAAAGAAGGCCGATAAGAGACAAAGAAAGAATCTGCACGAGCAGTAACTTTTACCTTTTCATGAAAAGTTGAATAGTATTAACTTCTTAGGCTTAATGTTCGTTAAATTCGAAATAAATTTTTAAGGCCGCTTTGAATTATAGCAGAGCCTCCCTTGACAATGGAATTTTCGCATAATAAAACAATCACTTTTCTCATACTATAAGATGGCCAAAGACGTCGCCTATCTTTGGCCTTTTGATTTTTCAACTGAATTTGTTACCAAAATATAGTACGTTACGATGTGCGGACATTTATAATGGTCGAATGATTCAGAAAATTTTTCTCGAGAGTTTTGCTGACTGCTGACTTGAACTTGGATTTTCATGATTCAATATGTCTGATTCAATGAAACGTACGGTATGGTCAAAACATTTACGTACTAACTCTTATCCTTTTTATCTCATTTACTGTTACAATATTAGCATTGAATACATGTGCCCCGTGATATTAAAGATATGTGAAGAACCGAAGACGTGTCATAACGTGGCTTCAGCAACCAACAGTTCGCCACTTTTTCTCAGTCCGTCCTAATGCTGACTCTGTCCTTTTTACTATCTTCATCCCCTTTTAATTCAAATTTCAAAAACATTTGGTACCAAGTTCTTTCCATCAAACGTAAAAGAAACAAAACTTAAATCGTAATTCGACAATTATTGTACGTATTAGAATAACATATATACTTGAACGAATTGACAAATATTGAGTTAGATTTTCATTGTCAATTTTGAAAATCTGAGTTTAAATTAAATATCGGCAGTCAACCATACCCCTGAGAAAAAGCTTTGTGAATTATTCGACCAACATAAAGGTCCACACACCGACTGACGCGTTAATAAGTGTGGGCGTGTTTGACCCCTTATATCTCAGAAATTAATTGTCGATTCAACTTGAAAATTTGCCGTGATTGATGCCTCATCATCAGCTATTATTCGATATCAAATTCAATTCCTAAATCGACAGATGAAAAATGGACAAAAAGCTCTTCTTTCATTTTTCATAACTTTTTCATAACATAATTTTTCCGACATAAAAACCTACATAGAGTTACATCCTTTTCGTACTTGAAACCTTCTTTCGACTTCCACGAATATTTCGACGCGAGACCTCTCCATTATCACTTTCGTTTGCTGTTTCTATTTGTGTAATATCGTCATTGTTATCGTCTTTACTGCAATGAAACCATTTCATTACATCGGTATAATTAAGCTTTTTCTACCAGCGCCAGCGTATAAGGAATCTGCGTGCTTAAGGTAATTTTCAGTATCATATTTTCGTTTTTTAACGTCTGTTATTGTGGCTTTTCCAACACTATGTACTTTTGCTAATTCTGGTGCACTTACACCAGTTTTGAGCTTTTTGATTATGTTGTATTTTTTTCGATAGTTAGAACAGTATTAGTTTCGTACTAAATTCTTTTAATCAGGATTCAGTCAATCGAATGAAGAGAACAGTACATTGTATATGAACATTAATGAAATATATACATATTTTTAACAAAAAAAAGCCATCCGTTACTAGGAAATATTATATTCGAATATTAAGGTATTCGGAAATGGGTCAGGGTAAGGAGGGCTCCTCTATATATAACACAGTAACAAAGTGACTTTTGTAATTTTTCTAAATAATACTTTTAAATAATATTGCCCAAAATTCTAATTAAGCTGATAATTTATCCAAGATTGGTATACTATAATTTTTATTATAAATATACTGTAAGCTTTTGCATAATTGTAAAGTATTCGGTTATCATTAATCTATTGTTAATATTCATTATAACATGCATGATAGCAATGTATTATAGAAAGTTGGATCATTCAATGTAAATTGTCGTCTATTGGCGGTACTAATTGAAAATTTATTTATTTATTTTATGTATACAATTTTATGAGGAAGATGTATTATTTTATATCCTATATGATTACAAAATTATGAATTTTTGTATAAATTATTTCGATGAAATTGACGAGTTCTCGCATAATAAGCATTGCTTTTTTCGGGGCTTACAATTAGCATTTATCATAAATAAACATTGACATCAAATACATACATCTATACTTCTCTGATATCGCTAAATAATTATTTACTTAAGAATAAGTATTTAAGTGCGCCTCTTAATTTTACTAGAGTCAAGGAAGAACGAGCATTCGCTTGGGTAATTTAAACGCATCGTAAGAAATTTATAATTCGATAACAACTACATTAATTAAATTAAAGCAATCATTAGTGATCGAAAATACTTCAGCCACAAAATTCTTTTTCACGCGTAATTAAAATAATTTTATATATATAGCAAAGAAATGAAATTACAATACTTTTGCTTATTTTTAAATTTCAATAAAAAGTGTTTAATCAGGTTTTATCTGGTATGTTTATATACTAAATATCTTATGTTTACGACAGACCGCCGAGTTCAATAAATTTATACTTTTATTTGTATTATTGAGGAAATCGATCAAACTATTGACCTGGGACAGAGAACGATCTATTACTGAAATGATCCTGCCAAGTATGATCTTCAACTTATACCAAAAAGTATAAATATAACGAATACGATAAAATGAAGAAACGGTACGACTATAAACAGTACAAGATTTTAGAGTTAGGGAGTACTGTAAGCAGACAGTTTGAGCCCAACTTTTTTCATACTAACAATTTACGATATAGAGGAATACTTGGAACGAAACGGGCAGAAGAAACTAACAGAAGAAATGGAGCTGTTATTATTCGCAGACGATGTGACAATCCTAGGAAGTAACCCAGCAAATCTTCAAGACGAAGCAAGCGCATAATGCAAAGATACTACTTTGAAAACGATCTGAAAGTTAACGCCGACGAAACTAATGCTGCGCAAGAAAGCTAAGAGGAAAACAGCGAGGACAAAAATAATATACAATGGAAATAATATACTGGATAACGAAAGAGGTTCAAGAATGTACACATCTGGGAGTTCTCTTTGCCCAAAAAGGATTGTTTAACGAAATGGCAAAGTTCTTCGTAACTAAGCAACAGTAGCATCGGATACGATTTGAAAATCGCTAATAATTACAAGATCTAACGAATATCCTCCGCCAGGGAAGCTATTTGACGCCATAATTAAAACAATAGTAATGTACAGTATGTGCATCTAAAGTGATATGTAAATCTTGTACCATCAGGCAACGCGACCCACCGGTGATTCACGTCATTTACGTTTCCAATTTTAATTTATAAAAATGTAATTTAACGAAAATTACAGTAAAATGCAAATGTTATTGGAGAAGGCTAAACAATGAGATGTAGTGTTGACTTGTAAAAATGGTCTTATTTATTTACATTTCTCTGAAATTCTGAAGAAAAATCTCCACAAATGACACTTTCATGCGTTCTGAAGGAGATCCCACGGAATCAGAGATAGTCTGATAGAAGATGGTTTAAACAAAAAGAAAGAAAGTACTTTTAAAGAACTACTAACTTCAAAATATATATGCAATTTAGCGCCTCAGGAAAAATGGGAAAAGAAAGGCGATTAAGACATATATGTGCAATGCATGTAATATGTAAGAAGATATAATTTTTCAAGCAGAACATAGTTAAACGTGAGATTATTCGAAAAATTTGATTATCCGATTATCCTGAATACAATTAATTCGGATAATCGAGCTTCTACCTGGATTACAAAATATTACTTAGAAAATATTACTTTCAAAATATTAAAATAAAACGAATTAATGCACAGATAAGGCTAACTTATTGCTAGGAAACTAGGCTGGCTAGCGGTAACTGAAAAGGATTTTAAGTACACAATAGACGAAAGCACGGAATGTAGAACTTGCGACAGGAAAGAGATGGAAACTAGAAGTTATATTGTAACTAAATGTCGTACATTACAAAGAACTATAACCAAAATGGGTTGAGAAATGACGAAATGACACGGATCCACCATGAAACCGAGATCCTTCTGCTTAGGCGACTAGAAAGAAGACGAAAGGCGAGAAACGCAAAAAGTATACCGTTATTGTATACTAATTAACAGAAAACTGGAGCACATACGAACAAACTAAACTAACTAAACTACCTGAGGTACACACTGGCACCACAAGTACACACTAAACATCGTACATACATATAAGTTATAGAGCATGATCAAATCTTTGATGAAGCACCAATTACACGCTACATAAGGGAGCAGGTAATAAAAACCAAATAATGTATATTCTATTAATACAAATTATAAAATAAGTAGAAACAGGCGTGCAATGGAGTAAAATAAATAATAATAAAACAATTTATGTTATGAAACAATTAATGTTTGAAACCATATGTACTATTTAATGATTTATTTTATAAATGTTTGTTCCGTACAGTTTTTCAACGACGATAGGTATATTTGTTACATTTTTGACCAATCGAGCATCGGAATAAAGTGCAATATTCCACGCACCGATCGATTTTTCGAAAATTATTTCACGCAAGCGTTGCCCACCGCCTAAAGGCGGCCGGATATTAATCTAGCTCAACCTATAACCCATTGATTTTTATTTTTTGTTTGCGCGATATTATAGATGGCTCGCTCTCTCATTTATAAGTTAAGTTTGGAATCGGTTATATCAAACTGCGGCTGCCGACTTTAGAATAAAATGCATTCATAACCTAAATTTAACTGGAGATTTTTTACAAGTAGTTTGGAAACCAAGGCCGAGCAGCTGTTAAATTTACTGGAAAAAATTGTTCAGAATATTGAACTCGACAACATGGTTCAAAATCGTCGAAATACCCCAATATCTTTATTTGCAACTACAGAGGGTATATGTATGTAAACAGGGAGAAATACAAAATTTTCGTGTCACTTCAATGTAATACGATAGTACAGATATTAATTTGAATTGGTTTTTCAAATGGATAGTACTTGAAACTATATAAGATTTTTGCGATCATATAAATTGCAGAAATGTTTTTTCTTCAATTATATTATATATTATTAATAAGATAATTCTTAAAAGTAATTGATTTTAATATTTCACAATAAATTTTTAGTATTTTGCTGATCCACCTGCCTTTTTAATAACTTCTGCACATCTACGTGCTGTGGGCTCTGTTCATCTTACACTGCGACTTATTAATATTCTTTCTACGCTTCTTTCATAATGTTAAATTTGAGTTTTTTCTCTTCACTGTTTTTCACGTCATTCCATAATCCCTCAACAGGGTTTAGACCCAACGACAGCTGATCGCTGCTTAGCGTTAACGTTGTGGATATGTTCAGCATCATAGTCTGCTTGAAAAATCCAATCCTGAGCTAAATTATCATTCGTATAAGGCAGTAAATAGTCGTCTAAAATATCGACGTAAACATGTTGAGTCACGATCAATGCGACAAATTGGGCCAGGTTCGTTTACGATCATTCCTCCAAATCATTACCAAGTTGCATCCTTCAATGCTAAATTTTATACACTTATCGTTAAATTAAACAAACCGAATAGAAGAACAATATGCGTATAAAATGTTTGTAATCCGGTTTACAAATCATCGTCATAAACTTTTGTCCGCTACTGTATATTCATTTGTTTATTCAAATAAAAGTGAATACTCTTGATAGATACTACATGCCGACCGATACTGCTCGACTCTCCCATCTACAAGAAGCTTGTGTGTGGCAATTATTTATGCACTTTTCTAGTGTGAAAAATAAGTACGACAACGTGATTTAAGTCAGGTTCCGAAAGTTGAATATAGTTATTATGTAAAATAATTTATTACGGTAATCGTTCGATTATTATTATAAGAATCGCGATAAATGATACAATGGTATACAATTAGAGAAAATGAAGATAAAAATAATTTTATAAGGGCAAAGCTTTTCCAACATATGGACATTGGTAAACAAAAGTCGAAATAGCAATGGAAATTTATTAAATTAAAGAATCTTGATAACTACGACTACTTCGGTTTGTTTCAACTTGTTTGGCATTGTGTTCACACTTACGTCGTTCGACCAAAAGTTGTCTAATGTAAACGGAGTCAGTGATCGTGGTTTAAGTCATCGTAGGATTGTGGCCAGTTATTTGAACATTTTGCACATTTGGCGAGATTACATTATTATTTCAAATATTTCCGAGAACATATCTATTTTCTGTCGTAGATAACAATTCTTGAAAAAAGATATGCATTAACAAATTGTCCGCGGTTTAATGTAATTTAGTTCTTAGCAGTTGCTTGAAGACGATACGATAAAATAAATCCTAGTTTAAATAAAAGATTCTATTCGGTATGAATCTTGTAGGTGTTACTGGTATCGCTAACATTATATCTCTAAATGAAATAATATTTCGTTCACAACATTCGAGGAAATGATGAGCGACTTAGATCTTTGCGAATATATTTCTAGCTTATTTATTCATAATTGAGCAATTTAATCATCTTTGTGATTATATGGTACTTATATTTTAGCGCGAAAAATAAAAGTAAAAAAATAAAATTGCTATAGACAGGTTAATCGCTATATTATTTTGATAATATAGATACAAAGATGCAAGATATCATAACACAGAGTAGAACATCCAACTATTCCGTTTATCGTTAACTCCCTTCCAGTAGTTACACGCGAATATGCGAGACGACGACTATCAACATCGATCCAAGTTTGGATAGAACTGCTGTAAGAGCATCGTGTTTCATTGGAATTTCAGATATACTACACATAGGAAACGTACAATTTCGAATAAAGGAATAACAATACCATAACAATAGGGAAGTTACTCCTCGTAATCGCAATTGGTTGCCAAGCAGTACGTATGAGAACTGGCAATGTTGGGCAAATTTTTATTTACCTATTAAACAATAAATAAGAAATCAAAATGATATTTTAGCTGCGAATAAAAATTAAACTTTCTTATTTAAATAAAGGTCGTTTAAACGATGCCAAAAATGATTTATTTCTCATCTCTTATTTGCGACTGGAATAGTCTTTTTTATTCGGATTTGGATTTTATTATTTGGAAAGCAAATGACAATGTGCAATTTTTTTTTATCGCGTCCACTGCTTTAACATATCTCCATTGATTCGAAGTTGTAGAATCACCTCCCAAAGCTACGACAAATGATTTTTTGACATTCTGTGTAATGTGCATATATCGAAATAAATTATTTGAAAAGTTAATACAGCAGGATCTCGAATATTAATTGTATTCAGAATGATTGGATACTCGAACTTGCGTTTTACTATGTTTTAGTCATCTTTCTCCCAATATTTCTAAATTGCTACATTGCATAACTTTTGCACGGTTAGTAGCTCTTTAAAAGTTCTTTCAGTTAATTAATTTATTGTTATTCTCTATATTGTAAACAATTAAAGCGCAGTACGTATAATCTTGTAAAAATATATACACACCACAATTACTATTTACTATTTATTCGTAGCTCTGTAATTAAAACCAAGCTGCGCTAATACTTTTGTTCGTGACTATGTATACAAATCACTCAGCCCTTTGCATTGCGCTGATTTATCACAAAATAACTATCCATGATACGTCATTTTTAAATAAATTTAATAAATTGATTCAAATATAGCTTTTTAATAGTAAGTTTATCGATTAAAACTTCCGATTACATACCTTCTCCTACAAACTACGTTAACTACGTTATCTGTTACACTAACTTATATTGCCTTATTCTACCTTATTCTATTTTAAACTAACTTAAACCTAAGCTGTTCGCCTCAGTACAATTATATACAAATTATACACAGACCGCTTCTAACAGCTATCCATCTACAGCTTTATGGTATTTTATATATAGCATTCTTCGAATGTGGAGAAATTCTTATCCTTTTAAAGAATGTGAATTTAATTCCCTAATATATACAGGTATATAGCTACTTGAACGACAAGGAATATAATTTAATAAAAATATAATTGTTAATATACGATTTAATACGATTTAATAAAAGAGTATAATCTTTTAAATACAGGTATTTTTCGCCATATTCGTATATTTATCTTCTGATTTTTAAAATATATGAAACTTCAACGACAATTTATAATAAGATCCCCCATGTTTCATAGTGACTTTACCTTTTAATACAATGTTAGACTTTTAGAAAAATATAGCTTATGGTGTAAAATGGAAATTTATAAAGAAACATACATATAAAATCAAAATAATGAAATATCTCTGACTTCGCGTATGATTTGTAGGCTTTAAGCTTATTTTCTAAACTTGCGTTGAATTATCAGCAACATAACGAATATATTTTTATGTGAATTCTTCAGTTTATAAAATAAATGAGTAGAAACGCTGCTTAAGGGACCCACCTCTAATGATCTTGACTTTGATATATGTTGTCCAAGTTACTCTCCTGAATGGGCAAGGTGACCGTCCCTTCAAAACTTTTAGTCGTGGTTTGGTAGTTTTAAGGGCAAGGTAAAAATGCTGTAATTGTTTTATTTCACATTGGGGTTAAAGTTAGGATTAGGGTTGACGAGGTAAAAATGACTAAACCAAATCGAAACTTGATTATAATTTTTTTTGAATTTATTCGCATTAATGTTTCTGCTGAATATTTTTCTACTTGCTTCTGTATTTTTCCCGCAATTCTTCGGATTCTTCAAATATTCAAAGATTCAAATATTCAAATATTCAAAGATTCAAATATTCAAAGATTCAAATATTCAAATATTCAAATATTCAAAGATTCAAATATTCAAATATTCAAGGATTCAAAGATTCGAAGATTCAAATATTCAAGGATTCAAAGATTCAAAGATTCAAATATTCAAAGATTCGAGAATTTCGCGTTTCTTTCTCTGATACGGAAGAGGCTTGGGTTAATTAAATTTAACCCAAATAAAAACAGAATGATAAGTGTAGGAATATTTGGGCTCAATATGTGTAACAACATTGACTGCTTATATAAGTGGTCAGAGTCGGAAAAATACACTATACAAACAAGGAGAGATGGCTGAATATTCTGAAGATCATACAAGAAGGTGACCTTGATGTATGTTGTCTAAGTCATTGAAACTAAGTCGAGAAACTTGAAAGAGAAATTTTTTATTATTTCAAAAATCGGAGTGCCAAATTCTATCTCGAAGTAATTTCACATGTGGTATGAGTAACGCTTAAGAATAATAAGTCTACCTATTTCAGCTTCATGGGCAAACCGCGTAATACTGCAGCGCAAGTGGCACACAGGTTACGTAATTTTATATTTCAGATAGCTACGTATGACAAAGCACTGTTTCAAAGAGGAAAAGGATATTATGGAGAAGTATACATACCTTTGTGTCAAGATTTTTGATCACCTATTATTTTCACGCATCATTGAACATTGTACGTGCCTGCGATGCATGTATTATTTTGAAACATAGTAGAACGATAGGATTTTTGCAATCTGAGTTGGCATTTGCAGACTATGCTGTTAATATTTATCGATAAATTGGATCCAACTTCTACATGTATGAAAAGTACAAAGTACGTTTGAGATATAAATACATGTACACGCTTTGACGAAATACAAATTATTTATTATTGCAAACGTTATAGAGAACGATGAGAAATAATTATTTAATTAACACAAAATGACAACACCTTTAAAAAATTGATATTTTTTGAAGCCGTATTTCGTACTTTTAGGATAATGAATATTTTATGAAATGCGCTACGAGAACACTTGTCTCGTGGATTTCATGTTGGCAAAAATATTGGAACGTATCTACGATTTCTATGCAAATACGCGTTTTATCGTACGATGCAAGAAAATCCGAGCGGAGAAACGATGACATCCCGAAACAATAGGTGAAAATGCAAGATTGCTCAAAACTGCGCGGACAAAGAGCAAGGCGATGAAAAAGGGTGAAAAACAAGTAGAAAAATGAAGGAACGGAACAAAGAATATGCGAGCGAGGAAAGAAATCAGGGAACGTCCAAAAGTAAGCACGACTGGTGAAAGGAGAATAACATAAGAATAAAGTTCAATGAAGAGGAAAGAAAAGGAAGAAAAATCGAGTGTCGCTATGATTGTCTGTAAAGACGAAGAGAGATAAAAAGATGCAGTACTTTTAAATGCGTTAGAAGTGCGTGGTAAATATATATAGTGTGTTCGTTTTATCTGTACACGGTTAAATATCCCCGAAAATATAGGAAATAGGAAAAAAGTGATCCAGATAAAAGCATATCGTGCTGGCATTTATATGACTTTGGAAAGCCCTATGAACATTACCTTCAATTTTTTAAATATATCTCTATACTTTTTCTTATATATTTTCGTATCCAAAGTCAAGGCGTCAATGCGTATGAGTCTTACACAAAACAATTTCGAGATACGAAACGACAAAATTGTCTGTCATGCCGTGTCGTCGGCATTTTAGTTGCCCGATTGGACTTTGCAAATCTACTAAAAAGGGCCGATTTTACGCGTGTAATGTAATGTAATGCAAAATAACCATGAGTGAATAGGATTCGCGGAAATTATGACAACAATGTTCCAAAACGTTGAAAAATAGTTTTCGAAAGGAATAGAGAAGCGTACTTTTTCGGAAGCAAACACATTGAAGGGAAAGCCGGAGGATAAAGGGTCGCATTAACGCGAATCTCGCTCACTCGTGGATCATCATGCTGCGCTGTTTTGCACGAAATTACATTCCACACATAAACTCGCAACTTTTTGACGTCACTTTTTTGATGTACAACGCGCGACCGAACAACCTTCTCACAATGTACATTGAGTTACGCTAATGCCGGCAACATGACAGATTTGTCGTTTCGCGTTTCCAAATGCTTTGACATCAGCCAAAAGAATACGCGATGAATAATATAAAGATCCGTTTAAAAGTCCAAACCTAATGTTCACAGGACTTTCAGAACCGTTTCAAGGTCATAGAAATACCAGCATATGCTGCAATCTTTATCTGAATCATCTTTTCGTATTTTGCATATTCTTCGAGATACTTAGTTGTATATAGACAAAACGAACACACTGTATGCATATACGCAAGGAGCAATGGAAAAAAAAAATAAATCAATTTCTAGCGAATCTGCTACATTCACATTGCTGTAGATGCACGGTTCGTTAATAACATACTAATGGATGAACATTAATTAATCAGCGCGTAGTATACGATGGAATTAACTGTTACTCCATAGAATCACGATTAAGGTTAATTCCGAATACAGAGTCATCCACTTAACTCAGAACCGGCGCGCGCGAGAACGGAAAATAGCCATGCTATTCACATGTACGTTTACTACACGATTATACATCGGCACTGCCATCCAGGAGCAGTCGCTAGAACTGGCGTTGTGCAGGTCATAAACGAGAACACGGAACGATTTTGATCGCTGCTGCAAGACGCTTACCTGAAAAGTAATTCACTAACACTATCGCCTTTTTCTACTTTCTTCGGTATCTTTTACTCTTAATCTTTTAGGTACAGCTAAATTTTGTGCAGAATTGTTTCTCTGTAGTTTGACGCGAATTACGCGTACACGATACGGCATTGCAATGTGTGACGGATAATGCTGTTCTCTACGCAAGCACATTGCAATAAAGTTTTTGATAATTAAATTATAATGTTTCTTAAAAATACGATGCATATACTTTAACTTTAATAATTTACTTTAATAATTAATCCTACAATTGTGTGTGATATATTTTAAAGCACGGTGCAACACATAGACCCACGTCACAATTTTCACACTCTATTTTTGAAGTGACATTTTGAGGTTGAAGATTCTAAAAAATTATAAAGATATACGGATCGGTATGTTAAAAAGAGCATCTAATAATGGCATAATTATTTTAACGAAAAGCAACAACTGATACCTGACACTGGCGTATCAGAAACAAAGACTATATATTTTGTCTGTACATCGTTAACGCTGTTGTAAAACATTGTGCGAGTCGAGACAAATGAAAAAGATCATTTAGTTCAAACGGCGAGCGAATGAGTCAGTAGAGTGAACCACTATAGTGGCGCATCGTACCTGGGAGGTTAAGCATTTGAACATTTCCTCCCGTGTTGTAACTTAAAGTCTGTTAACGATTACTTCCGAGTGCTAAAATGAGAAATAAGGCAGCAACTGAGATACTGCATCGCTATTGCATCTCATGCATCTGTTTATCTGAACTTATTGCCAATCATTCCCTTGTTCACGTTCCACTCGCGCACACACGCTGATTGCTCGCTTTCATCTACGTTCCGGTGGGCAACCTGAACGGTTGTCTGAGGGTGAATCCAGCGTAACCTTCAGGGTAGCGGTCCTATACGCCTTTTGACTGCTCGATTTTATAGGAATTGACTCTGATTCTGGTCCAGTCGCTTTCATTTATTGCCTTGATGGTATCTCCAATGTTAGAATGTCTAAAGTGTTCTCTATATCGTCGCTCTTCATGTACCATGGTATATCTAGTAGCATTCTTAATAATTTCGATTGTGCCGTGGACAATCTTTTTTTTTTTTAGAATCGTTGTAATAATTTTTTGAAATTCTACAAAATTTGCAATTCGGATAGCTCGTACGACAGCTTGACGATCGTGGGTTTCTGTGTTCTGGCAGCAACGCAAATATCAATCAAAACGGTACCAGGTAAAGGAACGAAAGAAGCGATCAGACACGACTTCTCGCAGTAGCTGATCGTTGCTAGGTCAAAGCTAATTTCCAAAAACACTATAGGCCTCATCCTGTCTCATTTAACCAAAACTGCTTGCACAAGATTAATTCGGCGCGATATGTCGACTCATTCAACGACGAACGCAACAGATCACGATGCGCGACAAGTTTAAAAAGTAGAAATTAATTTAAATATTGTCATGTTCATTATAGAAATAAAATGAATTCCTTTTTATTTCAGTTTCTTTATTTTTTCCATTTCCATTCATAGAGAATAAATTTCTCTTTGCGTTATTTGCAAAACATTGCATAACTTGTCGAAACAAATCACAAGTTACACCGATCGATCTGTTCCGGGAATGACACTTATCATTGTCAGATACAGCGAGTATAAAAACTTGTGTCACCGATTTATTAACTACGAGTAATCTTTTGCTAATGCTACCTGCTGCAACAATGCATTAGTACACCATATTTCAAAGTATCTGTCCCTTTACAGGTGAGGCAGAATTTTCATAACTAACGTCTATAGACGAATGGAAATCCACGTGCCATTAATCAGTCTCGGGGACAACATCATTTGCATGTAACGTATGCGCTAGGATTACTAGAAACTTTCTTATTGGACCATTATATCCCGCCTGCGTTTTACGGTGGAAATTGAACAAAATTTTTCGAATATTGACTTTCTGCATTAACAGATGACGCGCTCGAGTGTTTGCGCGTGATGGAGCTCCGGTATATTTTAGTCAAACTGCACTGGAATATCTTAATAGGAATTGCACTAATCGATGAATCGTTGGAGGAGGGCCGATTGCCTGTTCTGCACGCTTTCCTGACTTCAATTCTTTGGTGCTTTATTTATGCAGACGTCTCGAAACACTATTGGCAGCGTGATACTACTAAAGAACCGAATTATTGCTGCGTGTGAAGAAATTCGGAATACAGCAGGAATTTTTGATCGTCTTCGACGATCTTTGAAAGGTCGGATATTGTTGAGGAAGAAAATTATTTTCAGCAATTTCTTTAAATAAATTTTAAACATTCCTATAGTACTCCATCATGATCGAAAATTCTTAATATCTTGGAAAGGAAGAGTTTTCCGACCAATGTTTATATGACCTTTTTTCATCATAAATGATCTTTTATTAAATGTTCTTTATTGTATACTTACAATTACTTTTATTTATTTTATGACAATACACTCCTCGTCAAAGAGATAGCCCATATGAGCTATCTTTAATTTCTCAATGACGCGTATAACGTATAATATCAAAACATTATGAGCTCAGGATATGCGGTTCGTTGAAAATAGTTAAAAATATTATGAAGTGTAGTGTATAACAAAACAAATGGTTTTATTTTAAGGACGAAATGATAGCACATGTACAATAAAAAAATAATAATCAACATAAATTGTAACTAACAATAATTATAATTATTTAATATATTCCCCTTTATCTTCTATTATTTCTATTGTACGATTTGGTATCGATTTATATGGTTTCTGGATGTAATTTTGACTTAATGTATCCCATTCGCGTATATGCCGTGAAAAATGTCTGCCCAGCAATTTTCAATAATATTAATGTCCAGGGAGCGTGCAGGCCATGGCAAAATTAGATATATTATTTTCATTAAAGTACGATTGGACCAATCTTAATGTGTGTACAGGTGCATTATCTTGTTGAAAGATGTAATCAGGTCCAGAAGTGCGTTCTGCATGATTATTTATTTGTTCTTTGATTAAATTTATGTATCGGACACTATTTATTCTCCCAACGATAAACTTGATACTTGTCTTGCCGAAATAACCGATACCGGCTCAAACCATCACGCTGCCTCGTCCCATTTGTCGTCGAATTGCGGACATTGTCTCTTTTCTTGTGTCGTGAAAATAATATTGGAACTCATCAGGACTATCCAAGTTGAATCTTTTTTCGTCTGAAAATAGTACCCTTTTCTATTTCCTTTTCCAATGCATTCTTTCTTTTGCAAAGCGTAAACGTTCTACTATGTGTTTCGTTGTTAACGAAGGTTTCTTTTTCAATTTTAGCCTCTTAATATCTTTACAGGATAGTAGAACTCGACGGACACTTGAAACACTGGCGCTAACACTAGATTTTTCCATTATCTGCTTCGTTGTTAACTGCGAGTTGGAAACTACACGCAAAATTACTCGCTTATCACTATCGGATAACGATGACGATTGTGTATTACTTTACGACTTCTTATTGTTACTTTCGATATTTTTGCTACTGATAACTGTTGCTGTTTTAGTTCTAGAATTTGCTTTTTTCAGACTCGTTTAATCGTTTTCCGCGTCCCATACTTACAAATTTACTGTAATACTATAATCTTTTCTCGTTGATGGATCATGAACTACTGAGCAATTTCTAAAGATATTAACACAGTGTGCTATCATTTCGACCTTAGTTTGGAATAGAGAATGGGTTAAGTTATATACTGCATAATGCGACTGTTAGTTTTCAAACAAATTTTATAAAATTATGTTGTAATGTTTCTTAAACTTGGTATAATTTGAAAGAAGAGATGGAATTACATACATGTGTATATTCTTTCAAATCAGCAGCATATTCTCAGGTTTCAACGAAAGTCGTTGCTCCAATTGAGTTTTATCCAAGTCTTATCGGATAATTGCGTCTCGATGTGCTGTGAAGCAAAGTACTAACTGACCTGTAAATTTAGTTGTTTAACCTCGATTGCCTAACTACATTAACCTAGTTAGTAGCAGTAAAATAAACAGTAGATAAGCTCATGAGAATCACGATAAACCGTGTGATGCTGGAAAATACAATAACAGGATGCGATGATCTGATATCAACATGGTAATTGTCTAAATGTGTATCGAAGCGCAATGCATTTTGGTATTTCACGGCAACTTTTACAAGCTAACATGATTACGTTTGTTAAATAAGAAATTTAATCGTTAGATAAGATTCGTGGCATGGTCGAGGACGAGAATTAGTTTTTTAAGTAAATGTAGCATTTCTATCATCGAGTTGAAAATACTTGGATGATGTGTAATTTAAAAAAAGTCAATTTTTATTTAAATGAGAGCCAGTTATCAATAAATCTCAATGAAATTTCTCAGAAAATGAAATGATTAAGAAATATTCGTTATTAGTTGTTTTGGTTATGAATAACTATTACGAATTTTTTTTTGCTACTAGTAACCACTCTCGACGACGAAAGTTCGATTTTGATTATTAGTAATTAATATAAATGACTGCAATATTTTCTGTTCACCCGAAACCATTATCGATGGCTCGAGTTTTATTTTGGTCATCGATAACTATTAGAAAAATTTGTTTGGTTACCAGCGACTAACATTGACGACAAAAATTTTGTCAGGTAACATTGGATTATTGTAAATTATTAATTAACATTATTACCAGACAATTAGTATTCATAGATAATATAAAAAAACTTCATTATAAAATTTATTTATTAAGCAAAAGAGCGGCATGAAAATATATAAGAAATTATTTTAGTTATAAGAAAAAGTTTTATAACTAATTTTTTTATATTGTCAACGAATGTGTACTAATTATCAATGATGTTAATAGCAATTGACAATGTAACCAAACAAATTTTTTAATTTTAAATATAAAAAAAACGTACAGCATTCGATTAAAAAACTGAAAGCTGACTTTGTTTCTTGAAAAAATTGCAAGTGTAAAAAAATGATATGCACTCGAGATAATATATTAATTGTAAAAAACTATAAAGTTTGTCCTCCTTTCATTTTTTTCTAATACCATTTACAAGCAAAACGCAGGCTTAAAATTGCGTGAATATCCTGCATATTGAAGCACGGAACATATAATTTATGCCATAAAGTCACATATCTTCTGATATTCGTTTTCTACTGTCACTTGTTTGTTAATTTCTGTAATGTTTTTTTATTAGCCACAAAGGTCCATGTTGAAAGCTTTCATGACATTACAAAACAAATATACTGCGAAATCATATGCCAATATACAACCGCGTGGCTGTCACGAGCTAAGCAATATGCGATAAACTTTTCTGGTTTGAACACTTGATAAAGGTTCCTGACTTAATTCGATATTTTTATAACCACTTTGGCACTCGTATGGTATAGAAAATTTGTATAACGACATCTAAGCTTGATTTTGATAATTATATAGGAAATACTTTAATAATCTTTCATCGATTTTAATAACCTTGAAATACGTTGTCACGATCATTATTCTGAAATAGTTTTCCCTATATATGTCACCGCCACTCAATCTTAGTTTCCGAGATATTCACAAAAAACTTCGATTAAACTTAGTTTCCATTATACTTCATTCTGCTATACATGTGGGCATATTTTTTTCATAGTCGAATCTAAACCTAACTCGTTGGTGCTAATCATTTGTAATACAAGTAAAAGAAGGATAAATGAATGAGTTGTAGGTTGGGTCTTATTAGTATCCAACCGCCGTGGACATGACTTAATTTTTATTGGGTCGAATCGAAAGTTCGTTCCGTTTTTATCGCCAAACTGAGAGATGTACTTTCTCCTTTACGTGTACTGTTTTTAATCAGTTTGTGCACCATTTCTTTTAATGACTTTTCGCCGTCTTTGTTGTAACTTTGTTATTCCATCGGCGTAGAGTTGCTTAGTCTTCCAAGAACAAGAAACGCGCCAATTCGTTTTTTGCAATCTCCCAAAGAAGGCAAGTTCTTATTAGCTTTCCAACGAGGGGAATAAGCGATAGTCTGGGCGTGTTAGATTGACAGGATATGGTAAACGAGATAGAACATCTCATCCAAGTTATAGCAATTTTCATCGTGTGACGATTGACACGAGTGGTTTTGCATTATAATCTTAGCAAATCATGCTTGAAGTTGTACCAGGCCAACAAGAAACGAGTATGTGCTACCAAAAATGTTTGCTTTACATTCTATAGTTGGTTGTTAATTAATCAACAATATCAGGTTAGATCAATTAAATTCAGGTTAATAGCCATTGTTTAACTGTCTGTTCAGCCCAATATTTCATGCGATTTTGTAAGTGTATCGTAAATTCGATTATTACCATTTATTATCATCTATACGTATATACTACTTTATAGTAAATATACTTTTGCGTATAACTCAAAAGCTAAGACCGTGCGTGATTATTATCATGTTACGTATGTGAACTGCTGATTCTGATTATTAGTACGTATGCGACGAACAGACAAGTAAGACATAGTGCAAAATTATTTCACGCTAGCTTAATGTTAGTCGGATGTTACTACTGTAATTCAATCCACAACTCATTCATTTTCCTTTTATATTTATACAATATTAAAAATACGTATCTCTCTCATAAATGAGCCAAGTTTAGATTGCTCCTGAGTGAAGAGCTAAATCGAGTGGCGGTAACATGTATAGAGACAAGTTGTTCAGAACGATAACACTGACAAGATATTCAAGGTCGTTGAAATGGGCGAGGTATGCTTTTCCTGTACAGCTACCTCGATTTTTTATAAAAGAAAAAATGTTTTAGTAAGTTTCTTACCGATAGAGAGTTAACTAACTTTTGTTCACAATCCTTAGTTTGTATGTTGATAGAAATGTCCAAAAAATTATGGCAATCGTTGCTTTGTGTACTATGTTTAATAGGAAAAAGTAATAAGATATTTGATTTGACACTTTATACAAAAGGTAAGAAACCAGGAGGATATCGTATAAACGATTGAATATAAGATTTATTTCTTTAATTTTAAGTGATATTAGCTAGATGAGTGATTAGTATTTAGTTGGTACTTTATTTCATCAACCAATTATATTATTCTCCAAATGTTTTCTTAGCGTAGAAAGTTTCTATTGCCTCAGTAAGTTCTTTACTCTTAAGTCTGAATCTTGTATGAAATGAAAGTTTCTATACATACAGAAAGGAAACGAGTTTAAGAACAAAATTTTACGTATCACTGGTTTGGATTTCTCAGTGGAATAAAAGTTGAGGGATTTACGTCTATTAAATCCATTCCTTAAGTGCAAATTTGTCCATGACGTTCAGTTGTCTTTTAATGGGATCGTGCGACAAATATATGTGTCCTATAAAATTGTTGTTTTATAATTGCTGTTCATAATCTTTAAGATTAAACATAAAAGTACACTTTGCTGCATAATCGCTATTTATTACGTACTGGCTATTATGAACAAGTAAGGAAAGCAAATATTTTGAAAAAAAGATGTAGTTTTTGCGATACGATAAAAATACAATTTCTTGAAAATACTAACCATTTCTGTTACACAAACATTCCCTTAGGCTTGTTATTAACTATTATGTAAGTTTGATCTTAACTATTAAGTCTGGTAGGAAAGTTTTAGCAATGAATTCATTTTCCTTTTCTTTCTTTCTTTCTCTATCTCTGTCTACCTATCTATCTGTCTGTCTGCCTGTCTCTCTCTCTCTCTCTCTCGCCCTCTCACATTTTTTTCTTCTTCTTCCCTTATCATTATGGTACCAAAGTTATAAAAAAATGAAAATAATCATTCAGTAGTGTTCATCTGAATAGTATTTATTTAATGTTGGTCATTATATAATTAATTAACTTGGCAACCGAGTGTAAAATTTTACAGAAATGCGCACAAAGATTGTTGAAATGTTTGAAGAAATACAAGTATATAGAATACCAATAGTTCTATATAGTATAGTAGAGATAGGGAAACATAACATTTTCTTAACGTTTTATAAGAAGAACGAACTCGAAGCCGGTTGAAGAACAAGGTAATCGATAGATTCCTTATTAAGTGGCTTTATTAAATGTGAGCACGCCGTCTCGGGTACATAAGCCTGGGAAGCTCCGTTTACCAACTACAGCTCACGGTACAGCGAATGTCAGCCGGTGATGGGTGGGCGCGAATTAGCACGATTAAGATGCTATCGCATCCGAGCGGACAGGAGAACGATGCGAAGCCGAAGAGGGAGGAGGTCGGGTTGTTCAACCTCAAAGTAACTAGCAAGTGGAACGGCTGTGGCGCAGCTCCGTATGGGATATCTATAGGGGTATTCGGTGAGTTCGTGTTGCCCGGGATTACTGAAATACAGGAACGGCAAGCGAAGCTGGCTCCGGCTTTGGCTACGGCTTCAGCTTCGGCTTCGCCGGTCAGCTCTGATGCTGAGTTACGTTCTACTCTATATCCCTCGGACCTATTACACACGCAGTACGTTCACATAAATATACCGCGAAATTCTGCTGCATCCAATATCAATCTTGCTTACGAGAATTCGTCAAACCTACGCCTTTCCATCCTCTTTCAGTAGTCGCTACTGCATCTTTGTTATCTAGGCCACTCGTTTCTAGATAAACCTGTTATCAACAATGACAACCGCATCTTATGGGATGATATTTTTTCACGAAGAAAAGAATAGCATTATATATCGGAAGAATTATTATACCTACAGCAAAATATTATGATAAATCTTCAGTGGGAATTCCCTCTACTAAATTGGACTATCACGGCAAATTTGTATTCAGGCCAACCAAGCCGTTTAAATGTAGTTTTACTTTAGAATCACCTTAATGATAAAAAGTTCTTTCTTATTGTTTGAATTCCTTCGATATTTCTCCTTCGTGAGGAAGAGGACGATTTGTTACTTAATTAGAGTAGTTTGCAAACTAAAACTCTACTAAATTTCTCGAATATGACATCGACCAATTGGTAGACTAATGACAAGGCGTCATTAAGATAGAGGAAAAGTGCATTGATAATTTCTTTGCATATCTCTTTTACGATAAAGTTCCTTTAAACTTCCTCGCGTACTTGCTAATCTTAATTCAAAGTATTTATAACGTCTAATAACGTAATTTATTACGCCACATGTGCAACAATTTGCGAATATATTTAAACATTTACAACTTTTGGCAAGTAAAACGTGTATATTAAATTAAAGTTTTCAAAACGATACGATGATATTCACGACAAAGAGATTGGACGAGTTTCAAGATCGTATCATAACAATTAGAAATGCTTATTCAATGCTTTTTATTAATATACAAGCAGAAAAATATTAGAATGCATAGAGACAAATGACATGTATAGACATGTAATGGATCTTCATAGGAAATATGATGATATAATAATGATAAAGTCACTTAAGCTCAACTGAGACATCGTTTAATCTGTTTCTTTATTATATGTAATTGCGTGCAATTATTTATTGCAATTTCAAGTTTCACACGTGATATTGTATTTCGCTTATTAAATGATCGAATACTTTCGTAAACCGCTAAAAGTAATACAATAAATTATACATTAAACTAAACCTAACGTAATACGTTAAAGCAAATCTAATTTTAATACAGTAAATGTAATACGATATATAATATGTATAAGCTGTGTGTGGATAATTGTTTAAAAAATTGAATTCTTAAAAATAGTTTCTCAGCATTATTATTTACGCTACACATAAGGAATATTTTTCTACCAGGAATAAAAATTTCTCGAATTAATGTGAAAAAGTAGAAGCCTTTTAGAATCCTAATATTTATCTTTCTTCTTATAACGTAGGAAGTTTAATATCGATCAACTGGATAACAATTGGAAACAAAAGTATAATTCGATCGACAATCCTTATAATTATTGTAATTGAACATTTTTACACGAGATACGGAATTTTAATGTTTGAATTATATTTCAAGCTTTCAAAGTTAGAGATCCAACTCTTCCAAACCTAGTGACCTCTTGATCTTACACTAAGCTCTTTTACACATCCTATTGCTGTTAAAACAGATTTATCCGCTTCTTTCAGATTCCTAATACACGGGAGAGCAGTACCGACTGCTTGAAGTTTCCTTGTTATATCTTAGGCTAGAATTGATAAAAATGAAAATTTTCAGAATGAGTTTACACTACAAACGGAATTTAATAGGAGGAGGGAAATTAATTTTGCGAAATACAATAATAAGATCTGGTACTTTGCAAGGATAGAAATATTGTAATTCATAAGAAACGAAAATTGCCGTTCGGTACAGATCAATTATTTAATTAATAGATATCTTAAACGATTAATAATGTTGAAAAGGAGACGTTTAGATGTTAGAACACACCCCGGTTGTTAGTAATTCTATCCAAGTTTTATTTTTAAATATAGCGCAAGTAAAATAATTAATGTTTTCTTGGTCTGTGCATTCGACATGTGGCCAGTCTTCACATTCGTTGTTTTTGAAACATTCAAAGCCTCAGCGGTTGTCTCTTTGTCATTTTGTTGTCAAAAAGAAGCTTTAAAACCGCATTCATTTTCTCCTCTGTCAAGTTTTTATTTTCTTTACGTTCCTTTTTCCTGCTTTGGAAATTCATACATTTTTCTGCGGGAAAAAGTAGAAGAAAGATTAAACAGACCAAAGTTTCTTAGAGTAATGGACGACAAACATGTAGAAACATTTCAGATTATAATGTGTCTACTATACAAAGAAAACTGCAAAACTGAGGCTGGTAATTACACTTGATAGACTAGATATAGTATACATTATAAAAAAGAACCATTTAATTAGCCGAAAAACAAAATACCAGGTTTAGAAAATAACTTTTAACGCTCGTTAAAATATCAACGCATAACGTGTCAGTGCAGCGACGACAATGGAATAAACAATTGAAAACGAATACATATAGCATAAATACATAAATACATAAATTGAAAATGAATAAACATTGTAAACGATAGAGGTATCGTTACATTCGTTTATTTATTCAAAGAAAAGTGCTGATATCTGATGAAAAAAGCCAGAACTAACTTTGGTCAGTTTGTATGTCAATCGATACTGTATCGGTGCATATACATATGTATGTCAAGATCGACGCTACATTTCCAACTTTGAAGCAGCTTCTTGACTTGCATCGGATTCTTTTATGTATATTTCAATGCCTTAACAGCTCCTTGACTACGCGCTGATACCCGCAAATTTTCATTCCAGCAGCATCTTGATCTCGTGTCCGTTACGTTCATAAAGTTTCATTCTCTTGCAACTCTTTAATAACGCATAAAATTCGTTCTCGTGATCAGTATTCCTAACAGGAATAACCATATTTCTTCAAAAAATATTTATATGTTGAGCCATATCGCCGTGTTGTTCATTGTTCTAGCCAGAAGCGTCTGAGTTATTCTTTGAGAAGCTTATATATATGTCGGGTTGGCGTTACGATTAGGGTTAGGGTTAGGGGCGTGAAACGAATCCCCATTTGGATTAGACGTTATCGTTATGCAATGGAGGAGATATTTACTAGTGCAAATACGATTATTACAGAATTTGACAAGTAATCGCGATAATTAGATACTCGAGAAGCTAATGACAATGATCCTAGGTTCAATAACGAATCCGCGGTCAACGGGATGATAGATGTACGTTCTCACAAAGTCCAAGTCTGACAAAACGTGGAATATTCACTGATCGTAAAGACGGCACTCTTTTCGTCGATGAGATCGCACGAGAGAATGACTCTCCGTTCCGATGATGCCACCGAAGAAAAACTATATGAGGTGTGTCTAAGGACACGAGATCCTCGGATTCGTCGAAAAAAGCTCTCGTTCGGAAGATGAGGAAATTGGCGTTGCTGTTAATTGGCCAATCTCCATATCAGTGGTTAGAAAAAGATGCTAGCAGCCCTTGAGGGAAAGTTGCTAGCGGGAGGCGTCGTTCGTGGAAAAGTAGATTTCTCCTATGTTTCCGTAATTGGAACAAAGACTGTTTGTCTGTTTGACGGACTTTAGTTAACTAAATCTTAAGATTTATAACGGGTCCTCAGGCTAGCTAAACATATACTGTGGAACTGCGTTGATATCTGGCAATCATCTTACCCGAAGGATAGAGTCTGCGAATCTGACGAGCCACGGGACAGAAACCGTTGGAATGTTTACTGTTACGTGCCGCTACGACTATTTCTTTTAAGGAGAGCTATAGAATTATTCCATACCTTTATTAGACAAAACGTTCATCCCTTGATCGAACAATTACAATTTGACTGGATGACTACAATTGTTTAATTACAGCTATGGTAGAATCTAGATTACAATGCTGAATATAGATTACAATGGGGTTTTCCCAAAATTCCAAAGGGAAGGTTCCGGTGTTCTTTCATCTCCGACATATATTATATCATTGTTTAATAATAATACAATAATACGGACATCGATATTTCTGCGCAATGTGTTATGCAACTTTTTGCATGAATTGATATTAGGATTACTATTAGGATATATTTTGTGATAATCGATATAGTACTATAACTTTGATAGATGTATAAAAATGTGTAGTCGAACGGTGTTTTCATCTTCTAGTAAAGTGTTGACTATGACCGCAATAACAAGATATTGGCAAATAAGTTTCGATGTAGTTTGTTACTAAACAAGCAACGTTAAAGTAATAATGTTAATAGGATAGTAACATTTAAAATATCGCCACTTTAACTCTTTGAGCTATAAAATTATAGAATATATGTGCATTAAATATGTATTATATATATACGAGTACATATAAACGAACATGTGTACAGGGTGTTACATTTCAATTTTCCTGCACTACTCATTATTCGAAAAAATATTTCACATAGAACTTGTTTTATTATATTTGTGGGAAGGGGGCATTTTATAACAAGCAAAAATTTCATCTAGTGGCAGATACCTCCGAGACTTCAAAGTAATTTTTATTTGTTAAATGGAGGTGAATATTTTTATTCTGAAAGGCGTCTTCAAGATTTGACTTACCGGAATGACAATTGCATTGATTCGGATATAAACATGAATCGAAATCGCACTAATGATGTGATTTATCGTTGTTCTTCCTTACAAAGGGAAGATAATTCGCTGATACGTAGACAGATATCCTGAATTTGTGCTACAGTTGCCTCGAAGGAATCAGTGTTATTACAAACAGCATTAGGTGCGCTTCCATTCGGTAACGAATTAATCTACGATCGCTCATTATACGCCTAATGAAATTGTCGATATGCTTGTGTTTCTGGGAGAATGTGAGGAATTTCGGAGAATTAGTTGTCACTTTCAAGGAAATGGAGCTATCATTTAGGGGTTGAGTAAATAATTGTAAATGGTGGACGTTCATGGTCGCCTTTTGAATACAGAAAATGAGGAATAGTTTCTAAACGTTCAACAAAATAACGAAGTAAATCTTTAACGGCAATAAATGATCTTCAACGACTCTGGAATACCAAAATGTTATATGAATTCGTCACGGAATGGACCACAAATAATGTAGTCTGAACAAAAACATTTAGTTTCATTTAAAAAAGCAAAGATCAACTTAAAATCTGCAAGTACACCAAGATAAGACTCGCGACCATCACAAGATATCCTGTTCGAAACCAAATGAGTTTTACCGGATCTTTTATCTTTTGGAAATGTATATATTACACTTAATTCGGAATGCGCGCGAAAACTTGAGAAATGGCACATGTATGCCTTCTTCTGCTACAATCATATCCCAACAATACAAGCGCTTTTTGATCGTCACCACCTGTGGCGCAAGATGCTAAGCTGAAATGTAATTCTGTGCGATGTTACTATTTGCATTCTGACAAACATCATGGCGTTTCTTCTATGTTATAATTTAACACGTTCAAGCCGGCACGCATTTTCATGCGCACTTTCTTCAATAACATTTGCATTTTGTTTCAATTTTCGTTAAATTACGTCTTTATAAATTAAAATTGGAAACATAAATGGCGTAAATGACTGATGGGTTACGCCGTCGAATAGAAGTGCAGATTGTGGTCCACCGGTGAGTCACGGCGGTTTGAACGTATTAAAATTTATTAACGATCATTTGCCATGAATTGACCGCTACTATCTGATTTCGAATACTTGGAGCGTAAGAATGGAACACAAAGAAGCAAAATGATCTACAAAATTTGCTATTCCGGTAGCTCGTGCTTGGGCCTCGTTACGAAGAAACAATTACATGCCACTTATCACAATAATTGGTCGTTGCTGGATCAAAGCTAATTTTCAGAAACGCCATAAGGAACTGCGATAGTTGTATCAATCATCAGCTCGTTATCGTAATCCTGTTTAATTTAAGTAAAACTATCCGGTTAATTAGGCATATGGCGTATCGACGACATTTGTTCAACACCGAACAGATAACGGCATGCAACAAGTTTAAAAAGTAAAAGTTAATCTAAATATAATCACTGGATGAATTCGTATTCCGTAGTAGTGGAACAGTATTCCAAGCGAACAATCATTTGCAAAAGCTGATAATTTAATTAGAAGAAGAGAAACAGAATGTGTCACTCAATAATTCAGGCTTCCGAGTGTTAAAATTTGTGATTAATAATCCGATAATTGCATGAACCATCGATCCACTGACCTAATCTTGTCTAATTTAACTAAAACTGTTTGCACAAGATTGTACCACCGACACTTGTCCAACAACGAACAGATCACGGTATGTAACAAGTTCAAAGAGTAGCAATTACATTGCGAGGATTTCAACAATCTACTGAAAACAATTTTATGACAATAAAGTAAAAAATATGGAAACTTTATTTTTCTCATTTTTATCCGTGTGTCATTGCCGAAACAGATGATAAGTAACACCGGAAACTGTTTCGAGCGAGCAGTTTTATGTAAAAGTGGGAGTAGCTCGTACCCATTTAAAGAGACAAGATCGTTCAACACGTTCACTGCGGCAGTTTTTTCAAGGACTTGCCAACTTGCAGTGCGGGGCAACAATGTCCCGTAGCAATTTTAATTAAATGCCCACGTTGTGCTTTTCTATTTGGCAGTACAAGACTACCGTAAGCCCGTACTCATTTCGATACATGTTACGTATTGTACTTTCGTATTTAAAAGATTTATCAAATGTATTAAACTATAATGAAATATATGACGTTTATTTCGATTCAATAATAGATGTAGTATAAAGTGACCATCCGTTGATAACGAGGAGCATGTTCCATTGTTAGCAGTACGAGACAATTAAGCCCGCAGAGTTTTTCTCTAATTTATATTACTTTACTCTGCAAAGATTCAATTAGTGTTTATTTCGTTGAGAATTATTAGCTTCGCAAATGGGGCAAGTGCTATGGAAAAGTGATCGCCCAGGAGGAAGGTTCGTTACGAGACCTATGTGCCCCATACCGCGATGAACTTGTTAAAAGGACAAATTCGTTTAAAGGGACAAATTCGTGCTTACTAGGTGTGCGGCTACGCGAAATTACGTTATCGGGCGGGTTTGGAAAAATTCGGGCGGTCTGATACTTTACGGGTAGTCTGGTGCTTTTCAGATAACCCGATAGTTTTGGTCCAATTCGGAAATCTCCCCTTCTCTCTCTCTCTCTTCTTCCTCTTCTTTTTCTTCTTCTTCTTCTGTCACGTCGCGTCGGTCCGAAGTTGTCAGGCTCGAGGTCGAACGCACCTAGCAAGCACGAATTTATCCCTTTAAACGAATCTGACCTTTTTACTATTGCTCCAATTATGATAGAACATAGTGCAAGGTCGTCACTAATGCAATGTGTCGTACACGAAAATGTCTTACACGAAAATAATAGACGTCATATGGAATATTTCTTGTAAAATAATAAAAGGCTGAAGCAAATATAAGATGGTCAATTTTTTACTTTCCTTCAAATCATAAATCATAAAATTTAAGATTGTTTCAAAAATGAAACTTTTTATTAGCTACGATTACACGACGATAAACGTATGACATTAATATTGGAAAATCATCGGTGGAATAATATTGGAAACTCGAAAAAATGACCTTGAAGAGAAACAAAACATGAATTACAGAACTCATCATCGCAAACTAAAGAACCTTCCCTCGTATACCTTTTTATATCTGCGAAAGTAACGAAGATATTAAAGTGGACAAGGTGAACACCCTAGATGCCAACTATAAAAATGGAAGTGTCCAGATACTTTTGAGTCACGGTATATGAGATCTATATTACGAACATATAGGTTGACTCGACTTTATGCCGTGTGTATGTACTTATGGACGTACGTACATAGCATATACGTAATCCCTCCGATAACTGCACCCGTGAATGGATCGAATCCGCGCCATCATGACACAGTCGTCAAAATTACATTTCGACGTATTAATAAATTGCCGCATTCAAAAACATAGTTGTATTCTCATTATATGGAAATTATATTAGATTAATGAGCGCATTCGTGACAACGTTCTATAAAGATTGGCTAAGCAAATACTCGAATCAATAGTAATTAATGTCAATTGCCATTGCAAAAGTAATTATTTAGAATGTTTATGAAATACATAGGTCAATAAAACGGATAGTGTCAGAAAATTAAGAAAATAGCATTCTTCTTTTATGTATTTGTGTAATACAAATTTGAGTCAAGCTTCCGATCGTATTACGATTTTATACAACCATCCGCTAAAAGTAACTAATTTTTCTGAATAATTTTTCCGAGCAATGCTGTATCCCAGTAAAACTATGGCAAATCTTTCGTATTTCTACTCTGGTCATACACTCTCCGCCAAAAGAACTTTTACCGAGAAGAATTCTTGTATATTAAATGCCTGTTTAAGGTGGACTGGGTAAATGGGATCATCTAAATATATTGCTGTATAACAAGAATGATCTTTCAAATCGAAACGTAAGCGAAACTTCGAATGAATTTACTGTATGTGCGATGCTTTTGGTTGACGACAAAACGACGAAAAAGGATTTGAATGCATAGTCCTTTGTTTTCAAGAAATTAATCGAGAAATTATGTTCTTGGTACATGATAAATAAAAATGATCAAAAATTTATTAAAATAAATTGTAAAAATTTAATGTCGACAGAAAACACGATATTAATGTTACAAGAATTTATAAAGTATGGAAACGCTTATTAATTTCTCGAAAACAAAAGACCACACACTCAAACCATCAGCTAAATCTGCATTCGAGATCCAGGAAGAATTTTTTAACAAGGACCCAGTTACCAGGAATCTTGATTGTCGAGACCAAGTTGTACTAAACAGACATAAAGTTGGTCACATCAGATTCACAGTTGTATATCTAATCTGAAAATCTAACCCACCAATTTGCGACATCTACGATTGTCAAATTAGTGTCAAGTACACCCTCCTAAATTGCTCTCGCAGCAAATGCTAAGCCAACTCCTTTCTGAAAAGCATATCGTTATTTAGCAAAATCTAGCAAGTAAATCTCTCTCTGCTCACATTGTCGTCACTAATAATCACATAGGTGTAGTTATTGTGACGTTAAAACGCATATACAAAAAAAATAGAAAGAATTGTTTTTCTTAATGTGATTATTTTACAAGACTTCAAGATTATCCGTATTTATTTAAATGGGACCGTATATTTTTTTTCTAGAAATTAATCCACGTCTTTTTCCTTTTAGACGTGTGACGTACGTATAAAATCTTATACAATATAATAGACAATATAATATAATTTGTTACATTTGATTTGTTATATTTGTTAAACTCGTTATATTTGAGATTTCTTATATTATAGATCCTAAAAGAAAAAGAATATGAAACGCGAGAAGGAAAAATTACGTCCATTGTAAAATATAACGGAGAACTAGATTAAATTTGGCGAAGCACGAATTCGACTAGACTGGTATTGGATTTGCTTCATCGATATCATGGGCCACTGGATGTACATTATCCAATTTATGCAACCACCTTCAAACGACATAATAGAGATACAATAGGTATAAAATATAATTTTATTCTTACCTAAAACAATGACCCATAACACCATGCTCATAATACGAGTATATGTACTTTAACGAACGTTAGCCATAAATGAAATGTAATATTTATGGGATTATGTGATGCGAAGAATCCAATCTCATTCTCTTTAGAAAATATTCGGGAAAGTAGATAAAAATTGCAAATACTAAATTAACAAATAGACTCATTTAATTTCACGAAGGTTTAAGAGAATCATAAAATCGAAAGTATTACAAAGAGAGGAAAAGGGAGATCTGCATATATTTCTGCTAATATGTGCATATTTATCTGCATATATATAACATTATAATAAAGGGAACTTCATCTTCTTTCACGAACCGTGTATCAAAGATTTTCGAAAATATGTTCAAATTAATTATTTTGTGAAAATTAATTAGTAAATAAATGTGTACAAAATGTTTGCTTGCTACAACTAAACGAATTTAAAATATTGTACGAAGGAAAATATTTAATCGTTTTAGAATTTGAAGAAAATATGACTTTACCAGCACATTTGTATACTTGCTGCAAACAGAAATATGCACTAGTATTCCCTAACAGCGAATTAAAATATACGTAAGTTGAAACGTTTGGTACTCAATTTCGGTTATTCGTTGCTTTTGGAAAGTTGAGCGACCGCCATAGCGGAAAAAAGCCAATCATCAGAATTTATTAAATCTGCCAGTGCCTTTTTAACATTTAACAAGTAGAAATTCATACACTCAGTCCCCTTTTCACCCTCTTCTCGCACGTCATAAAATACTTCATGTCTGTAAAAGTACACAGAAATGAATCTTCCACACAATCGAAGATATTCGTTATTCAACAATTATTATTGAACGGTTAAGCGATAAGTATTTACTTGAAATCTTTCACATTTTTGCTTCTTCCGTTCTATTTATTCTCTTCTTACTTTTCATTTCTGTTCTATATTTTAACTTTCAAATCTCACTCTCTCTCAGCTTCTTTCATACTCTTGACACCGTATAACTTTTACTTTTCGCTTTATTCTTATGTTCAGGGTAATTGACATACCTGGATTTTAAAACACCACGCTAAAACACGAGAAAATTAATAGATATTCTTCCAATGTTAGTTATACAAAAGTTTAAACACGTGGAACTGACGATAAAAAAATAAAAAAATAATCAAATGCGGCGAGTTGAGGAAATTTGTAAAGAAATGTCAAAAGTATTACTCTAAACAAAAAGTATTTATTTAAATAAAAGGACATACAAACAGACATCTTCCAGTTTTTAAACTTACATTATTATATTATTATTTTATTATCTTTGCAGTGCCAAAGAAAACAGCGAATACATTGGATCCATTTTTCGCTATTATCGTCTCTTGTAATTTCCACCACAAAATAAATATAATTTACATCGACATCAGTAGCAGCATCATTGATATGTTCCATAACGTGTATACTCAACGTGTTCCACGTTCGACAGATAAATTTCGACAGATAAATAATAATTATACTAAGAAGAAAATAAATTTAACAGCGAATTTATTATGAAAACAACCAACTCAAAAACAAACATGTTTAACGATAAATCGTGCAAAAGTAATATTTTGTAACATTTTTATACGCTTGTCCTATAAAATTGTTATACGCTTTTAAATACAACAAACAACTGCATTCAACGGTAGATTTCCAAGTTAAACTCATTCGAATATATACTAATCTTTCGCTTTGACATTTTACGCTGTTGTCGATTGATTTTGTTAGTTACTTGCGTAGCATGATGCCTATTCGATGTTCATGTTATACATCTCCAATCTCTTCGCCTGTTTGCATACTTGTTACTTTTCCGATATTTAGATTTGACACTTTCGCTTTGTCCGGTGAATTTCGTACCTTCTTTTGAATATTTATGAGCCTGAACACACACACACACATACACACACATGGTGTTTTTTATTCCCGCAACTTAACGTAACTTGTAGACTTTCGTTAGATACATGAAATAATACGATTTAGTTATTGCTGAATAGGCTTATTCTTTCGGCGTGTTCAACGCAGCAAAAATGACACAAATCATGGCTCTTGTTTTGATATGAACAAAATTAATTTAAAAATATTTTCAAAAGAAAACCGAAAAAAAAGGAATTAAATTGAATGGATTTTGTGATTTGTGAAAAGCATTGCGATTGAACGCATCTCAACGCTTCTCAACACCTGCAAAACATCTGCTTATCAAGTGTTTCAGGTCACTTCAATTATACAAGTAGCTACGTTATTGCAATTAGTGACCGACGATTGAATTCTTGCAATCACTATGTTGGATTAACGAAGAGTATTTGAGAAGCCGAATCATGTTAAAATAGATTTTTTCTATGAATTGTAGAAAAGATAGGGAATCTATGTAAGGAGTGACGTTGATAATGTTAAAGGTGAAGAATTGCATTCACAACTGAAAGAAAAAGCCAGATCTATATTTTTATTATACAATTACTATAAGAATGAATCTTACGAATTGATTTATTCCCAAAAATAGCGCGTCTGTATAAAATGATTACTGTTGATGATAATAAATCTTTTGTTACGAGCCGAGGCTGCGAGCGACGCGAGAGACCGGCGAGGGTATTTTATGCAAATGTGTTAGCAAGTAGATGAACGAGCCTGACGCGATGTCAAGAAGCTGCTAGGATTACGGTTTGCTAGGAGAAACTAAATGCCAATTCAGGGGCCCTGTGAAATGGAATCACGCGCGAACGAGTCATGCTCAAAGTAAGGAGCCGCGAGAGATTGAAACTTGGTGAACGAACCCGATGCGAAATTGGGGGTGACTGGGAAAAACGTCACAGACGAACTCGGTGCGAAATCGGGCAGTTAACTAGAAAATTAGCGCGATTGCCAGATGATTCCATTAATTCAGTGATAACATGACGCCATAGTACCCCCGCTGCCGCACCACAGCTACGTGCCTAATGTCACCTGATATGAATTTCGTCCCATGTCTTTGAGCGTTGCGTCTACAAAGTTGTCCCTCCACCGTCTACAGTGTGAATCACGACGTCACTGGTCCACCAACTGTACTACTTCTCTTGCTATTAGAAGGATTTGTTCCCTTAATTCCCTCAATCTGGAAACGTTGGTGCTATTACACAAATGAATCCGACACGAAGCCGGCGAGCTGTTGGCAGGTTGCAGATAATAGAGACGAACTTGATGCGAATTCAGAAAGTTGTAGGTAATCGACAGACTCGAACGTGTCCTATGTGCACGTGCAACTACGTTTGTGAAGGAGCTCTATCTTGAATATTAGGTCCGAAATAATTAAACTCGAATTTATGCAAAAATACAAATCGATCAAATGGACAAAATACAAATGAAAAAATTGCAATCAAGAGCTTATTACAAGCGTGTATAGAATGATAAATGAACATAACAGTATACTACTTCAGTGTACATGCTCGGCTTTGATGCAGTCAAATGCCAATGCAGACTGTAAGAATAGCTTCGAAGTAATGACCAATAGAATTTGTACCGACTCGAGGATTCTACTTCACTGACTTCATCGTCCACTATACGCGTTTACATATGGAAAAAATAATAAAATTTCGGAGAAACAATACCCCGGAAATTTCTCGGTCATCCAGCTCGATCCAATTCTCGGATATTCAGCTCGACCACGGCTGCTTCTCGCATTGCTTGCGTAAGGGATGTTTCAATAAAAGGAATTTCAGGAGTGCGATGGAGAAAGATATTCTTCGTCCATAACAGAATGTACAAGCTCAATTATCCGAACTAACTGCATTTTTAATTTTAATTGCATTCTATATAAAACATTATAATTTATTACATATTACACGCATTGCATATATACGTTTCGATCACCTCTGATCTGCGAATCTTTCTGACTTTATCGTCTTTATCGTGTTTCCCAAAATTTTACGCTTCCGTCCCTTAATGTCATAAACTGCCTAGTCTAGTCAGTATTTCGTGTCTCTCGTGAATTTATAAAACGGTACATTTACACGTCGATTATGATATTGACGTGCAGCATAAAGATCAACCGGCAATGATATGTCGACAATACAGACAATACACTAACTTGTATCTCACAGTCATCTACGATATTTGATTAGTAGCGAAACAACGTGGGAGTGCAAAAGATGTAAAGTTGCGTTACATGTACCAATATGCTTCGAAATATACCATACGATTCAAGATTATTGAATTTTTGTAAACTTTATCAGGACGTTAATAATTTAAAATATGTGCTTATTTAGAAATTGTAACAAAAATGTTGCTGATTTATTATTCACTTCGAGATGATAAATCTTTCTTGTTCAATCATCAATTGGTGGTAATTATTTATCAAACATCTTGCAACATAAAATTAGTTGTACCTCAAAAGACACGTGAGATTTGCACAACTTTGAACGCTCAGGCAAATGGCTCGACGTTCGTTGTTGGTTATGGGAAGCGTTATTCCAACTAAAGAGCCTATTTGAATAAAACCATATCAAAAGCACATAAATATAAAAAAATACCATTTAGAAAAACAAAAGACTATGTATAAGACTTGAAGTGGGTTACCCTGTATATGTGTATACCAAGTCATCCATTTAATTTAAAAGCGCGCATGAGAACTTGGAAAATGGCAACATCTGGTCACATATACACCCACTACTACAATTATATGTACGCCATTTATGAGCTGTTGCTAGAATCAAAGTTGTAAAAGAGCGCAGAGCGATCTTGGTCGCCGCTCTCTGTGGCGCAAGCTGCTGCTTGTCTGAAAAATAATTATGCACAACGTCGTTATTCTCATTCTTACAAACAGCGTGGCTCTTTTTGTACTTTATGCAGCATTTTCCGTAAGTTACATTGTAACTTGAAATTTGCTAACGCTCACTTTTTACAAATTGACGAATGTGTCGAGTGCGAGGATGAGAAACAAGGCAGCAAATAAGATACAAAGCGCCTCGTAGAATTCACGTTTATACAGTTGTGTCGAGGATCGTTCAGTTAGCTCAGGTGATAGCGTTTTATGTGCCTAGATCTCGGTATCCTAGCGCGGCCATAAATAGCGATCGCAACGGTACGAGGTAAACGAGCGAAATGGGCAGCAACGTATTATTCCTTACGGTAGCTGATCGTTACTCGAACGAAGCAAATCTCCAGGAACGCTATAAAAAATCTCGGGAGACTGTATCAACCGTCGGTCCATTAACCTAATCCTGCTTAATTTAACTAAGCCTATTCGCACAAGGTTAATTAGATGTGCGAGGTATCGCCGACGCTTCTCCAACGACGAACAGCTCGTGAAAACTAGTACGAAACAGGTTTGAAGAATAGAAATTAATTTTCCTTGGTTATAGTCGCTAGGAAGACGAATAGAACGAAGCCTAATTAAATGACCTTTTTCGATGTTTCGTTGAAAATATATTTTTCCAAAAACACGCTGCTGGAATGAATCGCGTAATTTTGGCCACAAACTGTTTTAACGCGTTGTTGCATTTTTTTGGAACAGCAGACGCTCACTGATAGACAATATCTTTCGATGTTTCCCGCGGGAAAATATTTAACGTGTCCAAATCTGATGAACGTGGGGAACAAGCAACGTGACCATTTCGATTAATCCAACGAGGATTAATTAATTATCTCGAAATCAGTTGGATCGGTAAAGTATCGAATGCACATCGTAGAACAGAGAACTTCAACCATAATATAGAGAGATAAATAGCGTATAGAATAGAATTCGCTTATAGACGAAGCGGAATAATATATTTTACGCTAGCCTCTTTACAGCAATACAATAATTAACTAACATTCTCTAAAATAATTTATTTTCTCCCAGACAATTCCTTCTACGGCTATCATACACTTTACGATATGATAAAACTTCAAGTTCAATTATCCGGACTCTCCTTACTTGACTATCTTATTCTCGCTCAAACTTTTACCATTGTAAATCAGTCGAATGCAACGTGGTCCATAAAAGTCTTTTGTGCTCTTTATGACGTTAATTAGCACCACGCTAGATTTCTATATTTCTCTCCGCCCCGCTTGCAGCTTTCGTTCTGATTGTTGAAATGACAATTACCGTAGAGTACATTGAACACGTTTATGATATTTTTTACAATAATATATCGGAATACTACATTTTGCACATACTAGGAGCAAATTATGCATTCCGAAATCGATGAATACGCGACAGGAAACAAATACAAATAATATAAAAATAAACGCAAATTGACTAACATTTAGCGAAAAGTGTTATCACAGGATTTTAAATTTTTGATATAAAGTAAATGTTTCGAATTGAGTGGTTCACCTCAATGACACGCGATTTGAAAAAAGAAGATTTTTCTAAAATATGACAAAAACAAATTTTTATCTTGAAATTGCGCGAGCCTTAGCTCTTCAATCTGGACGATTACCGATAAACTGACATAGATACGTAGAGGTAAACACATATTAAATGTTTCCATAGAGGAAAACGCATGTGAGTTTGATGATATGTTCCCTTGTTAGAGGAACACGAAACTTCGCTTACCTTATGGACCTGATTGTTAACAAAGTGAATATGTAGTACACCGGAGATCCTCCTCTGTCCGACAGATTGCCTGTGTATCATGTTTTAAGGATTTATGATACGTCTGTCGCTATGACTATCGAGTATATGTACTTACAAGGGCAAAGCACTAGCAGCTGACACGACCTACAGAGATACAGTCTCTGCATTCATAAAATGATTCTTAGCAGAATATCTGGCAAAGAATTGAAGTTATTGAAAAAATCTTAAAATTATACGTTTATAATAGCAACTTGTTGCTCTTGGTCACCTACACTCCCCTTTTTACTCTATGTCTTTGTAATAGATTTTGAATAATTTTTCGATTTTGATGTAAGATACATGAAATCGCCAACACTGAGTTTCCTTCTTTTATGTTAGAATTGTTCGTATGTCGAGGGTTTTCCACGTTTTATATTGGAAAAAATATTTAAAAAACGACGCGATAAATGCAATAGCAAATACAAGACGTCTAATAATGGTTGATTTAAACATTTTAATGATTGAATTAGCCGAAAGAAGGAAGTTCAGAAAGTGTGCTATCTCCTTGTGGCACCAATTTTCCAGTATTTTGTTATATACTTAAATAACAAGATTTTGTTGTTCAGCTTTTTATAGTAATAGATTGTACTGCGCGTCAAGAATTATTCAGTATCAAAACCGAATACATTTAGTTAGTATAGAAAGTTTTATTTTTTTATTTCTGAGATCGCAGATGTTCTTTCTCACATCTAAAAGTACAGTCTCGTCTAATTCGATTTTATTATCAAAATTTATGTTATTTTATGAAGCAAGCTTTTGATTTCACGAATAATGTCGATTTAGAGAATTTTTCCAGGCCGGTAGGAAAAATTTGTAAATAAATATTTAACCAGTTATAAGTAATAGTATGTGCAAATACTGTTTTATTTTATTATGTAAATATAGTTTTGAATATCACTGGATGTATCCTCGTAAATGGAAAAATGTAAAATGTATGTTAAAGTTTGAATACTGTACCGAAGAATGTATTTATAAGCTGTAAATATCTATACATTTTTACTTGTGTATGCGTGGCTACGCTCTACAGTTATGGGCATTAAGTACTTCCTAACCTCAGCACGTATTTTTATGCTTTTTGAGCTTAATTTTTAGCGATTTTGTTCTACTATAGCGCTTGTTGCTTTCATGTGAAGCACGCGCTGCAGTAAATCAGTATTTCCTCTATTTCCAAAAGGCTTTCAGGAGATCATGTTCGCATTCACTTAAACAATGTAGTGTAAAAAGTTTCGTATCTCTCTTATCTCGTTTGAAATTGCTATTTATATAAAGATAGATGTTACGAGTACGGGACTAAAAGATATTCGAGTCAACGAATTATTTAACAAATTTGACTTGCATAGATGTGTCAATGTGTAATTAAAATCGATGTTGTTTTATATGTAAATCTTTCCAATGAAATTTATAGTAACACGTGATTAAGTACTTTACATAATCGTTTCTATGCAAACGACAAGTTGGACTCTGTGTACTTTATAACATCAACTGAAACTTAGATAACCAAGCACACAATTTTCTTAAGAGTAATTGTTAATATATTACAAAATTTTGAGAAGCAAGCTCCTGTAGTTTTGTAATGATCTGTGGACCAAGGTCGAAATCTCCAAGAAATTTCACGTTATTGTTAATGAGTTTATTCTTATGTCGAGATACAAATTGCCTTCTCTTGAATCTCCTCTGGGAAAAGGTACGCTCTTTAACGAATTGAAGGAATGTTCGTGACGTGCATTACCCACTATGACATGAAAGTTATGTTTTGATAAATTAATTAAGCAATTATAATTGTAACAGTATATAACAGTAACCAGTATGTTGCTCAGCAATGGAAAGTGGATTTGAGATTACTGACAGTTCACATATAATTATGTTGTAGTTACTACAATGAACGTCAGGAATATCTAACAAGTCTGGCTCGTTTTAATTATTAAGCAAGCAACAACTGACACTAGACAAAATTTTCGGAATTATCAAATTATTAAATTTATCCTATGAATTATTAAACACACGACGTACGATAACAAACAACTCTTGTTCGTGCCTCTTTGTCCACAAACAGACGCGGACAGGCGTAGCTGCTCGTGCATTTCGTACGACGCTAAGAAGAAAAAGAGAAAGCCAATATGAGAGAGAGATAATTAAAACCAAGACTCATAATGGTTGCTGCTCGCTCGGCGTTATGCTACTCACACACGCGATCTCATATACTCGCTATATTATCGTGCAACGGAGATTTACAATACCTATTCGCGAATTCAATTTGCGAACGCTCACATTCACACTACCCGAAATCCATAGTCGAGGTTTGTAGAAGCTCGTCGCAAGACCGCAGATTCCGGGCTATTGCCTTACCACGGAAATCTGTCAGACGCGTGCGAGACTTATCCGAAACGCGAGCAACTCGAAGCGGGAGGAGTTGTACGGTCTTACTTGCGAATCTGAATTCGCATCCCTCACTGGCTGGCTTGGACTTGGCTTTCTCGAAAATTGCAAGTCTCGTCGGGCTTCGTCCACGGTGTAGCAGCGCCCATCAAGTCGCTGATTTTCCACGCTCGTAACCGACGCGGCGAGGACAGGATGGACGACGGTGCGTTCAGTATACCCCATTACGCTCATGTATTACGCCATTCGAGGCACACGTGCAAAAATGTGCTTATTTCAGTCTATAGGAGGTGAAATCGCAACGCTGCTCTGCAATGCCTCCAAAGTGGCGGAGGCATGGTCCTGATTACGACCATCCCATGTGAGATCGGAGGTTTCCGCCACGAGACGGCACGTGATATAGCTATTCGAAGCGATAATGGGGAATAAAAATATTGCACAGACAGAAAATATTCGAGCAAACTCGCATCTTTTGCTTGTCGGACGAGTGCCTTGCCAATTAAGCCAGACTGTCGGCGAGTATTTCTTGCAAACTCTTCAGGTTCACAATGGCTGCCGCCCATAGTACTATGGGTATGAAGTTCTATCTCCGCGTGGAAATATTTCTGCATTTTTCGAAGGAAATTAAATCGTCCAGGGAACGATCTTTTTCGTGTCTGTTGAAAGCGTACTTAGTCTGTCCTTTCACGATCGTTATTCCTAGTATTTTGTACTAATATCGCATATTAAGTTTGCCTCAAGAAGACTGTACTGTACTTACTTTAATTTGCGCTTCCACTTCATTGCAATATTTACGAGTTGGTGTTGTAGGTAATGCAAATAAGCAGGTGATCGCTATCGTGCGAATTGATCACATATTTTCCAGTCGATAGTGGGTGTCTCGCTTGAGGAGCAAAGTGAATCTTTCAGTATTTATAGCTTGATCACCTTTGAAATTTGATTCTGGTAAGACTTTGGCATAAAACACACCCGCATTCCATATGAGATGCAAGAATTTAGAATATGTTACTCGGATAACCAATCCGACGGACATTCATTCAAATATTATTTGGTTTCGCACGATCATCTTTTTTTAATAGACAGTGCTAGAGTCTTGCAGAAAGTAACAACCGTTTTGCAATAACAACAATATAAACGCACTTTGGAAAGTTTTCTCTATTTCTAACTTTAGTGTATATCCGCAGTTATTTTTCAATACAACCACCAACCCGATTTGAATGCCAGTCGTAATGTTATACGAGTTTTTATATACCTTTGTGATACACTTCCGCCGCCAGTTCACACAACCATCGTCTCACGCACTCCTTTAATTGATCGTTTCTTGCGAAGCAATAAATACGGTAGATAATAGATTTATCGTTTCTTGTGGGAACAAGAAACTCCAAGTTTTGTAAAAGGGGCGGTAACCTGGCTTCTATCATTTGCAGTAAAGTCGGAGACACGTTTTTCAGCTCCTTCGATTCGGAATCGAATTCTTTCATAACTTTATTACCGTGAACTGCAGTAATCCGGTGGTGAATTCCTTTTAGAAGAATGTTTTCAGCGTTCGAAGAGCGTAAAACCGTCATCCTTGGGATTTTCAATTCTCCATTTCAGCTCTATTTCAATGCAATGCGCGTGATGCAACGATAATATTGAATATTCTGATATATGGCCTTTTTTTATAAATAAGATAGTACTTTCTGGATGACCCTCGTATTTTAATCTCTTATTTTGGTTGAATTTTGTACGGAGCTGTTTCTCCTCATGGCAGAGTTTGACACCAATTACGCGTAAACGATACAGCACTGCAATGTGTGGCGGATAATACTATTCTCTATACAGGCACATTACAATGAAGTTTTTGATAATTAAATTATCATTTTTCTTAATAATATGATGCATATACTTTAAGTTTAATAATTTACTTTAATAATTAATAATACATTTGAGTGTGACATATTTTAACCCTTTCGCTACGGCAGTGTGCTCCGTCGGAGTGACACCGCTGTACGGGCCACCGTGCCACTGGAATAGCGATACTGAACGGAGCACTGCGACGGAAGTGTGCATTGTGGCGCGTAGGTAAACTGGTATTTGGACATACACCTTTCGGTGCAGCCTCATCATTATTCGGATCGTACGATTCTTTAAGTGTTATACAACAACATATTTGGAGATTTTGCAATTATTATCAATAAAAATATATTTAAAAATTAAAAATCACACTTTACATTAACCAATTAAAATTCCCAATAATTTAATTCACAGTGATATATTTCGAAGCAAGTGATATATTTGATAAGCAGTGATATATTTCGTGAAACAAGACAAATGAAAAAGATCATTTAGTCGAAACTGTGAGCTAATGAGTCGGTACAGTGAGCCACTATAGTGGCGCGTCGTACCTAAGAGATTAATAAGAAGATCTTTTTGTAACGTTCTGACAAGTTGGTGCAATTTATTAATAATTCCGTCTCCTAATAGGAGATATACATCTTTCTTTAAATCTACCAACTGACGTTTTTATATCAGTATTCCTTAACAATAATGGCCTCTAAACTTTGAAATTGGTAGTAGCTTAGTAGGGAAGATCAGAGGTATGCGATATATTTTTCTAAATCAAGTTCATTAAATAGTATGACAAAATACGTCAAATATTTAGAAACTGAAAGTCGTTTCTCTGAATGTGCCACGATGCAACGCTGAGAACAAACGGCGCAACGCGACGCGTCGCACGGTCCCGCCTAGTCGTACGGCTCAGAAGGAATTGGTTTTTGGAGTTCGGCATCAAACAGCTGGATGCGTTCGCAATCACGGTTGTATACACAGCTCTGACAACTTTCGTGGTGGGGGCAAAGCTCTCAGTGAGCGGCAAATGTTTCTTAATTTGTTCGCTAAGCTGTAAGAGGCTTCAATCTATGAGTCAAGTTTCCAAAGGACGGCGTTAAGTGCCAAAGTAAAAAAATATACGTATTGTTTGCACTAACCTAATGATTGCTGCGCTCTATGGTTAGTAGTCGACTTGTGCAGCACTTTCGATGGTGGTATACAATTAGATTTTTTTGAAACTGTAATATATCGAAGAGGGCTATTTAAAAAGGTAACAGTTCTAAGTATTTTTAATCTGGCTTTAGAGCCAAACTTAAATCTAGCTTAAAACTAACTGTACGGATACTAATTAGGTGAAAAGAAATAAACAGAAGACAGCTAGGAAAGAAATTTGATTTAACGTCTACTGATAATAAATTCAAATAATCTAAAATAATAAATGAAAAATGGCTATCAGTACCTGCCTCATGGCTTGTTATGCCTTTCAATTTTTGTATCTTAATTGTACATCTCAGTCATGGTTTTAAACGTGTCGTGGAATCTTAGTTTATGGGATTCTCCTAAATTGCTTTTTATAAATTGTGTACTATTATCAACCTATAATGTAGGATCAAAATTAGTAGGACTCACAACCAGCCTTAATCGGGGAATTGCAACCCAATGGGGCCATTGCATTTGGTGAAAAGAAACATATCTCGCGTGAAAGGGAGGCTTGCGAGTTCCTAACTGTGGTTTCGAAACTTCCCCTACGCGCCAATGTGGACCATCGTAAAAGTTTCAGCCGCTAAACATTCAGCAATACTCCGCATCCTCCTTGGAGAATAAGAAATCGAATAAGACCTGCGTATATTATACGTCGGATAATTTCTATAGTCAAATTTTTTGAACAAAGATGTCTCTTTATCGTATTAAAAGTCGAGTGAAATTGAGTATTGTGCAGTAATGAAATATTTTCCCGAGAAGAACGACGGCAGAATGTATCTATTTAACTAGGTAAAAATGCTTTAAAAGGTCTCTTCGTGCTCGAGTATGATGGAATGAATTTTAGAGCTTAGTCGGAGTCCACGCAATAAAAATGAGCAACAAGATAAAAAATTATCGAATGAATTTTGTGGTAAGGTCCTGAAGAATCGCTGATTCAAAGTTTGTGGAATAACTAAACCTCGACGCTGTCTCCTTTAATAATTGATGAAAGGAGAATTCAAGTGAAAATTTCTCAAGAATGTTTGAAATATTTCGAGAAAAGAAATCAGATTTTACGCTCCGTTTTATAACTAAGAGCAAAGCTTAACTTCATCGTTATGAACCAAAAACGAAAGAACAATCCAAACAATAGAGAAATCGCGATCCTCTCCATCAAAGAAAGCAATGTCTGTGAAATCTGTTGGGAAAGTAATGACATCAGTTGTATGAGACGCTAAAGAAATATTGCTGGCAGACTATTTCCCATGATTACATACTACGTAAATCTTATCGGCCAACAAATGAAAAGATTTTTGCAGAAAACGACCATGTTTAGTGGAAAATAGCTCATCTTGCGCAAAAATAATGCACGTTCTCTAGTCCCAATTCTATGATAAAAATTAACGAAATGAAATATGGTTTATTTCCAAATCCACTTTATTTATCAATACGTGTTAAACTTCAAACCAGAAATCTAGAGTCTGTCCATAACAGTGACGACATATTCTTTCTGTACGCCCTGTAGCATGAAGTTTTGAAACAACTATCGATATACATATGTGTGTAAAGTAAAATTGCAAAGTACTTTATACGCCATATACACTACAACTATATTATATTACAATTTAAAGGCATATTTGATTCAATCAATAATCATATAGTAGCAACCATGGTAGGTAGTGAAACTACCAGGTATGTAAATATGAAACCGGAATTTTTGTATAGAAAATACACGTTTATTATATGAAAATGATTAAAAATATTTTATTCGAAGTATTGGCCATCGCTAGCTATACATTTTTCCCACCTGTCTGGCAATTGGTGGATGCCACGCCAAAAAAACTGTCGCTCTTTTGAGGCAAACCAGTCATCGAACCATTTTCGTACATTTTCGTAAGAAGTGAAGTGCTGGTCAGAAAGTGCGTGTCCCATCGATGCAAATAAATGGTAATCGGACGGAGCCAAGTCTGGTGAGTAAGCCGCGTGCGAAAGTATTTCCCAACTGAACGCTTCAATCGTTTCCTTGACCGGTTTTGCTGTATGTGATGGTGCGTTATCATGAAGAAAAATTACTTTGTGTTGCCTTTTTTGATATTCTGGTCGTCTTTCACGCAAAGCTTGATTCAAATCGATCATTTGTTGTCGGTAGCGCTCAGTATTAACGGTTTCGCCAGGTTTTAACAGCTCATAATAGATCTCACCCTTCTGATCCCACCAAACACAGAGCATTGTCCTCCGTCCATAGCGATTTGGTCTTGTAGTCGATGTCGGTGGTTCGCCTGGAGCTATCCGTGATCTTTTACGCTTAGGATTCTCAAAATATATCCACTTTTCATCGCCAGTCACAATTCGGTGGAGAAATGACTATCTTTTGTATCTGGCGAGCAGCATTTCGCAAGTGGTTTTTCGGTTTTCCTGCTGTCTTTCACTCAGTTCATGTGGAACCCAGTTTCCCACCTTCTAGATCTTTCCCATGGCTTTCAAACGTATGAAGACGACTTCTCGTGTCACGTTTAATTGATCAGCGAGTTGTTGTTGCGTTTGAGCGTCATCCTCATCCAACAATGCTTGCAATTAGCTGTCTTGAAACTTTTTCGGTGGTCTTTCACGTTCTTCGTTACTCACGTCAAAATTGCCACTTCTGAATTTTTTAAACCACTCAAAGCACTGTGATTTACCAAGAGCATGCTCATCGTAAGCTTCGACAAGCATTCGATGCGATTCTGCAGCAGTTTTCATCAAATGGTAACAGAAAATCAATGCTGTCCGCAAATCGTAGTTTCCAGGCACAAAATTCCACATGTTCAACGCTATTACCAACTATGCTGTTGCATGAAACTCGTATTGTTCTGAGTCGAAAATGTTTGTGAGATGTCAACAAGGACTTTTGGCATCAATGACGCAGTTTAGTGATAACTACATTATCAGCTAGGGCCATTTATAGGCAAATTCCGGTTTCATACTTACAGACCTGATATACAAGCTGATAAAGGAAAAAAGTCTGATATTCAAAGGGTTTATAGCGCTCAGCGAGAAGAATAAAAAGTATCTAATAGACATAAGTGCTGAAAGTATGAAATGATTGTGAGTCTTTTCACAATTCATTGAATTTACACACTCCATACTAAATAGTTACGTCTATACTAGACATAACTATATCGTCGTACAAATCTTTATAATTAATGTTCGATATGTCCTGCTTCCATTACTACACACATCTCAAGTCAAGAGGGTCATATTATAGATCGATGTACGTTTTCAAATATGCCATTCTTTCACGTATTATGCAAGGCGAATTTTCTGTTCGTTGTCGTATATCTGACACATTATTTATGAGCGATGAGTAGACCAAAGTTTTTAAAGCATCTTCACAAAGAAGATCCAGAGGATTCAAGTCAGATGACCAAGGAGGCCATTCTACTGAACTTTCTAGTCCTGTCCACCTCTCACCGAAACTTTGATTTCGATGTTGCTGCATTAAATAATGATAAATTGAAAAATAGTCTATTTTCAAGTTGAAAATTGGTGTGGAAGATCAAAGACACATTGTGTATTACCAGCATACATTATGTGTTAAAGTAACTGTTACATAATGAAAGTTTAGTCCATATTTTCGACTTACTTTCGCATGTAGAATAATCTCCTGTTCATTATCTATTCTTGTAGAGTCAGAAATTAGACAAACAATTCCCTTTTCAGAAGAAAATTTATGGCATCAAAGTGTTATTTTGTTCGCTGCATGTATCGATCGCACATCTAATTTGCCAAAATGTGAATGTATGTATTTCCATCGTGATTTTTCCATCATATAGCTACCATTTACGTTCATAACTGTAATACATTTTAAAATATTTCACTCGTTACTTTCACCCGTTATTTTTTACCCAGAATCTCATACCCAGATAAGTGTGTAATAGTTATATTAAGGTACAGTTAAAATATAAATATTTAAAGATATTAATGAATAAAAAATACATCAATTTTCGTACAAAATGTTTCATACGATACTTGCGCACTATTATTTTCCAAATAATGTTAAGAGGCAATACTATGATAATAAATAAATAAGTTGTATATTATATACAGGTTTAGGTGTTTCAAAAAAGAGAAGGCTCTACCGTGACAACTGCTGAGTAGTTTCGTTTCTCTTCGGATAAGATTAAATTGATTATTCCCCTGATAGGGAGGAAAATTTTGTTTCTAAAAAGAAAAATAACGGCAGAACAATTTTAACACCGGTATGTCGGGCACCCACTTCTACTGATAATTAGTGCGCAACATCGTTTGGCCACTCGGATTGTGATAAGGCGTGAATAGTTCTCCCAACTCGTTACGTCAAGGTGAGGGCGAATAGAGAGATAAGAGTATTTCTCGAGTTTGTAATAACAAGATTCTTGACGAAACAATTACCTATAGGGTGTTAATTTGATCAATACACATTCGTGTGACGAACATACAACAACTACGTTTAAATAAATAACGACGGTGATAGTGAGCAATTTGATCAGTGCCAAAATATCTCAGAAAAACGTCGCAAATAATTACAAGTACTCTTAACTGTATCTTAAAACTAAGCTCAAAAAGCTCAGCCTTACTATATGAATGCTACTGAGTGAAAAAAGAAGGTAAGCAGTAAACAAATGAAAAAAAAGTTTAATTTGATATTCATTCATCAAATAGACAAATAACGAAAAATGTTTGAATTAGAATTAGATCGGGGTTAGGTGATCAGTGGGCGAATCGGAAAATAAAACTGACGAAATTTAATGCGATTTATGTTAAATTGAGATAAGATTTAGATTTTAGGTGTTAAAATAACGTTTAAAGTAAAACCCGTTTATTTAGCTATACGCGTAACGTGAAATGTGGATTTGTGTATATCGAATGGATGGTTTGGAAAGCCTATCTGCAGGTCTAATATTGATCACCTTTACTCGTTAACAGAGTGTAGTTACTCTTTTACACTGACAAATACAGGAATATATACCAAAAATGCAATTCCCCAAACTACTTGCCATCTATTATCGGCGTGGTGTCTAACAAGTTCAATAGCTTTCGTTTTCTATCCTTCTGCTATTCTCTTTTCTCCCATTTATTTCACCGCCACAAGAATATTCACTCATATACGTATGTATACATGTTACACATTCGTACACATCAAATAGAATGTTAATTAAATCGCGTGTAAAAGCTATCAATTAATGTTGTAAAATTAATTTCTCATCAGCAATATAATAACTTTCAATTAGGAGTTTACGACTAAATCCATCAATTCTGACTTTCTAATACGATTAATTTCTTTTAATAATTTTGCTATACTTTTATTTAATTCTATTTAAATAATATACTCATAGTATACATCTATTCTGTAAAATCTCAGGTGCTAGAAATTAAATACCAACGAAATATGCAAATTTCACGAGCTACGATCTTCATCTCGCATTTGGATTCTCATAGAATGAAATTTGTCGAGGAGAATAAAAATAAAACAGAAATCAAAAATTCTTTTAGCTATGCTTTCGCCTGCACGAATAACTGTATTAATTATTTGCTGGTCACGGAATTGTATTCTTTAATCATGGAAAAATATTCGGAGAAGATCTGAATGATTATTTGTTTCTGACATAATTTAATTAGCGAAGTAACATTTTCGTTTGATAAAAGGGTCGAGGAAACTTTAAACAGACTGGGAGACGTTGGCATCGAAATCTATAGTCTCTTAACTTCCTACTCAACTAACTCGATCTTGTCCAGCTCTTAATATCCCGAAAAAGAAATCGAATCACTTTAGAAGAGATATTTCACTTGAAGTGAGTTGGCCATCCCATTACAACTCACAATCAGGTCAATGTCTCGCGGCGATGTTCGCAAGCAGCTACTTCCACAAGTCCATTTCCAAGTCTGACCTCGAGCATCGAAGTAGTTGAAGGAAAAACGAGAGAAGGGAAGCAACTTCCTTGCCCGGATGAATCATTTCGAAGAAAAGGTTACAGCGAGGGTGGCTCATTCCCCGGCGGAGAAAAACTAGACCACTTGTTATGCGCCAGGCATCACTACCATGACACTCCTTGCATAATTATTACTGTACCGATTCTACGAGAAACTTTCTTATCTGTTCCTGACTAGAATATTAGCTTCTAACCAGCGACGTGGTTCGCAGATTTTTGCTTTATATGCCAGTTGAAGTAGAATCAATTCCTGCGACTAGCCAAAGATCTCACTCCGTGATCAAACACATTACCACGATCGTAACGTCCAAAGCAAAGTCAAAATTTTCATAAACATTGTTTCAATCGCCTTTATTTGATCTCACGAAACCAGAATCTCCTTGGTAACCATCCAATTTGCTTTAACGTTATACTCGATCTAAGATCGAAAGACATAATACGCTGTTTACAATTTCTAGCAATAAACTATGATAAAACTGTTACAGTTTGTGAAGTGTTATTAGATTACTATGAAAATTTGCTCACTTAAAATGGAAACGATGTTTTTGTTGGAATTTAACAAAGTTTGTAAAAGGTTAAAGTTTTACAGGATATTAGCCAAACTGTGTAGTAAATATGTATGTTGTTCCCAGATAAAGTATATATAAGTCTGTTTTAAAAGTGAAACAAGTTCATTTTTTTGAAACATTCAAACAACGAAAAATCGACACTTATAAACAGTTTGTGATTTATATGTCAAAATATTTGTTTGTTTTAATCAATTGAAATTTCATTAATAAATAGTATTGCAGAGTCATTTATTTTGAAAGTGGTTCAAATCCATTTTCTGTAATCTGTACGCCGGCCAAACAGTCGAGGCACCAATAACGATCAAAAACAAATTACAGCGAAAATAATCTTAATCTCTGTATCCGACATAACATTGCATGTACGGATGTGAACAAATTGTACAAATGCGATTCGGTAAATTATTGTTACGTCTATTAAATTTTAAATTACCAGTATTAAATTCAAGTGGGTAATTATCGATATCTTATTGACCTCGCCGATTTCGATAATTTTGGAACATGTTGGGGGGATGATCCCGAACAAATTTTCGTTTATGTACGATATATAATCGCGACTTGGCCTTAGTTTGCGAGAGATATCTGCAAAAGACTGCAAATGACGCGAAACCCAAACCTGTATAAGCTGTGAACAAAGGAAAAATTAGGTTTGGGAGGTGGCCGACAACCAATACCAACGCACGCGCTACCACGGACGCACAATTACAGACGGACTTTATTATAGTGGAAACGACAGTTTTTCGCGAATATCTCGGAAACTAAGGCATAGCCGTGATTGTTCAAAATGTTGATTTCCACTATATATATATATATATTAAAAACTCATCGAAATCGGCGAGCTGGTCGATAATTACCTTAAATTGTTATAGTTAAATATAATTAATCGGATCGAAGTGCAAACCTAAGATTGAAGAATCTTGCTTTCTTTCGTCATGGATAACTCGCATTAACATTAGAATTTGATAGCGATACAAATATGTGTACTGCAATCTAACATAATAATTTCAACAATTTTAATTTATTTAGTTTTATTCCATTTATTTTCAAACGCCGTGTAGATATTTATAGGCGAAAGTGTACTTAAAGCATAAAGTACAAGTTTTAACTGATTAATATTTAATGAATTGAACAGTTCGCTAAATGCCATAGAGACGTAGAGACGTTTCAGGAGTTTTCAATCGATGGAAATGTAAACACTTCAACGTTTGTGAGCAAAGGAAAATGGACTTGCATTAATTTCAAAGTAAACGGCCGATGTAATGCCGGAAAATTTCAAATGTTTCTCTGCGTTATTTCTTCAGTTGAAAAATGTGTAAAGGTATACGCGCATAAAATAAAAAACCCTTATTTCGAATTATTTACAATAAAGTGCTATGGAAGAAGAAACGTGTTATTTAAAACGAAATAAATCTCGAATAACGATTTCTTTTGCAAGAATAGTTTTGGGATTCTAATTGCATTCAAAGGTGGGCAGAGCAAAGTTGGATAGTTGGAACATACCGTGTCGTACTTTCTTCAGAATTTACAGTAGTGGAAAAGCAAAGTAACAAGATTTCACTGCTACTAACTCGAATTATCACCGGTAATGCCCTGGTTGCAGCTTGACGAACTTTGCGAGATTCCTTCCGACAGAGGTAACTGAAAAGTTGCCGAGAAAGATTCAAAGCCTGTTAAAGAATACCCGGACAACATTCTCCACGCTACCCAAAGATGTCAGCAACAGGAACATCGTTCTCGACGGTGACAAGAATTAAGTTTTGTCTTCGTGTTGTGGCACGTGGCTTTCCACTACGATGAACAATGAACAGAATAGTGAGAAAGTTTCTCCGTCTTTTATGTTAGAGCTGAGCGTGGCCCAGAAAATAATTAGCATCAATTGCTTTAGTAAAGCTGTACGCCTTCTTCAAAGCATCTTTACACGTGACTGCACCGTCGTTTCTCTTTACTTTTCTGTTTCTTTTCAAACCTCTGTCGTACGTTACAAACATACGCTATTTCCACCGAGATGACTTACACAAGTAGAAGAACCTGAGGCTGAAGAGCATATTCTTTTTTATATGAACTGTTTATTTTGAAAGTGGTGCAAGTCCCTTTTGCTTCCTTTTGAGATATCGAAATGTTTGCGTTTCCATCGAATGAGAAATCCTCACAGGTTGTTGTACTTGGTTTCTTCACACCTCTGTGTGTTTCATTCGCTTAATGCCCGAAAGTTGCTTTCGTTTTATAAGCAAGTAATAGATGCACAACATTTGTATTTATATTTGTTCTATTATTACAAAATTGATCACATACAATCCAATAAAAGAATATAAAACAAACTAATACCTATACAAAACAAAGAAAAGCTGCGGCATAGATTTGAAGTAACTGTTGGTATTTTTATGTGTATCTCGGATACACCGCGATCTCTGAAAGAATTTTTACGAGGTTAACGAGTTATTAAGTGAAATATTGGATGCTTTCTGTAGGCTGACACAGGCGAGGAATATTAATAAAGAATTGAAAAACATTTAATAAAAATTGCACTAGCAAAGAATTATTACCTTATAAATAAATAAATGCAGTAACTTTGAAAATGATTATTTGACTGGAATAGCATTTACGTTGATGCGAGTTTGAGATACGTGTGTCTTTTTTTTATTTCATGTCTCCATATTGAGAGCTGAAATTTGCAGGTGTTGCCGCGAAAGGTGTTGCATTTAGTTAGAAACGAATTAAGATACCTAGTCTTACTGAAATGGACATATTCATCTTCAAGGTTGAAAGTTGTAACGCGTAATCTCTGCAGTAAGCCGCTGCGAAAATGACTTTTCGATTAATTGCAGAAAGACGGTTTTTACAAAGTTGTCGAAAAACAAATATGCCCCGCTGTTTTGGAATAAAAGTAACGCAAAGTATGAAATATTGGTAATTTCGGCGTGCAATATGCCGTGTATTACAATGTGAAGTTGGCGATTCTGTCTGTTTCTGAATCGTTTGCTAGTGTGCGTGCGTAGTACAGACAACCAATCTTCCTAGAGGGTAAATCTCAGACGTGCGCGAGGAATATGAATTTCGAGTCTCGGCGTGTTTTACCTTTGACGGATATTGTCACACTACAAATACCTTAAGTGGATTGTCTCGTAGAAACAGAAACTGAAAGCAGCTCGTCTCGCCACCTCGCGCGCTTCCAGAAAAAAGTGAGAAAGGAGTATAAAATCGAAAGCGGTTGCTGTCACTGGAAATAAGTTTCCAATCAAAATTGACTTTTTTTTTAAATACACGGTAATTGATCGAGATGGTTTACATTTTTCAAACGAAATTTCCAAATTTCGTTGTCAAAGTATCAGAAATCAACGACTTCACAGTTTACGTTTTCTATTTTCTATTTTCTATTTCTGCAGCTTATGAGGTCGAATTTGTTTCCTAAAAGATTGTATAGATGTATGAAAGCTAATAGAAAATATAGTAGATATATCTATAATATATATGAACTTCATAATTACTAATTTAAATATAAAGAACGAACCAACCGTGATCTCCGGATTGATACAAAAAGTTTTTAACCAGTGAGGCAAAACTTTGGACTATTTGTTTCCGAATAATAGCGATACCCTTGTCTTAAAAATCAAAATTTTTATTTTAAATCAAATTTTCAGTTCAACATGAACGAAACACGTCCCACTTTAAAAGTTATTTAATTATCTACAACTTCCAAACTAAACATTTTCCCTTACCTGCTCCGAGATACAAATCGACAAATGAAGAAATGGGCCAAATTTTACAATTATGCGGCCATCAATTGTTCGTTATTGAAAATAATTTGTTACATTCGACACGTCCTCGTCACTAACCCTTTGACTACTGAAGAAAGAATCTTTTTATTAGGCGTAAATTTCTGAGAAAGTATATTGAAATAATTAACACACTCAGTTCCACTGCATCAAACCAATATTATTTGTTCATTCGTATTCTCATTTACTCGAAACCACTTGTTTTCACAGAATCAGAACATGAATCATTTGTTGTTTCATGTTTGCGTGTACTGTTCTGACCTCTTACTGTGCCAATTTTTCATTTTAAGGATATAAGGAAAAATTATTGTAAATTAAACATATTTAAATAATATATGACTAACGGAATATATTATTGCTGAATTGGCATTGGAATTATGGTCGATACAATTTTTCGAACGATAATAAAATAGCTGCGTTATGAGATGTCGCGTTCCAGGCCTAATTTGACTGGACTGAAGAGGATGGCGACAGGATGGGACGAGGTCTGCTAGATGATTCGTCAGTGAAGATATCTAGCAGGCCTGTAGCTTAAGCCGAGGCCACTTTACATTGGTCCAATAGCAATCCAGTCCGACACTGGATTGTAACTCGAATAACGTATACAACGTTTTTATTCTAGTGTCGTCATTCCTGTAAGTAAACCGGTAAAATGACTGGATCGAAAGATGACTTTTTCAATCCAGTCTTTAGTATCGAGGACACAACATTGCTGCGTCACTGGGATCGTCTAGATGTCTAGACTACTCAACATTCAGTGCTTGATTCAATGCCTGAAACGTACATGTATTGTTTTGCTAATTTTTCTCTTTTTGCGTGAATCCATTGCAACTATAGTTTACCACTGTCAATTACTTAATAAAACTGGAGTAACGTAGATATCGATCGATTGCCAGTCGAACCAGTGAAATATAATTTCTTGATCCAATAGCTGGACTGGTTAAACCCAGCTGCAGACACTAGAATAGGAGAAGGATGAGAAATTCTATTTGCCGGAACCGATCTGTGATGGTGAAGTAGAAAATGTCATTACATTTATTATTTGATTTTAAGTTTTCGATTAACTTTGAGGAAGAAATGTTTAATTATACCATAAGTCAGCACCGAGAAAACGAATAATTAAAATCTGTTTTTCTGAACCTTCATCACTATTGTTTCTTATTATTTGTAAATTTTATAGAATTCAAACTACCCTCCAATCGACATTTTTACTTTTGTTTTGTTTCACCGGCGGTCATTTGCCGAATAGAATAGATCACGGGAGAAGAACGGTAATTTAGGACTTAGAAAATCGATTCTCGATTTTCCAGCTAAAATTGGTAAAATTTGTAGTGGTTTTCTTATTAACCGTTATTGTATTTAATTTAATTATTCCTAAAATAAACTTGATTTTCCAGAATTGATCGTCTGATTTACCCTCAGGATTTACGTTGTCACTAAACCTACGGACACTTCGTGTATAGCTATTTCTACCGTGTGCGGTTAAAATGATCGGTGATTAAAAAAGTAATAGTTTTTATGATTTAACGTAGATAATGGTTAATTTATAACTGAATGTATATAAAATGATGAACTTTCAGAAACTTTCTTCTGTTTAGTTTCAATTATAGGCTTAAATAAAATTACACGTTTATTTATATAGAGATATTTCTTTTTAAAAATCATCTTATCATCAAATATATTCTTTCTCGCATCTTGAACAGATTTTCGTAGTTTTGTATCCTTTACAATATTTAACTTGACAAGTTTTTCGTATTAATGAATCTGAACTTGATAATTTTGTTGCGTGGTTTTTCCTCGCAATTCTTTATACTCAGCGGCGAGCTCTGCAGCTAATTGGAATAAAAATTCCCGTCTTGAAATATTTTCACCTGTTGTTTCTTTATACAAAATCCAGGCATTTATTCCAGCTAGGTCCAAAATGTTGAAAAATACTTGGAGAGGTCACCTACGAGATTTTGATTTCAGGCTGTATTTCCTTGATATCTGGTCCACTATGTCCACACCAAATTTTGTATCATTATAAAATCTAATCGTTTCCAGTATACATTTGTTGTTCGTTTCAATTTCTATTACTTTATGCATGGAACTTAGCACAAATTCCTTTTTTTATTGGTTTGCATTTGTATACTGTAAAGGAAATTTGATTTGAAATATAAAGTTTGTTTGAAAACAGAGTCATTTTGTCTTTTCGATTCTTTTCTATCTTCGGCAATTTCCGTTTATTTTCATGGTTTGTTCCAACAATTACAGTTTCTTTTTTTTTTTTTTGCAAATAGCTTTGTGGCCAGTGATACACTCGTAAATAAATTATTTGTCGTTACGTTCCTTCTACATCCTGTGAATGGTTCCATCAGCTTCAGAATAACGAATTTCTCAAGTGGAATTGGATTTTCTCTTCTCTCATCCTTTCCCAAATTGGGAAATCCATTTATTATATACTTAGTATTGACGTCACACGCTAACCAGAATTTTATGCCGAATTTGTCTGGTTTGTTCGGCATATACTGGCTAAATCTACAGCTAGTCTTCGACGGAAACAACTGCTCATCAGCAGTAATGTATGCACCAGGTTTATAACAATTTTGTGAATTCTCTATAAATCAGTCCCATACTGTAGATACCATTGCAAATTTGTTGGCTTCTTTCGCTCTTCTTATCAAAGCTTATAAACCTCATAATTTCATCAAAGTCACTCCTGCTCATTGTTCTTGAAAAAAATGCAAGTCCCCAAATTTTACTCCATAAATATGGGGCATCTAAATTCTTTGCTCGATATGCATCGCAGATATATAGCAGAGCAATAAATGCATCTAGTTTTGTTGCATCTAGCTCCCTCTTAATTCCCAATACTCTAAATGCCTCTTTTTCCGTATATTTTATTATATGCTGCCTTATACGGAGATCAATGATAAGATAAAATGCCGTCTTTACTTGTTCTTTCATTATATGCCGTTTAGCATATTCTGTCGGACCTGACATATCCCTAAAAATATTCTGAACTGATATCCTATCAGGTTTAGGATTTGCATCTATTTCTTTCCAAATTATTCCATCGGTCTCGATTTCCATACGTGTACACTCTTTGCTGTAAACGATAACTTCTTTCTCTTTTGCTCTGGACGTGAACGCTTATTTATAATATTCTCCTCTTCTCCATTGCTGTGTAACTCTTATTCGATTGTAGATAGTTTTTCATCTGTTTCCATGCTGTTTTCAGTTCCCGAAGTTTCTTTTTCATCGCACACTGAACGGTCTTCTTCTATGCCCGTTATTTTTTTTAATAATTGTTTTTTGGAAAGTCTCGACGTTTTTACGGTAAATATTTATCATAGAAGAACACTATATACGAAATACAAAATTATTTTTCCTTTTATAACAACTTCACACAAGACACTCTGAGACGCGTTCTGTCTGAGTTTTAGAAATAGCAAGTTTAGATATCGATTGATTGACTAACAAACTGAGATGTATTCTAGTCAAAAAGACGATAGCAAGTAAAAATATGGTCTGTGACGGCGATATTTATACGAAAATATTAACGAGTATTGGTCATTCTCTACCAACTCGAGGGTGGAGTTGGGAAAATCCCGGTTTTCCCGTGTTTTATCACAATGAACAGCAACCCTAAGAAACTTCTCGACGTTCAAAATGTCTGTAACAATGGACCGTAAAAAATGCTAAATTTTATGGCGGTTCCTTCAGACTATTATGGACTTGAGTTGATATGTTTTGACAGTTGTTGGCCATCGTATCAAGGGAAGGATTATGGTTCATGATAAGATTACGGGCGTAACAGTTGTTATTATTTATTATTACTGATTTTGTTTGTCATCTGACGTTGAAATATCTTTTTCTTTGATTGCATTTATTTTAAGAGTAACTAAAATATTTTGTTGGCCAGTCAAATTGACCGCCCGTGGTAAGCAAGTCAAAATACAATTTTTTCTTAGAAAAGAAAAAAGTAAATTAAAAGTAAATACCGAAAAAATATCGTATGCATGTCTTAGGAAAAGTCAGAAATTATGCAGCTATATGACAACGTTTAAATATGGTTAAATTTGTGTAGAAGTTTGAAAACGGTCAATTTGACCAGCACTGGTAGGTTTAGTGTCATATGTACATTTTTTCTACCGCGTGAAGCATTATGAAAACTATGCCGCATACGTCACACGAATATACATATTTCATTATAATTTTAGAAATACACCTCAATGTACTTTCTCGTTGGTAATATTGCAATTTTTGTCAGATATATAGGGTGAGCCATGAACACAAGGCTCCTGAATGTGTTCGTTACGTGTCATTACATTAAAATCTTTTAAAGAAGAAATTACGCTACTTAAAGAATCGCACAATATAAGAGAAGAACCTTCTTCTAAAGGTGATTTCTATAGGATTTCAAGGTCACCGGCTTATTTCAATCTATCTATTTTTAATGTATTTATTTTTAACTTTGTTACATTATAACTGCTGTCAAGACAAATTCATTGGCCTAGTATATCGTGACCTTAAAATAATCTTCAATTTGGAAGTTTAGGTTTCGATTAAAAAGTACATCAATGTGACTTTTCTGCCAAATGACATCTTATCATGAGACATCAAACGTTATATATTTTCGAGTTGAGCCAATAATTAGTTTTTGTGATGTCAAAAATCTGAAAATCCATAAACGCATCAGGTGATACGCTTCGACGTACGGATTTTTATGTTTAGGAAATTGTTGGCATGGATTTTTCTGGCTGCTAACAATATACAACGAACTTATACTTGAATTCTCAACATGCACAATGGCGGATTCAATATATCAGGTCTGTAAGTATGAAACCGGAATTTGCCTATAGATGGCCCTAGCTGATAATGTAGTTATCACTAAACTGCGTCATTGATGCCAAAAGTCCTTGTTGACATCTCACAAACATTTTCGACTCAGAACAATACAAGTTTCATGCAACAGCATAGTTGGTAATAGCGTTGAACATGTGGAATTTTGTGCCTGGAAACTACGATTTGCGGACAGCATTGATTTTCTGTTACCATTTGAAGAAAACTGCTGCAGAATCGCATCGAATGCTTGTCGAAGCTTACGATGAGCATGCTCTTGGTAAATCACAGTGCTTTGAGTGGTTTAAAAAATTCAGAAGTGGCAATTTTGACGTGAGTAACGAAGAACGTGAAAGACCAACGAAAAAGTTTCAAGACAGCTAATTGCAAGCATTGTTGGATGAGGATGACGCTCAAACGCAACAACAACTCACTGATCAATTAAACGTGACACGAGAAGCCGTCTTCATACGTTTGAAAGCCATGGGAAAGATCTAGAAGGTGGGAAACTGGGTTCCACATGAACTGAGTGAAAGACAGCAGGAAAACCGAAAAACCACTTGCGAAATGCTGCTCGCCAGATACAAAAGAAAGTCATTTCTCCACCGAATTGTGACTGGCGATGAAAAGTGGATATATTTTGAGAATCCTAAGCGTAAAAGATCACGGGTAGCTCCAGGCGAACCACCGACATCGACTACAAGACGAAATCGCTATGGACGGAGGACAATGCTCTGTGTTTGGTGGAATTAGAAGGGTGTGATCTATTACGAGCTGTTAAAACCTGGCGAAACCGTTAATACTGAGCGCTACCGACAACAAATGATCGATTTGAATCAAGCTTTGCGTGAAAGACGACCAGAATATCAAAAAAGGCAACACAAAGTAATTTTTCTTCATGATAACGCACCATCACATACAGCAAAACCGGTCAAGGAAACGATTGAAGCGTTCAATCGGGAAATACTTTCGCACGCGGCTTACTCACCAGACTTGGCTCCGTCCGATTACCATTTATTTGCATCGATGGGACACGCACTTTCTGACCAGCGCTTCATTTCTTACGAAAATGTACGAAAATGGCTCGATGACTGGTTTGCCTCAAAAGAGCGACAGTTTTTTTGGCGTGGCATCCACCAATTGCCAGACAGGTGGGAAAAATGTATAGCTAGCGATAGGCAATACTTCGAATAAAATATTTTTAATCATTTTCATACAATAAACGTGTATTTTCTATACAAAAATTCCGGTTTCATATTTACATACCTGGTATGTCAAAAAAATGTTCTAATTCCCATAGAATTTTGATACAATATTCGTAACGTAAAAAGTTAAATTGTAGTATTTGTTTAAAAGTGTCATAAATATCACTTAAATACTATGTCGTGTCGCCCACTATTTCCTCGTGGAATATTAAAGTGAGAACATTTAAGTAAATTTGTAGTAAATCAGCAAGTTCGACAATTACGGTAGAAACATTTACATAATCCTTTCCTTGGTGTTGGTGCAATATCCCATACAGATCTCCCAACAAATTTACATTTTCCAGCTAATCATCATTTTTGACATTTTTTCAATTTTGTAAGAAGAAAAAGAAATAGACAAGAGAGAAGCTCCCTAGATACTGATTTGACGATACTAATAAATAGAACAGTAAGAACGAACGCGAAATAAGAAGACAGAGGAAGAGCTACGGCCGGAATAAGAGACCGGATCTCAAAGTGTATCCGTTTACTATCGAATCATAAGCCAAATAACACGATAGACTATGGTCGATTTAGATAGATTTAAAAATTGAATAAGAAGATGCAAACGCATATATGCAAACACGAGTTGACCGGTCAATAATATTTGTCTATGGAAACACCAGTTTACTGATTTAGTGATCGATCCGGAATTTTTCAGATAATTGACACCATCGTATTGAACGATACGTTGTAAAAATTCTAAGAACGTGTATAAAGTTGTACAAAACGAGGAAACTGATTAATTGGGGTTCGGTAAACAGATTATAAGACCCTTTTACACTTTGACAATTACCAGTCACTTTGACTGATGTTGATACAAGTAGCCATGAGACAAAATTATTTTGCTTCTGAATGCATGAAAAATAAAATTCATTATATTATTCCTTTGGTTATCGCTTCAAATTTCATTACATCGTTGCAGAAAAAAACGCAACATGAAGTAGGATTTTAATTTTTTAGAGTTTTTTAATTGTGATAATTATTCATAGTTTTAATAACGATCAAAATAATAATTTTGGTAATAATTATTTATTATGGTTCTAATAATAATTCCTTTTATTTAATAATTTTCATTTTATTATAGTGGAAACCATCAGCACATTTTCATATTTGTCGATAACGTTAAAACCGAACGAAAATCAATCGCAGAATATTACTGCATATGCGAAAGTGCTGCTCGAACTGTTGGCTGTTGCAATCACGTTATAACAGTTGCATGATTCCTTGGATATTGTCAATGTCGTGAGATTAATATACTCAATCCTGATGTATGTAATGCACCACCATCATTTCTAAAGATTAAAGTCATGAAAAATAAACATTGTAGATGTTTCCTAAATATATCTTCCAGAATATTGAATCAGCCGTTGCAAAGTTTATCAATCTAAGCTGAAATTTGTAATTCTCAGTCGGCAAAACCTCTGGAGACAATTTTCTAAATCAGACTCACATAAAAGTACATCGGAAGTTTTTCGTTTCTTTGACTCCCCGTGTCTCGAAAATTAATTGTCGGCTCAACTTAACAATTGGCGGTGACTAATTTCTTATCACAAGGCATCAGTCGGCACAAAATTCGCTTGCAAAATCGTGGGACCGAAAAGAATCCTCCCATTTCTTGAACTCGTTTAACAAACTTAACTAATAGACTTTGTAAGCAATATTAAAAATAATTTATAGAGTTATGTTTTTCTTATACTTAAAGTTTCATTCGAAGAATATAATTTTTTAATTTAATAATCGAAGAATGTGAAGGTACGAAAGGAAGAAAGTTGTTGGAGAATTTCAGGCGTTCTCGTATTTGAGACACAGTTGGCCGCATTTCGATTTCACGTCTACTTTTAATACCTACTTGTGGCACATGAATCGCGACTATCGGCGATTAAAGTGGCTTTAAAACGCTGCTACCTTTACTACCCTTGCGTACCGATCCATATGTTACTTCGTATGAAATATTCTCATGGCAACGGTCCATTTCATTGAGGTCACCTGCCACAATGATGGAGGTGTCTTGATAGAGGAAACGTGTTGCGGAAGTATGCTGTGAATACAAAAGCGCACAGTAGTATGTACCTTTTCGTGCGTCCCGTATCAGTCAGTGTACCCCAGCAGAACAAAGACACGTTTTGCCAGTCAAATACCATCGGCCGCTCGAACGTCTGAGAAATTTCTCGAAATGAAGCAAAGAAACCTTATGCATTAAACAGCATTATGCATGCATTCTTCCGTTTTTGTCACGTGTTCAGTACGCTATTCTCGGTTCCTCGGGCTCGAATAACTTTGGAACTACCAGTGATTTATTTGTTTCGTCGTTCGATTCACTTTCCTTCTAAATCCTATCTCATATTCGTCATGTTTACACGAATATTTTCTATGTAGTTTTTGCTTGTCTAGCTACTTGTTCCCTTATTTTCAATAAATTTGCGTTTCTTCGTTTCTAAGTAAATGTGATTGACTTTGTCGTAAATTATGCTGACACCTTTTTCTTGTACAGCCAAAATAAAATAGTAGACACAACAAAGATGGTCTACTGTTTTAACTATAGATATTTATAATTATTTGAAAGATCCATTGATGGAAATATCTTTGACATTCGAAAAGTCCTAATAACCAGACTGGTTTCGTGGATACTATGAATACAAATTCTGATATTTGTATCGGGCAAATATTAGAATGCGATAGTTTATTCTTTGTGACTTTAGCAGTTTGTTTGAAGAGATTTAAACTCTCTAGAATAAATCCTCATAGAATTTGCGAACGGAAGAAATGAATATTTCCTCCAATACATTGATGTACCCGCTTAATTAATTCACAAATACAGACACGAATCTCATAAGTGCCTAGTCATAGCTGAATATGTATAGAAACAATTACGCCTATACGCGTATACATGATGTGAACTTCACTTAATATAATCAATAATGTTATCAATTTAATAGTAAGTTCAAACTGATTAATATATACCGTTATAAATTAATTGCATTAATATTTACAAACCGATTTCGGTAATTTTTTAACATTTTGTCAAGGTCATCATCCTGAAGGTTTTAATCGGTGGTTCTCGGTAATTGAAAAGTTATTAACAAAAATTGTACTCAAAAGTAATTAGTGATGATACATGAAGCTTATGTTAGTCATAAGAGGAACTATCCATCACATCATTATTCTTCACAACCATAATCTACCCTTATTTTTATATTGCTTATCTACTGCCTACCCTCTAACTCTTAACTATATGTACAACACCTATTGCATAAATCTTTACCTACTTAGCTGGTTATCCCTAGATAGATACTCCTTCTTCTCCAACTTTCTCAGCTAATCTAGAGTCCCATCTTTTCCTTCCTCGTTGACTACCTCGTCTATAGTAATCCCTCTTTCTAATTCTCTACACTCTCTTGTCACGCGCTCTATATTTCCGTATTTGTGCTCACAGAGCTCGCATTCCCTTATTTTTCCAGTATCTTTTCACCTCTTCATCGATCCGCGTCTCGAAGAAAAGTTCACTCAAAAGTATATGGTTTTCCTGGCTTCATTTATATTTAACAGAGCGTAAATCGAATGCTCATATTTATTCCTTTCATCGATGTGGCTATTGATATTTTTTATGACTCAGACAGAACTGGCTTTCTATGACAGAAAGCACAACTCGTGACGTTCTTATAGAATTATGTATGTGTTTATGTGTCGTGAAGTAAAAGCGTGAACGTGAGATGGTCTCCACCTCTCATACCCCAAAGATTTAAGCTGATCTACGTGTAATTTTAATTTGTACAGAAACGAGGCGTGAAGTTAGGGGTTTTAATGGGTAGGAGTGACGCACTAATCCTGCGCCATTAAAATTATCAAAAACAATTCAGAGTGGTGATTTTGGCAACGTGTTCAAAGATTATCACAATCAGAGGTAGTTTGTTTCTTAATAATAACTTTTTAATAATTTTTTTTTACCGCCAAAGGTATATCGCGATAAGAAAGAATAAACAGATACGCCAATTGCCACCAGCTAATGTTAAGACAACAATCGTTATGGGACAACACACTATCACATGATAGTACTATAATGCATATACACATGTATAGACTTCTTGGTATTATTGGTATTATAAAATACCGGTAAAATTGGCGTTATATATTAGCAACGACGTATTTCTATTGGCGCTATTCAACTTTAAAATAATTTATTATATCAGGTTGTCCCAAAAGTTTCTTTCTTTTTATACGGAATTAGTAGGTGTACATGTTTTGTTTTATATTATTTTATTGAATTATGCATGATCTATTTTGTAGTAATAGAACGAAGTAGGTCATATACAATTCAATAAAATAATATAAAAGGAAAAATGCCGTGCATCTATCATTTCCTCATAAAACGAAAGAAAATTTTCAAACAGCCTAATATTCGAACTACGTATGGCCAGTGAGCAGAGAGTGAGCACGTGCCTAACAATGTCACGTAACCATCGGGTATCGAGAATGATTGTTTGGAATGAGAGGATTTAACGATGGAAGGGAGTCATTGCATTCAAACAATGGAAACATTGTTTCTAGAAAAGTTGGACACGAGAAGGTAAAGACAAGGGTAGCTTCTGCTAAGAGGACTGTGAGGAGTAGCACACCATTTATCCCAGAATTTCGTAAAAGATCGCATGCCTGACTGATTCAGCCGAGCAGACTTTTATATCCATCTATAAAAATGCCAAACATATACAAATTTCTATTTTCTTGTGAACACCTGCAAAAATATATACTGGGTGCTCTCTTGTCTACTTTAATATCTTTGTTACTTTTGAAAGTCATTTTTTTTCGAATTTTCAAGGTCATCGGAAATTGTCCAATAACAATGGAATATATTTATCATTGCATCGTCGTTGCTGATTCAGCAAGACACTTTCGTATACGACATATGCATGGTAACCTTGCACGTTCGATCATGGAGCAATGGTAGTAATTCCTACTGACTTCTCCATCGATCAGCACCATTTCAATCTTTTCATCGTGATTGTACATGTCGAAGTTAATGAAATAAATAACGCAGTAGAATCTTCGATCGCTTGAATTAACATCATGACTCGATTATTATTGTGTTTCGTTTCGATAGGGTAAAACCTAGTGTGTCATCAAACGAAATTCACACTTGAGAACACAATTTATTGAAATCCGGAATGTAATGGAAGTGACATTGAACATTTCTTGTAAAATAATAAACATTTTGGCCAACAATCGTAAAATGTTCAATTTTTTATTTCCATCCAAATCATCAAGAAATTTCAGCTCAAGGTCATCTCAAGCTCAACATGACTAGTTTAATATCTATTCTTCTATCAGCTACAATAGTACGAAGGTACAAATATGCCACCATTATTGAAAAATTGTCCATTACGTTGAAAATTCGGAAAAATGACCTTGAAGGAAAGAAAACAAGAATCGCGATATTCGCCGTTCGAAACGAAAGAACTTCTTTCTCGTACATACTTTTTTCTTTGTATTTGCAAAAGTTACAAAGATACTGTAATGGACAAGGTAAATAAAACATCCTGTATATTTAAATTGATATTATACTGTAAAATAAAATATTCCTAAAATTGTAATGAATATTCAAAGAGCACGTGGTAAGAAACATTTACATCTATTTATACATTCGCCACTACACATGATATTCTGTACTTTATTTAGGTGGGGCGTCTCTCGTACTCGGAAAGTCATTAATTCTCTACATTCGAAAATCCTATAGAATAGGTTTTAATAGAATGGCATTATTGATTTATCCGAGTAGGTAGATTTCTGATGTTCCTTTTCTTTTTCATATTATTAACACTCGCTATTAACGCTGCGCTGTTATGCTGCCGTGTTAAGTAGAAAGGGCGTACGTACAATTTCCGCTTCAATCAAGTCGTTACTGTCAGGCAACACAAAAATAGATTACCTTTATGTATATTAAGTAAGAAAGCTGCACCTGTATTAAAACTAAATATATAACAATTGACATCTGATTGTTAAATAGGTGACTTTACAGAAGTGGGAATTTTTTGTGAATCTCGCTTTTTAATATAAGTAATGACTTCGATGAATGAGGCAATTCATAGGCAAATTATGCAGAACTATCAATTTAATTTATTTATAACCAAAAATTACCTTTCTCGCGTGGAATTCTCAGTCCCTTGTTACATCACAACTACAAAATTTATTTTACAACACACGATTAGCAATTTTTCCCTGCCTATACAGATGTATAGTTCGCCTACAGATGTAGAAAAATTTAAGGGTTGATTCTTGAAGCCGAAATAAGACAAAAATCGAAAATTGTGTTTCCGGTTTTGTTTTTTAGTTACAGACGAAAATTAGCTGAAATATCCTTGTACGCGAGCAATCCTCCTTATACGAAGGAAAGTAGGCCAACTGAAGCAGCGAAGTGCATAGGGATCCTCAAATCGAACGCGGGCAGCAGCTTATCTCGTACGAGTCGTAGAGAAGAAGGCCATGATATTCAGAGACGTAAACGATCCCGCACGACGTTTTGCAAGAAAAATGGTAGATTGAACGTAAAACCCACTTACTCGTGGAAATCCATAAGAGCATATCGAAAACCGCCCTATGAAATTTCCGAGTAGAGAGGATTAATGTTTCCTCTAATCCTTTGCCTCCATAATTCATAAATGAAAAATCATATTGTCAATGTTCATAGAAAATTTACACACGCTCCGCGATTGTCCACAGAACATACAATAAATCACGGTAGGTATTCGATATGTCCTCCGTTTTCTCGTAAACAGAGTTTGATTCTGATTTGATTTCGCCGCATTATGCGAAAGTTTCCCATCGCAGTTTGTGCAATTTCCGCTGCAGAGAAAAGGCGATGTTGCACTTCTATTGCCATAAACATCGGTGACGCGTACACTAACTTCTTCTCGCGTCTCAAAAGTAAAGAGCGAGGGGATTTAAATTTGGAGATGGTGCAGAAGCAAGGCACAGGACCTCTTCGGCGACCTATTTCCAAAGCAGCTAGCCGAGTGTTCTTACACTGCGTTGGTAGAACGTAGTGTTGCACTATCCCGCATAAACCACATATTAAACTTTCTATATGCATGTTTCAAAATTTCAAGTATGTTGATCCATTTATCCAGGATGACAAGATAAATGGGCCAATGATTCTGTTATTTAAAATTCCGGCACAGACATTTACCGAGAATTGAATTTGCGAATTTCCTTCTCTTAAAGCGTGTTAATTCTCACCTGCCTAGAAACGTCCAGATTTGTTAAACGACGCCTCGTCAGTGAATATCTTTGCGGAAAAATCGGAATTGTGTTGAATTTTCCAAGACATCCATTTTTTGAAACTTCTTCTTTCTTGAAAATCTTGTATTCTTAACTCCTGAACTTTCTGAAAGCCACGCGGATGCAGATTTTCTTGCTTCGATACAGACCTGACGGTACTGTTACTGACACCTTCTTGCGCACCAGTAATCCTCGTACTTAGCCTGGGATTTTCTTGAATACAGTGCAGTATCCTATCTTTCAGATCTGGATCGCTTTTCTCAATTCGTCCGTCAGATTTCGCAGGTTTCAATGTACCTGTATTCCATAATCGTTGGTCTATTCTACAAAATACCCTTGCGCTGGGTATAATTCTATTAGGATATTTTACGCTGTATAAGCATTGCGCTTTTGTTGTGCTACCTTCTGCCGTGCCCTAACAAGAGTGCATGTCCGAAAGTTCTCCAAATGTACATACATTTTGTAATAAATATGGCAATATAAATAGTAAACGTCGTATGGTACTGCTACACTGCGCACAACGCGCACAACGCACGCACTATGTGCACTGCACGCACGATACACCAAGTGTCCTAATATCCTAAATCTACATTGAAGCTACGTATAACTGTAAGTCAATATTTCCGGTACTCTGAATGTTTCTCGTTGACTGTCGGGATGATTCTGTTCTTCCAAAACTGTTCTAGACACTTGCCTCAAAATGACCAAGATATGGCAATGTAGCGATGGAGAGTTCATTCAGAAAGAAAAATTCACGATACTCTTTCCAACGCTTTCACCTTCTTAGTATAACTCGTAATTAACCAGGAACAGTCGGAATATTTGAAAAGTTCCTTTGCAAGGCAAGGATATGGTGTCGAGGAAGCGAAAAGGCTATGCACCAGATGTGTTTAAGGAAAGTCCATACCTATTTTGTACGATCTTCAAGCTTTACATAGCTAGACATTTATTCACATTTCAATTTATCACATAATTATTTCCCTCTCTGACTGTTTCGTTCGCTGCTACAGTGAGAACATTATTTGTTGCAACAGCGAGCAGAGCAGCGCGATTACAACGATGTTGTGTATATGTTATTTGCAATTGTCAGGATGTAATTATTTTTCCAGTTTTCAACGTCGAAATAATTATCTAATGTAGTAAGCTGTAAATTAGCGAGTAGTTTGAATGGGCACTGCCTGGCGATGCAAAACGATTATAAAAAGACATGAGCGAAAGAAAAGATATGGTGGGCAGGCTGCTGGTAACAAATTAGGACGTGAACAAACAAAGGCTATTATTTAAGGCTTGGAGAATGTAGAGAAAAGATAGAGACATTTCCGAAACCCATCTGGTAAACAGTGCACTTTTTCAATGTCAATGTCTCGGTATCGTGCACCGTTCGGCTTTAAGGCAGAAATACAAAGCAAAAGCATTGATAATGAAAATTTGAAATTGTTCTTCCTGAACAAAGCCTTCGACCACTAATTTCGTAAAGTTTCAACCGGTTAAAATCCTACTTTAAACGGTTTTAACTATCGATTTTAAGCGATTAAAGCTGTCTTGCAGGGATAGTATCATTTTGCTCTTTGACCTGCTCCATCCCTAAATTTAAATCCTCTTACCCTTTACTTTTGAGGGTGCAAGAAGAAGTTAGTGTACGTCTACGCGGCAGTAGAAATGCAACATCCTCTTTTCTCTGCAACGGAAACAGCATAGACTGCGATGGGAAATTTTCGCATAATACGGCAAAATCAAATCAGAATCAAACTCTGTTTACGAGAAAACGGAGGACACATCGAACACCTACTGTAATTTATTGTATGTTCTGTGGACAATCGCGGTGCGTGTGTAAACTTTCTATGAACATTGACAATATGATTTTTCATTTATGAATTATGGAGGCAAAGGATTAGAGGAAACATTAATCCTCTCTACTCGGAAATTTCATACGGCGGTTTTCGATATGCTCTTATGGATTTCCACGAGTAAGTAGGTTCAATGTTCAATCCACCATTTTTCTTGTAAAACGTCGCGCGGGATCGTTTACGTCTCTGAATATCATGACCTTCTTCTCTACGATTTGTAAGGTAAGCTGCTGCCCATGTTCGATTTGAAGATCCCTATGCACCCCGCTGCTTAGGTTGACCTACTTTTCTTCGTGTAACGAGGTTTGCTGGCGTACAGGGATGTTTCGTCTAATTTTGAATTGTCAACAACTAAAAGTTAAATCCGAAAGCGCTTTTTTTATTCTTGATTTTCATCTTATTTTGGCCTCGGGAAGTAAATATTTTTACATTTGTATCCCGTATAATGGAAAAAATCTACATATATACATGTATATATATTAGGTCACTCCATACATTTCATATTTTAAAGAAAAACAAGAGAACTTTTATCGAGACGGAATAATGAAAAATGGGAAGAAGTTGTACAACGAGAGGGGGATTACATTTTTTCATGAAACTGAAAGGTATGTAAACAATCTTAACGTATATAACCGCTCGAAAAACGACACGAACTTATGGGATGACCTAATACATATATCTAGAGTATTAAGGAAGAAATCACACGATGTAAGTCAAAGGGAATCAAGCGAAGTTAGCGTACTTTAATTGTAGATTTGATGATAATCGCCTGTTGCATCCAATCAACTTTTCAGGTCTCTGATTCGTATCATATTTCAAGTTTATTACTTTTACTGGGTTTTGTTTAATGTAACGTAAATATAACATTGACATTCATTTTTCTTGCTAATAGCAGAATTCGATAATAAGTCGTTTGATAATTTTTAACATTTAACATTAAAATTCTCAGTCCCCGGGTCTCACTTACCTGTCAGACAATATGACAGGGGATTGAGAAAAGTATCCAAGGGCCTGATAAATGTGTGTGTCGATTGTATTTATGTTACATAGATACTTGAAAGAATGTCTTGTATTGTTTAGGTAAAGTTATAATTTGGTTCTGAGCAATAGGAATTGAAGTGTACGATCTATTTATTTTAGTTTGCAATAAAGAGTGCAAGATAGACCACTAGTTTGTTTATATAAAGAAAAGATATTCGTTCAAAGAATGCAATGATTTTTGTTTTTAAATTTAATAGACAATTGTCAATATGATAGTTAGTGGACCACTAAAAGGCCATCTCGGAAACAATTGGAGGTAAAAAAATATTTCGTTAATAAAAATTGAATAATATTTAGCACAGAAACGAATAAAAAAGAAAGTTTTTAATTGCTTGAAAAAGTTACGTCGATCATATTTATTTGAAAAAATACTGCAACAATGAATACGATAAAAAAGATTGCATTTTTTATCACCAATAAACGATATGTATATAATATGGTTTCCTCATCGGTCAATGCAAATATTCTATTTAAATTCCGACATTTTATTCTTTTTTAATTATGCTGCCTGACTTTAGTGTCGCAAGCAATCAACGGTACGAGTAGCTGATTTTGATAGGTGATTTTACCCGTGCTACTGGCCATCGATGCTATCGTTCGAGAATGTTGAGAAAACTAATTTATATATTCATATTTTTACTAATTTGACTACAAGCCATTATATGTATTTTCGTACACAGAAGCGTTTTTAATTTTATCGTTCATTTCATTTTTCCAAATTACAAACGTATTTGTATTAGGTCGCTTGGGAAATTCTTTCCGATTTACATTTCGATTCGATATAAATTTATCGAATTATATAGGTAGCATTTTGTTCTACGACCATACTCCATCTTTCGCGCAACTTGAATATTCCATGCTTCCAGAACCTCCCAGGTATTTCGGCGAAAAACTTTCCAATATGACCTTTTTGTCGACCAAATTCCTTAAAAATCGGAAGGAACTTCCCGAGCGACCCAATATACATATAGACGTATATACATTCGCAATGTTGCAGTAACTCTGTATAAATTTCTACAACAGTGGTACTCATTGACGAAATTTTCAAAACACAAAGACTTCTTGCACCATCCACAGTTAATTATTGCTACATCGCCACAGTCACTGCGTCTGGTTCTGTTTCAAAAGAATAACCACTTCTGTTCCACGAATGTTTAATGAAATTCCGAAACCTTAACGCTGAGAATAATTTTATTGTATTATTCGTAGCATAGAAATTCCAATCTTCATGATGCACCGTTCTAAATGCCAAAGTATTTAACACTTTTATCGTAGACCACAGCTTCGTTTATCGCCTTTTTGCAATCACCACTCCAAGAATCCAGAAATGAAACTGGCATTGGAAAAGTAAATTTCTTTCAGCCATGTGTTAAGAAAGTAGACATTATATTTATACAAACACCTATTTAATTTATGGACAATTTAGATGAACAAACAAATTAAAAATGCGTGTAATGTACAGAAATGCATAAAATGGCATGGCTTGTCGTCAAATTAGTAAAAATATGAATTTATAAAATCCTCGATAATTAATTCTAATAAACACTCTGGAACGGTAGAATCGGCGGCTACTGCTATTGTCGAATCACCTATCGATATCGTCTGTTGGTATCGTTGATCGTTAGCGACGCTAATATCAACCGGAGTAAAAAAAAGTAAAATAAAACGTCGAAATAAAAATAGAATATTTGCATTAATCGATGGGGAAACCATATTAAATATACATCGTTGTATTCGTAATAAAAAAAATGCAATTTATTTTGTCGTATTCACTGTTGCCATATTTTTCAAATAAACATGAACGACGTAATTTTTTCAAATAATTCTGCAAATTTTTTATAAACTTCAACATCTACTCCCAATATGCCAAAAGTCATGCAATTTTTGTCCACGAAATTTTTTCCTATCTTTAACCGTTTCCGAGATAGCCTTTTAGGCTACTTTAGCAGGTGGTTTCACTACCTAAATTTGAGTTGCCGCAGCTAAAGAGAGACACGCGTGTAAGTTTTTGGACCGTTCCTCGTGCCTGTAAAGTTTTATCAAAATCAGACCGTTCGCGACCATTCGTAGTTGTTTAAAAAATACCGACAAAATCACATGGCTATTTATTCGTCCGACCGCTCTTGTAGCAAAAGCAGCGTGCCCTCTGCCATACCTGAAGCTTGTTATAACTCACAAATTGAATAAAATGGTGTATGCACTTCTGTAGAATCACTCAAATACTAAAAGTCATTTTTCTCAAAACCACCTTTTGAGCAGATGCGCCTATCCGAATTATCACAGCAATGTGTATGCCATACTGCATTACCAAACAAAGCACTGTCGATTTGAAGGACTGCTGATAGGTGTTGCCAGATTTTGAATAGTACATCATTTCTTTTAGTTTCAAAGTGTATAGGTATGGAGCACTAATGCAAGCGTGAAAGTTGGATGACTGAAAAACCAAGAACCATTTGTCACGACTTAGTAAGAGTTCTACAGAACACTCACGAAACTTCAGTTTCCAAAAAGACACTTTTTCTTTCAGTTTTTTCCGGAGAAAAAAATCTAACCATGAAGATGATACGTTTAGCGTCTGGATAGTAATCGACTATTATAGAAATGATGGGGAAGCAGAAAGTTTGTGCTACTATGATGTGAGAAATAATCAGAAAAACAACATCTGTCACAAAATGCGGTAAGGAAAGGTAGATACTTCCCCAGCTAAAAATTATGATGATCTCTGAAACTTATTTTAGATAGAAATAGTCTTGGAAAAATGTATCTTCTACATCATTCTTCTTCTGGAAATATTCAGCTTATACGTTAAACATTTTTCAGCATGACTAAAAGCAAGGGAAATATTTATGTATTCGTTTTTTACTGAAATGCTCTATATAAATTTAATATTTTACAATATTAAATTTCTGCCACATTTTGCATAACGTGGAAGAAAACGTACGAAGTATACTTATTACCAGACTGTGGATTTCTATGCATTTGTGAGAAATGGAAAAATGTAAAAATGCACAGAATATGCATAAATATATCTGTGGCTTCGTTCAAGAGGCATCAATATTTTTTTTTTTTTTTTTTTCAAAAATGAGTTAAACCCGATATTGAATTTGTAAACAATTTTATATCCTATATCCAAAATGGAAACTTTTAATTCTATGTAGAGATTACTATAGTGGCAATTTGTACATATCAATGTCAAAATTTTTCATAAAATAAACTTTGTCTAAAAAATACCAAAGTCAACATAGAAAACACAAATAGCATAAGCTTTAATTCTCTCTCTTTGCACTCGAAAAGAAATTTGAAACAACAGAAATTTATGTATCAAAAATTGAACATGAATTCTTTAACATATCTTTGAGTGCTAACATCTGATACTTCTTACACCTAGCCACAGATATAAAATATCCAAAGTATAATATCTATTAGACTACTTAATAAATAAAACGATATTCCATTAAAACTGTTTTTTTAATTATGCCGATAAAGATATGAATTTGCATATATGTTCGCAGTCTACTTATTATCATTGTAATTCATGTCAACTTAGTAGCGGACAACATAAGACGATATCTTAGAAATTAGAAATCTTAATTCATAAAAGTTTGAAAAGAGCTGTTCATAATATATGAAAAAAAGCGAACTAACAATGTATGAAAATTAGGGCAAAAAGATCGCAGTATTCGATACAATTTAAAAATTCTTTATAGCATAAGTTGCTTCGTGGAATGAACGCGAATAGAATCGACAGACGGGAGTAGGAAGCGGTTAAATGAAAAGAAAATTTTTTTATTAGTTTGCTTTACTGTATGTGTGTTTTTGCCACACGAAACATCTGTCAGTAGCAGTAGAAATAATGGAAGCCAGTTGTTTCAGAATTTCCTAATGAACTAGGGAAACCGATAGCTTTGAAAACAGAGAAAAAGCTTCTTACAAGCTTTCTGAAATTACCAAAAGTTATAAAAAAGAATAAGAAAGGAAAATGTTGTAATGTGATTTCTATCTTTAATTAACTGGATATTAACTTGATATTGCATTAACTAAATATTATATACTAATTATTTAATTATTTCAATTTTACTCCTATAGCTAAAACAAGACTAAATAAAATTTACTGTTCCAATTATTATACGCATACATATACATAAAGTAAATTTATATAAAATTCAAATACTAATTTTAATTAAGAAATAGTGTCATGCGTGAAAGGCTATTTTTATGTAAGTTCCTCCATACACGCTGGAATAAATTATTTTAATTGTCACAAGTGCTTCTAGGTTTGGTCTGATAAAAATCTGCTCAAAACGTACATATAGAATTCTAAAAAATTGACCTTGAAGTTTAAGGTAAAGGTACCTATATTTCGCAATATATCGTTTTAACAAATTTTCGACATGCCCAATTTCATCTCGGGAATTATACGTCATTTATTAAAATGAATATGCTGATATCCCTTAGCAAATCACTTGAACACTTTTAGCAGTGAACCGGTGTTTAAGAAAAGTCGTCTCGCTGAAACAAAACTATATCAGTACTTTAAAAATATATGTACGAATCAATAGCATGATTGAAATTCACAGTGTCACAAATATATTGTCTAATCATGGTGGGAGTTTAAAATCTAAAATACACATTGTGTATCCAAATCTTTTATTACCATTTATTATGTATACTGAATATACAACGTAGTAGAGAGAAATGCACATAGGAGCGTTTTCTAATTTGGCGAAAAATATACATATTGAAACACAATCTAGAGAAATTATCAATTTTTCTTATACTATAATAAGTTTACATCATTAGAAAGTTTGTGGTCAGGTTTAGCAATTGCTTATATCTTGATTTTAGTAGTTTTCGGTATTTCTTGTTTAATTACTGTTTAATCATTACTGCAAGGTCGGCTACACACGAGTGACGGAACCTCATTGCGATCTCGTAACAGTGTGTGATTCGGCAAGTTTTTATTTTCGATTGTCCAATGCACACGAGCGTGCGATCCCGCTACGATGTAACTGACAAGAGATTGTCACAATGTTCGTGTGCGTCACTTACCGATTCGCAAAAAGCTGATACACGTCGATGAGGAAACATTGCTTGGCATACACAAATTGTGAATATACCCGATTCTTTCGATATCGAATTATTTATTGAAGAAATTCGTGAGCATCGCAAAATGTGGAATACTATCGCGATATACTGTACTCCGACGTACCGCACGAACAAAATTACGAAGAGTGCAATAGCATTTTACGTGCACAATGAAAAATAATTTTACGTTTAATGGTTTATGGAAAACTACATTTATTCGATGGAACGCCAAATGCACATTCTACGGAACGACTGCTTCGAATTAACCGATAAGTGAAAATACGACCTTTATGTGCTACATTTACGCTACAACTTTACCAGAAAGTAGACAATCGCTTTTTGCCAAACTTTCTCTTTCCGTACGTTCCTCGGTATTGGGCAAAATTTTGTTTCCCTATTAAATAATAAATAACAAATAAAAATGATACTTTAGCTGTGAATAAGAATTAAAAATAAATGTCGTTTAAACGATGCCAAACGTAATGTATTTATTATCTCTTACTTGCAAATGAAATTTTATTTTCTATTTTGATTTAATTGGAAAACAAATGATAATATATAAATGAATATTTTTTTGTTTTATCTTATCTGTTTCATTTTGTACAATGAAAAGATCGTGAAATTAATATTGTTATTTTTCAATAAACAGATCGTTAAAATTACAATAGAAGTTGGTTATCCGAATACCGGTTACCCGAAGAATCGATTAATTATCGAAATCTGATATCGTATCTACACAACGAGAAACGTATCATCTGTACCAATGTTTATATTTTAAAACACGTATCCTGCTTACTTCAAATTCACACAATTAGTATATTGTTTGCGTTTTAGCAGTATTTACGTATTATTTGCGAATGTACATCATGAATATGGCAAGGAAAAGAGTTATGTCGAAGTTGCAAAAGAAATGAAATATTATCGATCGTTTGAAAAGAGATGAAGGTGCGAGAAGTTTAGCGAAGAAACATAATACTGGATCATACGCGATTTCCGGAATTCAAAATCGAGGATCACGATTTTTAGATTTTCGAAATAAAGACAATATTCGTTCCCGAAAGAGTTTGCAATTTGCAACTGACGTTAAACTAGATTTGGCAATATGCATGTATAAATGGATTTCACAGAAACGAATTAAACACAAAATTAGGTGTGAGATACCTGAACTGAAAATTGTTGAGGAAAAATTATCCGTTGATCATTCCGCAGCTAAGCAATTTGTTAAAGTGTTTGCTAATGGTGGAGAAAAGTTGTGATTTGGATCACATTTAAAATTGTGGTGAAACCGGTATTTTTTGGAAAACGTTACCGCACAGAACGCCTACATTAAAATTTGAACGTACAGTATCAGGACATAAAATTAGTAAACGTCGTATTACCGTATGATGTGCAAATATGCAAATGCAAAAAGATCAAGATCAATGCTTTTAGTCTTACACAATGCACCGGCACATCCTTCCGTGACTGAACTTTTGGAAGTTGAGGGAGAAAATGTAGAAATTCTTTTCCTACCACTTAATGTAACATTTTTTATTCAGCCAATGACACGAGAGTCTTACAATTTTGTACATAAATCAGTTTGAAAGATTGTGTCTACATGTTCGGCGAAGCACGGGAAAATATACCATCAACTACTCTCCGGCGAGCTTAGAATAAGTTATATAACGATATAAATGACAATGTAACCCCATATGGCATAAAATACATGGCAAATTTGGCACGCAATATATTTGCATTGGTCCAATAGCAATCCAGTCCGACACTGGATTGTAACTCGAATAACGTATACAATGTTTTTATTCTAGTGTCGTCATTCCTGTAAGTAAACCGGTAAAATGACTGATCGGTGATCGAAAGATGACTTTTTCAATCCAGTCTTTAGTATCGAGGACACAACATTGCAGCGTCACTGGAATCGTCTAGATGTCTAGACTACTCAGCGTTCAGTGCTTGATTCAATGCCTGAAACGTACATGTATTGTTTTGCTAATTTTTCTCTTTTTGCGTGAATCCATTGCAACTATAGTTTACCACTGTCAACTACTTAATAAAATTGGAATAACGTCGATATCGTTCGATTGCCAGTCGAACCACTGAAATATAATTTCTTGATCCAATGGACTGGTTAAACCCAGCTGCAGACACTAGAATAGAAGAAGGATGAGAAATTCTATTTGCCGGAACCGATCTGTGATGGTGAAGTAGAAAATGTCATTACATTTATTATTTGATTTTAAGTTTTCGATTAACTTTGAGGAAGAAATGTTTAATTATACCATAAGTCAGCACCGAGAAAACGAATAATTAAAATCTGTTTTTCTGAACCTTCATCACTATTGTTTCTTATTATTTGTAAATTTTATAGAATTCAAACTACCCGCCAATCGACATTTTTACTTTTGTTTTGTTTCACCGACGGTCATTTGCTGAATAGAATAGATCACGAGAGAAGAACGGTAATTTAGGACTTAGAAAATCGATTCTCGATTTTCCAGCTAAAATTGGTAAAATTTGTAGTGGTTTTCTTATTAACTGTTATTGTATTTAATTTAATTATTCCCAAAATAAACTTGATTTTCCAGAATCGATCGTCTGATTTACCCTCAGGATTTACATTATTACATATGAAGGACTTTTTTATTTATTTAGAATGGATTAAACAGGAAACGATGGTTATTTAATGTAAACTAAATACAGTAATGTGCTACAACTAATACAACTAAATAGTTAATTTACAACTCTCGTCACCACGGTTCCAACGCTCTCTTTCACGCGGACCACGCTCCTCGACAACGCTGACAACACTCTGACTTCTCAACTCCCACTCTTGAGCCCAACAACGCTGCCAACACTAAAGAATTCTCTGACAACACTAAAGCCCCTCAACTCACCAACGGCTACCTTTTATATCCTGGCTCCGGTATACCTGGTACGCACATATCCCATGGTCAAGTAGATCTTCTTAATTACCCAGGGTTTTCCTCTGATACTACACATATACATAATATGTACTGTAAATAAGAATAATCCCGAATAAGAAATTACGAATCATCATGAAATTGTTTGACTTGGCAAGATCCTGTGCTGTCCCACTGCATTGCAAAGCTAAAGGTGCATTAGATATTGTATTAAGGTGGGGAGAAACGCAAAAGGAAATAGATGCATGTAAGAAGCACTGAAAGCGGATTCACAATAGTCCCGTTTACAGCGCGTTTTGTAAACTCGAAAAGTGACGAACTCGCGTGGTATTACTTTGACATTCGCCCACTGTGACAATTGCGCAAAAAATGCCCGAGTACCCTCAGCGTCGGAGCCACGAAGAAGGTCAAAAGCCGCTATTCTGTTCACTAGCGAGGGAGACGGCATAGCTTTCGACACACTCGAGTGATGACAGTAATGACAGTGATGACAGAACTCAGGCAATCGCAATCGCGAAACGTCGACACCGCTGCCGCACATAGCATGCGGATGAGAGCTTAATTTATGGCGCCCTTAAGTATCGTTGCTTTCTTTTTCCCATAGCTGAAGGTGAAGAAGGACAAGCATTTACTCCGGGCGTTAGGACTTTGCATTTTCTTACGTGGAGTTGAAATATTTACCATAGAAGATTTAATCTCTTCTTTAATTCAAGATTATTGCAAGATTACATTTATCATTTGCTTTTGCATATGATAAATATAATATATAAATATGTACAATAATATACTAAAAAATTGTTCTTGTTCAGTCTGCCCTCCTATTGATTCAAACAGTCGACTTTCTACTATACTCGTTGTTCGAACAAACTTTCAGAAGGTCTATTTGATTTTGGCGTATTTTTCATAACAAACAAATATTATTAAAAATTGCTATTTGCTATTGCTAATTTACAATAATCTCTCGGACTGAAATGTCACACGTATGCGAAAATAAATTTGTTCATTTTGCTCAATTAAAAATAGTAAATAAAAAATAAAATTGCATTTTAAAATAACAATTTCATTATTTTAAATAATATTTTTAGACCTACACAAATACCAAGCAATGTGTTTCTACTTTTTATTAGAACTTTCAAATAACGAATTACTGTATTCAAATAATTATTTAAATGAAAATGTATTCAATAATACCCAGCATTGGCACGACTAAATCTATACTTTCTCCGATTCCTTTGCCTGAATTCGCTCGCATCTAATTATCGTCAACTTTGCACATTTGGTGACGAGACTCAGCGGACTCAATTATGAACAGGTGTTGGGTTTCTACTCTTTCTCTCTCGCTCCTTATTCATCCTCCTCCACGCGAAAACGTAAAAAGGCAAGGATTTGCCAGCGCGTGCCACCCCTTATCTTACTGCCGCTCAGACAGTTTATTCGGACGCACCTGCACGTTTCCTTTCGTTATCAGCCAGTATTAATATCTGTTTTAGTTCAGTCAGTTTTATTCGTAATTTAACTCATTGTTAACACTTAGCCAACCGAATAGGGAGACTCCCTTCTGCAAAATACATCACTACGTGAACACTTCGACTTTTGCACGCGTCTCCTTCTTCTTTTTCTTTTTGTTCTTTTCTTTTTATTATCAGCTATTATTTACCTGGAATTGTTCCCAATTAATTGCGCTATATTTTCTGCTTTTATAAAGTACAGTATATAATGAAATACATTAATTTAGTGCGAAAATTAATTAAAAAGTTACACTATCAATTATGACTAAAATGTAATCGAACGATATCACATTGTAAAAAAATATTAACACTAAAACTACCACACCAGTCAAATTGATTGGTTTTACAATTTTAGTTTAAAATTCCTGCTTCATGTTATATTTTTTTCCGCAATGATATAATGACTTTCGGAACGATAACTAAAAGAATAATATAATGAATTTTATTTTGTTTTTTATGTATTCAAAATCAAAATAATTTTGTATCAAGGCTACTTAAACCAATACCAGTCAAAATGACTGCTACTTGTCAAAGTGTAAAAAGGTCCTGCAATCTGTTTATCGAACCCCAATTAATCAGTTTCCTCGTTTTGTACAACTTCCCACACGTTTTCAAAATTTTTACTGCATATCATTCGATATGATGATATCAGTTATCAGGAAAATTCCGGATCGACCGCTATACCGCTATACCGCTAGATGCTAATACTAGAAATACCACATCAGTCAAAATGACTGGTTCTATAATTTTATAAACGTGTCAACCCTCGTTTAGGAATCATGGTCCCAGATAGATTAATAATACCAAAAATGTACTACGTAACATGGAATTCCTTCTGTAAGAAAGTAATAAATCAATAAATATAAAAATATTTTATTATTACGTATTCTTTAGAGATCAGTCATTTTAACTGGGTTTGGCAGAAATAGCTTCGTGTTAACTATCGGTAGTTCTAGTGTTAAAATGCACTATGAATTTTTAGTTTCACCTTCAAATCGTGTTATTTATCTTTAGTCATCTTGAATGTTTTTAATTTTACCTATATTTCTTTATACTTTTAATATATACTTTTAATAGTATTAATGTAATAAATTTAATTAAAGTGTATTAATAGTACGTGAAATCGCTAAATAAAATCATTACCGCAGGATATAATTGACCACTTAAATAATTTTTAAACTTCTTTGTTTCTTAAATAGTGAATATTATTCCTCGATACTTGGAAAAATGCGTGGTGAGAAACGTATAGCTCACTGTGTTAAAAGCTTTATTTGTTAATAAGTCAAGTGCGCCACTGGATCAACCGAAACGAACTCCTATCCGCGCATCCAGCTATGAGTCAAAGTCCGCTTATCGCTAATACGCAACAATGACATGTTTGGAGATTTCATTACAGGAAAAAGTTGATTTCTTCGAGTATCTAGATCATTATTCTTATCTATACATAGTATAAAATAAAGTAAACACCTGTATATTCGAACTAGTCTGGAGAGTCGCTGAATGGACTTTTCTGCGATTTTCACCAATTTAAAGGGTGTTTCTCGAGTAAATTTTAGGTGTGTGAGACATTAACCTATGACAAAAGAATGCAGAAGTCGAAGGTATAAACTTTGACGTGAAGCATCTGAAGCTTCACGACTTGGACGTGTGATAATAATCGGTGTTGTTTCGCGGACTACAGAACGTTTACCGAACCAATAAAAATCCACAAAGTCGTCAGTTATACTATTCAAAAGATCACATAAGTGCCAGATTCTTTTATGTACATACATAGTTGAACACATAATTTTAATCTATTATTCCAAATAATATGACGCAGAGATACTATTTATGATAATAATACTACGATTTAATCATTTTGGGTTTTAGTATTACACCCTTAACTGGTGTCGCCTCCATAGAAATATGTAAATAGCTACGTTCATTAACGTGGCAAATCACAGCGCCATCGCATCAGCCGTCTACAGAGTCGCACCACGATACCGCCGCAATGTCACTTGCAATTGTCGTAGACGGACGATGCCGCCTGCAATTGACGAACAGTCGGTCGTAGTGGTACCACAATACGATAGTGTCCATAGCGTTACCAGATGCAGGCAATTCGCGACGTCACATTACCCCCATTGCCATTCTACTCTCTTCGTCGCGTCTACACGTCGCTGTGGACAAATGGTGGTCGGGGGACAACTAACTTTGCTAGTAGCGATGCAACGAGGAGAGACGAAAGACGAAATTCATGTCACGTGACACAAACGACTTAGGACAGAGTAGCAGTGGGGGTATGAATAGGGAATCGTCTAGTAACTTTGATTGATTTTTCACAACTAGTCAGGATTCAATTTGCGGACGGTTTGGCTTGTGCTTCGGTATATGAGTGTCGAGACTTGTTTATTTGATCGTGATCCCTACGCATAGGGATTTGTAACGTCATTACATGTCCTTAGTTGTCTCTACGGTATTCTAGTAAACGTAACTCTACCTACATATGTATACTATACGACTCGTGCACACCACGCTGGGATTGATAGCAACATGTCCCTACGTGGGGACCGTAACACCCCATATATACTGTCAATATATGTCAGTTGCACGTCACACGGCGACATAAAATAGGATCGGAGTGGAAGGAGCGGCAAAGCTGGAGAAGACTAGTGCGTCAGTCGCACGATAATGCAACGTAGAAAAGATCAACGTAGAAAAAGAAAGGCCTAATCAGGAGCGACCGTTTTCATGCGAAAATAAACATTAATCTGATCCCAGACACTTGGAAGGATCGCACAGCGTGACCACACAGTAGGATCGTTTTCACCTTCGTATTGTTAAGACGACACTACTGCAACGACGAAACTTTTTTATTTTAAATCTTTTGTTAATAAAAATTTCATTCACACACCGATGACAACACAATGTCATAAAGTTTTATAGTAAATCGGTATAGTATGTGGATACTGTCACATCGTCCAATTTTATATCAATTCCTTTCCAGAAAGAAATATCAAAGGAATAAATAAATATTACACGTTATAATGCATTATATCTACCATTTAAATTTTGTTGTGTAAATGTAACATAATTGGCTGTGAATAATTTGTCGAAACATTGTCTTCAGTTGCGACATTAAAGATTACAGCTACATTACAGCGGCAGCGTGAGTCGGAAAAGTAAAGCAATTAGTGTAGAAGAGCGAAAGATAATTATCAATTTGCCTAATCGAGTTAGCCAAAGTTTATTTGAAATATCACGTGTTATGAAAAGATCAAGATCTACGATACACGGAGTCGTTAATAGATATAAATTACGGAAACGCAATGCGAAACAGTAGATTATTATGCCCAAGCACGGGTACGAGAAATTACTGAGTGGCCTTCATATTATTCGATTAATTAAGAAGATCCGAAGATGAGTGGAACAAAGATGGTCGAAGAGTTTAATAATAATTTTAGCATTAATGTATCCACCATTACTATGTGCAATTTCTTGCAGAGCTAAGAGTATCATACTACACTAATGAAAGCAGAATGTTGCATAAATGAAACGAATAAGAAGGAGAGATTGGAATTTGCAAAAGTAACTGAAACTGGGTAATTTCTACAGATCAGAATAAATTTAATATGTTTGACTCTAATGGATGCTTTATAGTGTGGAGAAAGAAAAATACATACGATCTCCTATTATTTGAGACTATGTTTAGAAGACTATCTGTAATTGTACAATCAAATTTGTAATCGTTCGATTGCCTTGTAATCAAACAATCAAAATATTGATTTATAATTGTAAAGACTAATTACAAATACTACTTTTAAACATTCTTGATATTTTAATAATTGATGCTTAAATTAATAGTGCATTTGACTCAAGACCTACACGAATACTTATTACGCGTTTTATTTTGTTAAATATACCCAAATAATGTAAATGTCTTCTTTCGTTTCGACATTATTTTTTAGGACCTTCGAAGAATATGTATAACACACCTTTTTAAAAAATATTCTTTAATAAACCTAACTGTTTAGTATTTTGCTATATACAGAATGTTTTACAGTAATTATACTTTGATAAAAATATGAAAATTTGTAACAAAATTGTATTATCAAAATTATTATTCTATTTAAAGAAATTGACAGGGTACGATTTAGGAGACCAGTATGGCATAGATATCTCATGCCCTGTATTATACAGAGATATAAATATCTTTAAAACTTATAATATTCTTATTTTTCACAGCAGACCATTTAAACTAATTAACGTATACTTCCATCTGCACAGCAAAACGTATTGAGAATGCTAATAATAAGCAATTGAACCCACAAACTGAAATCATATAATACCGTTAATTTCAGTCCTTTTTATTCCGAATCTCAATGAACCTGAACAATTCTATCAATGCGTGTTGTTCATGAGCATACATATATAATTATCGTATACAAAATTCATAGAGCAATTAACAACTTTACTTCGTAGTTCAATACGTGTGTTTGCAACTAATGAATAACTGCTTTATATAAAACTGAAGCACATACACATATATTGTTTGGTTTAATTTTATAAAATTTTGATTGAGATATCAATAAAATAAGCGAAACGTTAGTGGCGGAACTAAGAAAAAATCCAATTGTTGTGCGGTTTCGGTTGTATTTCCGAAACCTATCACGCCTGACTCGACTGATATTTTGCAAATAGCTTCATCTTAAATAAAAACAATGTTTGCGAGAAGGATTTTTGTCTACTCAAATATTGAGATCCAAATCTTTGCAAACAACGTTTACCATTTCAGCGTCACTGCCTGTAATTTTAAAAACTTTTATGCTTTGATTTCATTGATATTCTAAAGATAGGTTCCTTTTAGATAGAAATATATATGTATATCGTATTTTATAGATTGAATATGGTTTAGATTTTGTTAAAGCAACTTTCATCAGTGGGATAGGTCCTATTTCGGATGGTTGACTTCTTTTTATTTTGAAATTTATTTTATATATTTCAATTGTAGTTAGGGTTAATTTTTTTGTTCGAAAGATACGATAAAGCGTGCAGGAGATAAGTATCGCTTGGAAATATGCCTCAACAATAAACGCGACGGGGCTACACTTTTGTAGTTAATGAAGAAAGCATGGCGATAGGATCTTAATTTTAAAGTCACCAAAAATCCTTCTCGCAAACATCGTTTTTATGTAAAATGAAACTATTTGCGAAATTTTAATCAAGTCGGGCGTGACAGGGTTTCGAAAATTTCGCTCGTGTTCCTACATAAATTGCATAGTGCAAAATATGGAATTGACAAATAGATAAATGTAATAACAAATCAAACGAGAAATATTTCTAATTGAATAAGTCAGACGTATGCATACGCATAGACCTTCGCCGCGAAGAATGAAAATTTGTCGTTTGCCAAGAATTACCAAGAAACAAATAAAGAAAATAGCGAGCTTATGTTGCCTCCGTTTGAAGCTTAAACCCTTTTAACTGTAGCTAAGTTACATAAACTTGCGTTATACACATGCTACATCCAGGGGAAGGCAGAATGTACACGTTCGAGTAACTTGTTCTTGTGCCGCTTGACTGAATAACTGCGAGCTAGCTGTCAGAAACAGGTATCGACGTCAAACGATAGAAACCCAGTAAGAGTACCTATGGAGTAGTTGAGCGAAAATATTTGTGTTTTTCTTTAGTTCCATAAAATTTATCAAACGACCTGCATTCGTCCGACCGTAGTCGATACATTGCTTGTAGACGACTGGCGACGGAACTTATATCCTGCTGTTCACGGTTCGAAGGATCACTCCCGTCTATCCCGAAGGATCTGTCTCATGTATCTGACAGATACGACTTCGGTTGTCACTGTCGTTTCTTGTTTTATTGAAGAATTACACAGCCTGAAATATATCTCATAGTTATTAAATAGCTTACTTTTATATGTAATTATATGTCTGATGCTTCTTTTCAAATATATTTATTACCTATAAACCTTGCCTAAATAAATTCTTTACCTATTATTGCTAATAATCTTGCAACGATGTGTGATATCTTCTTTCACAATAAGGTATTGGCCAAATATTAACGACATATGTAGTTATTTCTGTTTTTTAGAATATAAATGTAGCTTTTCTTCACTGCGCTCATCTTTTATTTCAGTCCTTATATTTGTATCCAGTCGACATTTTGGAGATGAAATACAAACAAATGCGAAAAGATGCAAAAGCTTCATAAATATGTTTAAATTATCAGACTTTCAATAAGAAAATAAATAGTTTTTAAGATATTATAATTATTTATTTTCAAACTTTTTTATATCCTAAAGATTATAAATATCATTTCGGTTAAGCAAACTTCCACGGAGACGGTGTCACGTCTATCCCGATTAAAAATGAATCATCTATCCTAAAGTGTCTGAAGAGACGTCACACCTTCCCATTTCTGCATCCTATGCAGATATCGGAAGCAATTTATTTGGCCAGAGGAACACTTTACGTATTCCTTATTAAATATCCGTTATCTTAGTGGGAGATTATTTTTTCCTAAATTATGAAAAACTATAAACGTTTAATTACTATGATAGTCGAAATAAACACGGAGAACAATTATGGAAGTAAATTGTATTATCTCGAAAAACTGTAGTCTTAAAAAATTAAAAATCAGGACCCGAACAGTGCTGAATACTCGCGGTCTATGCGGTCCGTACGGACTGCGCGCAGCTAGCGCTGACGATCGCTGTCGACAGAATACTTTTTCGTTAGACTAAACTCTATTGATTGACTATTCAAAGCGCAAATCGTAATAAGTTATAATATATAGTTATAATAGTAATTCTTTTGCACGAGATTAAATGATTAAAGAGCGTTATTTTTTAGTATTAATTATTTATTATAAACATTGAAATTTACAGTTAACTAGAATTTGGGTAATAAACTAGAAAACTAAATTTAGTAAATATAACACAAGTTAATAATTCAGTTGTGTGTGAAAAATTTCAAAACAATTATCGATACATAATCCGACATCGCATTTTCTGCATTCCCTTATTTTTCACACAAACAACACATTTTCTTCTTGATAATTAGATGCGACTGTCCACGAAACAGGTAGACAACTGTTATAACGAGGCATTATTGGCATTTGTTTACTGCCGTTACTAAGGAATGCATTTATATTTATCTCACACAAACGTAATAGCATTACTTTTGCGTAGGTGTTCGGAAAAATTGAAAAACGCATACATGTGTCCTTAGCCCACACCGACAGCTTTCGCCAGACGCCTATATGCGCCCATAGCACTCTAAGGGTTAAGTCACTCATGCCAAAATCTGACCCAAGAGACATTTATTACTTCTGTTGTATTGTTTCACATTTAATAAAAGCATATGTGAAACGCTATGATTAAAACCCTGTGCTTCATATCATTTTATAGAACAAGTTTATCACATAGTTACATCGTTCAACAACAACGTTCAAAAGGAAAAAATATTTCATACCTTCCAGTATAATATTTCATGGTTAATACATAACCTTAATAAGAATGATCTTCTATGGTTAATATTTTCTGATTTAATCAAATCATAATTATTTTAATAATATTTATATCAAAATATTCTGTGGCATAAGCAATTTTATGTCGTTCTATATGGAATAACGAGATGCAGCAACCAATACATTAAGAATTGTGATTCTATTTAAATAGACGTAATTGTTACATCGGGCGACATTCTACCTAGACCACACACCGCGGGCAAAACGGCAACCTGATGTCCGCACATCCTTACTGCGTACCCTCAATAGTCTTAAGAACCTACCATAAATGTCAGGAATTTTCTAGCTAAGATGCTTCAGACCGAACAAACATCTCTTTACTGAATCGTTCCTAAAGCTTATTGTTCATCATGGGAAGACACAGGAAAGTTAATTTTTCTCACGTATGATACTTCACACTAGCAACTTTCTATCGAGGGCGGCTAAGACCCTTCCTAGTCCACCAACCTTCTTTTATCCAATGAGAAGCAATGTCTACTGCCCTTACTTTTCTAAATTGTCATCAACAAATCCAATGATCCTTTGCAGACATACCCATCACTGGCTTTCCTCCGACACAGCATCGTCACTTTTACGCTACTTATTCTTCATCGTTAGAATAGTCAACATGTCATTACCGGATTTCTATCCTTCAATCAATCACTTACTTAACGTATACATATGCATCAGTGTAACTATGTACTTTACAAAGTTGTTGGAATAAACATTAATTTATACCTGTTAATTCAGTGTAAGCTCAATTGAACCACCCCTATTATCGTAACAGAAATCAGGGGATCGATCAGTTCGTGGCGTCGATTTTCTAATCGTAACGGGAATTTACGACTCCCGTTGACGTGCTTTCTCGCGATCGCGTCTCTCCGCGAATGGTCGAATAAACAGTAATTGACCTTTGTATGCCCTCTGCGCATGACCTTCATATGTCCATCCGTAAAAAAGTTAATAACACAAAATCCTATCTCTATAGTGACAATATATGATAATAATATATAAATAATAATATAATAATTCGTATATCTATTTTTTTTACTATGAAATGTAAACATATTTTAAATAATATCAATGTAAGAGCTAATGGGACCTCAATATCATTTTTCAAAAGAACAGTTGAATTGTAATTCATAGTTCTTTTGACAAGTTTGTCCCTCGCGAAATTTTGACAAATTTCTCCTTCGATATTCAATGTCAAAGGCAATTTTGTACGGACTTTCTTTGCAAATATCCACCAATCCAGAGATGTAGAAACCTACTGTCTTTCCCAAAAAATTCAGACACCTTATATATCAGATTTCATGTAAATTATATTGCAACCTTAATAACTTTAATGGTTAATATTTTCTGCTTTAATCTAATTTCTGAACTCGTCGCGTAATGTATCACGAAATCAACGTAACATTTTTTTAAATATTTCATTTTCTATGTAATACTTGTATTTTTCTTATCGACTTTTGCAGAAGTTACGTTGTTTCATTTTTGTACGAAATTAATAACACAACACTATTAACGTATATTGTTATTGACATATTAATTATATCGGGAAATTGCATTGCAAAAATTTGGTATAAAATATATTCTAGAACGCTGCTGATTACTTATTTATTTATTTACCTTGCGAATATTGAACCCCTTCACACGAATAGAAATCACAGCTTTCGATACAAGGTGTTAAGCAATATATGCAGTTAATTCTAAACACTGAAATAAACGCTAAATTCAATACGTGAAAATGTTGGTTGAGAATTACAATTAGTTTTCAATTTCGAAACAATTAAATTCTGTGATAGAAATTTGTGTAAGTAAACAAGTCACAAAAACGTGCAGAACGTTACAGTTTCACTTACCTAACAAAGTCCGCGCTTGGCTAAATCGCTACGCGTCCTGCTACCAGCCTTTTTGCCGAAATTTACAAAAGTTACTTGTTAGGTCAGTGAGACCGGCGAGCCTTTCCCCTTTATTTTATTCGCAGTTATTGTTTCTCACTTCGACTTCGACACACTTCTGAAACTAAATTCACACTGACAAACATAAAAATCACGTCTACACTGACAGACAATTGTCTGCGAACATGCGTCGTCTGGGGAAAAGCCTCGAAAAATGCATGTCCGCGGACGAGTATTTTACTTTTCATTGGAATTGCTATTGAAGGGAAGAAAGGCGAAAGTAGAAAATGTGAAAATACATGGAAATTTTACGTCGTAAAGAATTTTTTGGAAATCAAACAAAGGCCAATTTCATTTTTTTTTTTTTGGTAGAACTATACACTTCTAAACGCATTCCTTATAAAAAGTTATCAACCTATGTATATATGTTGGAAAACCACTACTATCAAGGAAACAAATTTTTCGGAAGGGGTGAAAAACATAAACATATGTGTAGTATTTTATGGTAGGCAATTTTTTCCTTATTATAATAACTATTTAACATTTATATTAGCTATTTGTATTTATATGATTTCGAACTTCAAACCTATGTATTTATTGTTTGAAAGTTCTGATTTAAAAGCTTATTAAAATATAAATAAATAAATATCAAAAAATATCAAGCATATGCCATAATTAACAGCAATCCTTTAAATTTAATTTCTAACGAATTTGTAGCATTTATTCGCCAGTAGAGCGGTCGATTCTGAACAAAAATTCTAGTAAAGGATTAAACTCTTTACATGCGAAATATATTTGGATCATGTAACATTCGAATAAGAAAGATTCGGATAATCGAGGTTCTACTGTATTCTGAACAATTTTAAGTTTAAGGTACATTAATTAAAGGTGTTATTAATTTTCGTTGTACTTCCGAAAGACACGAGTGGCTGATCGAGACGAATCTTGTTGGATATTATGGAGTGAAATAGTAGATGCGAAAAATGCAGATCCCTACATACGGGGTGGTCCCATTATTTCACGGCATAACACCGTTACCAGAGCAGTTAGGGAAAAGTATCAAGGGAGAAAGATGAATGGTTATGGATAGAGTACAATATTCGCAGTACCATGTTCTTTTTGGAATTGTTTGTAATAGCGTATATACCATCAATAATTGCATTATTTCTTTATATGGAAATTTACATTTCTTTTTACGTAGATAAATTCCCCTCGTCATTTTGTGTAAAAAGATATTGGGCTACAATGGTAAAAAAATTGTCTTTTTTGAAGATACTGAAACACTATAAATCTCCCATTACACTGTAAACTTTCCAGACAACGCTTCTCAACTGTTTTCATAACTGAGTTAAGGTAATCTCTGGTTATTGTTGTACATCGTAGCATTAACCGTTCCTTTACATTCTCTACAGGATTTATAGGATTTGAATAAATCCTATCTTTTAAATAACGAATACGTATCTACTTTTGTTACGACCACGTACATCGATATCGACAAGTACAAAATTGCCATGAAGCGTTTGAATAACTTCTTCTTCGCATCTTCAATAAACACTTTTTTTTTATATTTCGATAACTCGTAAATCTTCTACCAGTACTTTTTTTACATAAAATGACGAAAGAACACTGTCATGCATTTCCGCAAAAAAAGTAATGCAATTATTGATTGCACATGCATCATTGCACTTCTATAAAAAAACGTGGTCCTACAAATGTAATACTGTTTGATGCATTCATTTTTCTCCACTGACATTTTTGGTAACTACTCTGGTAATGGAGTTATAACTTGAAACAATTGCGTGGTTCGAGCTATTCTTTTTTTTTTTTAATTTTAATTTGTGCTTTAAAATTTGCCCAGCAGGACATTTGATAAATTTTTCTAACTTTATTGCTAAATAACATGTGGGTGGCTACCCCCAGCGGGATACCATCTTCCAGTTTGTCTATTTTATTTTTAGCCTTCTTTGATTATTGATGAATCGCAGTAATGACAAACATAAAGTTTCTATATTTTTCATTTTATTGTTATGAGATTGTTTTAACTGGACTGTCCAGATTCTTACGATCAAAATGGCATCGAACATGACTATATTTAAATTACAGTAGAGCCTTTCTTATATGAACTAATAGGCAAACAACACTATTGGGATAATGGAATTTTCGGATAATAAAACAATCACTTTTCTCGTATGAAATTCTTAGAGAGATTCTTTACATATTCTTTAGATGTTTACAGATCCAACATTTTCTGGTGCTAATTGGCATAATTTTTTCGATATGGGTAATTGCATAGAGTTACATTCTTTTTGTACTTTGAACCATTCAAGTGCTTTACGAATGCTTCGGATTGAAAAGGTACCTACTCAGCTAGTACTTTGTTTATCATTTCCATTTTTGTAAAATCGTTATTATTATCGAGACCGTCTCATTGCATCGGTATATTTAAGGTTTTTCCACTATTGCCGTCATCTAAGGAATCTCCACGTGCTTTAGATAATTTTCAATATCATGTCTTTTAATGTGTGCGATTGCGATTTTTCCAGCATTGTGTATTTCTGTTAATTCTGTCGCATTTACACCACTTTCGAGTTTTATTAATTATGACGTATTTTGTTTCGATACTTGGAAGGCCATTAGTTTCATATTAAATTCTTATAATCTGAATTCAGTAAATCGAATAATGGAAAGAATACATTGTATACGTACACTAATAAAATATGTACATATTTACAGCAGAAATGTATCTGTTGTTAGTGAATACTATGTTTGCATAATAGAACGTTCGAATATTGGGACATTCGGATAAATGAGGCTCTTCTGCAATTTCTACTTTAATAACTTTTATATATATAATACTTGTGTAACTTACTTTCTGTTTGTTTGCCTGTCTGGTTGAACTATTGTAAGTAAAATTTCACCCACACCCCAATCAGCTGAGAAACTGAAATTTGAAACACATGTGCATGATAATATAATCTAATTTTAAGAAATTTACCATTTTGTCTTATTGGAAGTATGTAACTGTCTAGCTAGCTGAGGTGGAATCTGAAAAAATCGTTTCATCCCACAATAAGGTTTGATGTATGTTGTCGGATGACAGTTAAAAATACGTTAAAAGTAAAATATATAAGTTTCAAAAATTAACAAACATTTCTATTGAAGAATACACTAAAAGGATAAAAATGATCTTCTTCGCCAGATATTAAATAATTGAGTGTAATAATAATATACAAGGAAACCTGTATATGTTGAGTATACGCGGTAATCGCATAATAGGATATCACGCATTGTTGGACTTGTATTATTAAAAATAAAATCCTGGCGGACTCATCGCATTAACGTTGCGACGCATTTTCCATTCGGCCAACGGCGAACGAATGAATGGATGAACTTTTTGGATGAAGAAATTTCTGATGAAGACAAGGAAGGCAATTCTCTAACGATTACGAGGTAAAAATGGAAGGACATTTGATTCACGTCATGAATACGATATTTATCTAATCAAATAGAGAGTCTTTGAAAGTGTTCAAATTCTGACACTAATTTTATTTTTACTAATATGAGTTCCACGATTGAATGGTATTCTATTAGACGTATGATCATCGCGTATGCTCAACATGTACGGATTTTTCGGTACATTATTGTTATTACGTTCAATTGACTAATGATACCCGATTATGAAGATTATTTTCTTCTTCTTAATACATTTCTAAATTTAAAAAGTAAAAGTCTTTTCTAATTTTTTAAATTTATACATTTTATTTTAAACATGTTGCATACCTTGATCTGCTTGTCGTTGAACAAGTGTTGAAAGCGCCTCCCAGTACATACAGAATTAACTTGTACGAGTAGTTTTGTGTTAAATTAAACAGAATCAGGTCGATAAACTGATGGTTCATATAATTATCGTACGCTATCGTACGATCTACTTGAACCTTATTAATTTTGTAGTATTTCAAAGAATTATTAAAATGATTCTCGACGAAACTCTCTAAACATGAATTTCATGAGACATCGGTTATATTTTATTTGTTTCCTTATTTCTCATTCTTGCACTTGACGTATTCGTAGCAAGATTACAACAAGATATTTATAAGAATGCGAATAATAACATTGCAGAGAATTACTTTTCAGGTAAGCATCTTGCGTTAAAAAATCGCCCTGTTCTCGCTTATTACCTATACAGTGTGTCTCGTTTTAATCGATCCATGCAAGTATCTGCGAAACTGCACATTATTCGAAAGAATGTTTCAAGTGGAACTTGTTGCATTTCGGAGAGACGTTTTATCGTGACCGACAGATTTGTCTAGATGGAGGCCTTTTCGAGATTTCGATACAAGCTTTAATTCTTTACAGAAAAGATGTCGAGGTACTTGTGAAAAGGCCTAATTTAAAAGATAATTCAATGTCAACTTCGTCTTCGGAGTGAACTGTGATTTATACGTATCAATTCAGTGTATATTCAATTGTGATTATTGAATTCGTAATAAAATTTGATAAAATTGTTTTTATCATCTTGTTTTTATCATCTAATCTGCAAATTAACTATTTATTTGTCTAAATTATGGTACGTTATTGCATATAGTTCACGTTATTTCCTGTTTAACCAACACCTGTTTAATCCATTTATCGCAAATAAATTAATTGTAGTAAAGATCCTACAATGCAATAAGTTTTATAAAGTGAAAGTTAAAATATCTTTTAAATTAATCATTTTTTGACTCAAGTGCCTCGGTACTTTTTTGTAGAGAATTAAAAAATGCATAGAATGGTATATAAAAATGTATAGTTCCGTTTAAAAAAGCAAAGGTGTGACCATTAAAAAATATCTCCCTCGAAACAAAGTAAGTTTTTTTGAAACATTTTTTCGAATAATGCATAGTTTCGAAGATATGTTCGAAGGTATGTACGTTGGTCGATTAAAATGAGACACCTCGTACAATTCTAGTTCAGGTGGTGGACATCGATGTAATGGTAAGTACATGTGACCAATGTTACCATTTTCCAAGTTCTAGCGTGCGGGGAAATAAAAAATAAGTAGGGACTTACATTTTCGAAACGAATGATTTTTCGAAGCTAAGATTTCACATTTCAGATAAGATTTCTATTATCTTGTTCAATGATGCCCACCGCATTCAATTCCGATCTATCACTGGTGCCATTCGAAATGATATTCTTAATTTTGTAACCAAGAATGAATTAGCTAATAATTATGTTTCCTGAATTTTTTTATAAAACGTTATTAAATTAGATATGCACATGCATGTGTAAGAGGAACCAATAAATTTAATCATCTTCAATCTTTTTTACTGCACTGGCAAGGGTTCTTTTATTATACTCCTCCCATTATAACCATAAAGTTTTCATAAATAATGCCTGATACTATCGCTAGAAATAACCGAAGTGATTTTACATTAAACTTTATACTATATATCGGGCGGACGTTTAATTTAAAACAAAGTTATCTGGAAATTTTATACTAAAAGGTTTCCGTGGAAATTTCAAAGACTTCTCAGGTTATGAAACCCACAATTTATTTTAAATATATAATTTTCCATTTGCAAATATAGCAAATTCAATGCTTCTAATAATACATATTTTATAATTTCCTTGTTTACGAAATAGTCATCGTTTGAAAAACAGAATAAATCGGTAAAAAGAAATACTGCAAATGAAACACATTTTTATCTCTGTTTTAAACCCTATGAAACGATGCAATTGTACCCACTACAGTAAATTTCATCTCTTCTAAACCATTTTATACCAAAGTTTCAATGAGCAATATTCGTAAATTTAACAGGTTTGTTAATTGATAAGAGACATTTATTGAGAACGATTTAGTGAAGCGAATATCCTGGAATACCTTGTACTGTAAACTTTCTGTAATTCCATTGCACTCTGTACGTATAAATAACCTCATTTCATACACGATACATAACTCTCTCACATGTCACTGATGTTTAAACGTAGGATATGAACCAAAAATGTTCCTCACCTGAGATATCTAGATTACTTTTTAGGTATATGAAAAACACTTAGAGTATAAAAGTTGTATGGTATCGAAATACAGTTCCGAAAGGTCTGGGTGGTCGACCGACACGAAATTTGGAAGAGTTGGTCGAGAAAAGGGAGGGGATGGATGCCGAATAGTAAAATTTTAGCTTCGGGTATTTTCCGAGATATTAATAAAAAATCCTCAGTACTCTACATTCAATTCTGCCTATACATATGTTACTAATACATCCACGTGCGTTGCAGTACTCGTGGTCGAATAACCGGTCGTACAATAGTGATATTGGCCTCATTGTCAGTATATGTATAATAATTTATTATAACTTTGAGTAGGGATTAATGTTCCCTTAAATTCTTTGTCTCCATAAATAATTAATAAATAATATCATATATAATGCGGTGATTACAGAAAAATCACACACGCATTGCGAGTGTCCAGTCTGTTCACAGAAAAATTGTAACGAAAATAGCAGTCGTTTTATATTACTCTCTGTTACTCGTTTTATATTAACTCTGTTTTCTTGCAAACAAAGTACCCCATCAACACGATACATACATACAGCACTGTATGCACTAACACCCAAAAGATATTACACGATAGTACTAGTAACTCAATACTAGGTTTATGGTAGTGTAAGTAATAATATGTCACTCGTTGATAAATTTTAGAATTACAATAAAAGTTCGTTTATCCGAATCAGTCGAGCAATAAAATAATTCGAATAATCGACTTCGGAAAATAGAGGCTCACTTACTACCCCCACCATCCGCTGCTATGAGTTTCGATAATATAGGTTGACGTTCGGATAATTGAGGTTGAACAACAATTTCGACGCAAATTGTGTTAAATTGTATGTCAGCTTAGACAAAACACAGGGCGTTCGTATAACTGAAAGTACGTTCCAGCGTAGTTCGGATAATATAGACTCAATTACGAGTTTATACAGGATGTCCTGGTATCGATGGTGCAACCATGGAGGAGGTGATTATACACGAGAAAATACGTCGAAAATATTGAATCTTTTATTATTAACATCTTTTTCATTTGGAGCTTCGTTTTCTATGAGTAATAATAAAGCGTGTAATTCTTAAGATTTACTTTATTAATGCAAAAATTGTTGAAAATGCTGCGTACTGCATACACTCTGTTCTTAATTCTTCGAACGCCAAAATGATCCTCGCTTTTAATTGCGAAAGACTTGCGTTGCCTTCGAAATAAATTTTTCCTTTAATATGATCCCATAGATAAAAATCAAGGGGTGACAAATTCTAACGTGATCACGGAGCCCGAGTTAACGTACCATTACCGCCAATGCAACATTCGTATCGTTCGTTTAACGGATTTTGATTTGTGAAAAGTGCGGCGGAGCTGCATCGCGTTGGAAAATGAAATTTATGCCAGACATACGCCTTCTAACAAAACACGTGTCTTCGCGTAGGAAGTTTAAATACTCTGCTCCGTTTAAAGTACTTGGGAATAAACGAGGTCCTATAATTTCATTCCCGATCATCCCTGCCCAAATGTTTACGCTCCATGTTTCTTGAAAATGTGTTTCCGCGATGATATGCGAATTTGTAGTCGACCATCAACGTGTATTGTGCACGTTGAAAATTTTGCTTCATCTGTCCATAAAACACGCGACAAGAAATGTGAATCAGTACAATTTTGCTGAAGCATTGAATGACAAAAAGTTTCCGTTAGGTCAAAATCACGAGACATTAGTTCTTGCGCTCTCGATGTATTATAAGGGTGCATCTTACTATCTTTTAAAATGCGACAGACTGTCGATTTACTAATACCATGTTGTGCAAACAGGTTTCTTGCACTGATTCGAGGATTATGTACCACACTTTTCATATACTTTTCCGACGTAATTCGTGATTGTACTGAAACGAGAACATTCCAGAAGACTGTGCTCTATTCTTTGAATCACGCCTCTATCTTGATAACGTCGAGTCGGATATTTTTCACGGTACAAACAAGCGGCGGCAGACGCGTTACCATCTAACGCAAGAGCACATCCACGTATTCTCGATTACTGTATTTCATCGTTACGACGGACTGATAGAAACTAACAGTCGAAACCAAAGATAATAATAAGGCAGATTTGATGACAACAGGCTATAACGTGTACAATAGCAAGTGTACATAATACCGTGTTAATATGTTTCTACATAAATGGATAAAGTAAAGTCAAGTGCATGCGCGATCGGAGGAAATTCAAAGTCAATTTTCTCGAAAACAGTCTCCAACGAAAAAGATTTATTCCATATTTTCTACTTATTTTCTCGTGTGCAATCGACATTTCCACGGTTGTACTGGGGCACCCTGTATAACTGACGATAAATAGAAATTGGTGCGTACGAACAAGGCTCGAATAAATGAACTTTTACTGTACTTACGTTTCAGAAAAAGAGAATTGCTAAGAATTTTTAAGAGAATTACTAGAACTTCTATAAAAGAGTAGAATACTATTACGGGTGGTGGTTGCAATTTGAACAAACGTCAAAATAAAGTTTACTGTAAGCTTGGCACAGAGTTTGTAAAAATATCATGTAATACGCTTATTGAATTTACCGTAAAGTCCTTTGCGATCTCACGAGAAAGATAGATCTGTTTATGTTGCCCAAGGTGAGCTTGCTTTCGCAAAATTTTGTTATCATTATTTGCACACTAAATAGCTCGGTTCGGAAAATTTATTATTACATGCCGCGAAATGGCAAGCAAATAGTGTCACGTTACACAGGACAATCTGTATATATGCACAATTGATTTTCGTTAGAATATTGTGTTGTGTAATAAGTCCGCTTTTTCTGCCAATTTCTTTTACGAAGTATATTTGATCAATGAGCTTTTGCCGTCTTTCTGCTAACTTTTATTGGGTTGTTTCAAAAGTTTCGTTTTATAAGGAAATAATAGATGCACATTTTTGTTCTATATAACTATAATCTATATAATAGAACAAAATACATAATTCAATGAAATAATATAAAACAATAAACGTTGTGCGTCTATTACTTTCTTATAAAATGAAAGAACCTTTTGCGACAACTTAATATATTTCTTTGCTTTGTAAATTTCCATTTTGTGTTAAAAGAATTCAGATTACGCGAAAATCTCCGTTTTAAAACCATTTAATCCACTTTCAAATGGCACGTTCACTAATAGCAGCATTGCCATAGACGCTACAAATGATCTTTTTCCAACTTCTTCCGCATCTTTTTGCTGTTTTTGCTATCAAGACTGAAAGAAAAGATTAAGACTGATTAAAGACACAGGTAAAAGTAACATCCAGTCACTCTAATAACATTCAAACCTCTGCAAAAGAGTGTAATGTTATATCGAGGAGGGCGATATGCAATTTGAACGATGTTGAAATAAAGCGTACTGTACTCCTAGTATTGGGTTAATTAAAACAGAGAATTCGTTTATGAGTATTATCGTCATTTGTAGTATACTCGACGGCATTAAATTACGGTTGAAAAAACTTGTTGTTACGTGTCCGGAAATTGCAGGAAATACGATACAACGTTGTACGCTCAGTATAGAAACAGAATCATAATGTAAGATATTTTATTTTAAGTGGATGAAGTTTATTCTTAGAAATTTAGGTTAGAAAATTGTAATAAGCTCAAGTAGTTAAAAGCATACACGGATATTAGCGTCGATAGTATGAATATGCAGCCGATTAGATGATAAAACGTATCTATCTGTGACAGCGGTTTCAAGCGTTAAGCGATATAGTTTCTGTGGCGTGGTGGCAGCATCGCTGACTCCTTATCACCAGTGCGTTCAATGCATAAAGCGTAAAGTTCGTATCTCATGCATACATTCATAGAGGTAGTGGAAAGTGCTGTGGCAGGAGGACCGAGGCGAAAGTCATAACTTACGGTGCTCCATCGTTCGCGTCGTTCTCTCCTCTATCCTCTCTTTTTCGCCTGCGAAGTATCGAAATACCCGCGAAATCACCGAAGGGTGACTGAGGCACGTATGACGGCCAGCCGTGGCTTTTGATATGCCGTTGAAACGAGCACGAACCGCTCAAAATTCCATTTCCCCGAGAGAATTCATTCTCTCCCTTGAGTTCATTGAAAAATAGCCCACTTACCACGCTTCGCGGCCTCTTGTTACCATAAATCAATCGCGTCTTTCCGATTCTTCACTCCCCGTCTTTCGCCCTCTCCCATTCTTTGCATCTATTTCTCTTGCGATTTTTCTATTTTTCTAAAAGCTAATGTCTGCTAGAATACAAAATTGTAAATTTCGAAATATGCATAGCGATTCCATTCGTATCCTAATTACGTATGATTTAAAAGAGCCTTCCTTATCCGAACTAATAGTGAGACAAATCTGCTCGGATAATGGAATTTAACAAGGTATTAATATAGAATAATCATTTTTCCGATATGACATTTCATTTATTCAAATACAGATTTCTTAAATATTTATAGATCTCGTATCCCTTCGACCGTCGAGTCGCATAATTCTTTCAACATAAATAACTAAAACGTACAGTTACATTCTTTTTATATGACAAGATACTTCTCCATTGCTACTTCCTTTTGCTGTTTCTAGTTTTGTGAAATCGTTCTTATTATATGTATCAAGGTATATTTAAGGTTTCTTTACTGTTGCCAGCATCTGTGCAATCTACGTGCTCTAGATAATTTTCAATATCATGTTTCTGCTTTTTGATGTGTATAACTGTGGCTTTACCAGCATCGTGTACTTTTGCTAATTCTGTTGTACTTGCATCACTTTCCAGTTTTCTAATTACGTCGTATTTTGTTTCCATAGCTAGAACGCTATTAGTTTCATACTAAATTCTTATAATTGGAGTTCACTCGATCGAATAAAGGTAACAATACATTGTATGTACACTATTACGCCAAAATTGCAGTAATAAAATATGTACTTATTTGAAATGGGAAAAGACATCCGTTACTGGGAAACATTATGTTCGGATCATAGAACCTGGATAAATACTTGTTGTATTTGTACTTAACAAGTTAATTCGTTTCTCGTTACATAGTTGATAAACATTCTACGCTAGTTTCTATGCGTACTTCTAATTAATTGATATACCCACACGTTGTATTTTAATTTATTGGAATTCTTAGATATAACTTTATAAAAATTTACACAGGAAAAGTTTAAACATGTTACGAACTAAAATGGTCTCTCTAAGAAGTATAATCAAATTACCATGGCACTCTGGCCCGACAAAATCAATAATTTGTGAGATATTTTGCAACTTTGTATCTCATTCGTTAAGTTGAAATATTTCGGGAATCTTTGACTTTCTTTTAATATTGTGCCTTGATACTTTTTGACGTAGAATGTCCAGAAGAATTGCTATATGTAAAATGTCAAATTATCTTCCCCTTGGAACCCTTTCCTTTTTATACGTGGGGAAATCCTCATGAACACCCGCCGTTACTGGGAAGTCGGACTTTAATGTCGGACTTTACAGACTAAAACCCCACGGTGGTCCGCCTGATGCTCAACAGGGATGCCCTGGGACCTCTTCCGAATTACTTCCGGAAGTCCTGCGTCTTCTTCCATTTTGGGGGAATCGTTCCTAGGTTAGTTTGGGCATTGGGAGGGACTACCCTTCTCAACGCTATCCCCTGGGCCGTCGTGCAAGTCTGAGAAAATCCCAGATCCTCCTCGGCGTGTCGGCCCCTATGACCACCTAGGGTGGTGCAAGGCCGCCTTTCGGCGCGGAACCCTGCAAGGGTGGGATGTTCTCACCGTCTCCCGCTTTGTCCGCTCCTTTACGAGCATTACTCCTTCGCAGTAGGAGCGGACAGCGAGGAACTTTTGTTGCCCCCTCATTGCATTGCTCTCACAACTGACGAGGGGTCTAAACTCTCGCTAATCGCTAGTCACAGAATACGACGGGGGGGGCGGGTTCCCACGCCGGATAAAACTCCAGCGTGTGCTGGGTCGTGTCCTCGCAGTCTCCGCAATGGTGACAGGTGTTCGTCACCTCTCTTTCCATTTTCTGCAGGTATTTCACCTGCATGCTCGTTAATCCTTGCTTGTTGTATATTACTCTTAAAAGGGATTTTGGTTTCCCATCCTTTGCAAATATATCCAGAGCGAGGATTCGAACTCGCGACGTACCATCTTCCGTTTGGGGCCTTTTCTTTATAACGTTTATTGACCAGTAGATGAGTATTACATTTGTATGTTGTTCACAATAAACAATGAACTTCGGTTGTGGGGTGGTTTAGGCAAAAGTACCGATACGTGACGGTACGACATAGTCATACAATGTTTTGTGTGTAGAAATTACATTTGTTAGCTTACTATTTTTAAATTAAATTTAAGTTGCTGTATTAAGTCGGAGCTTATATACAATATTGTTTTTTCTTCCTGTCTCTGTCCTGAAAACCTGGTCACAAAAATAGGACAGTTCGGTAGTCTACTTTTGGTTCCGGTGGGGCTGTGGGATTTTGGGAAGGGGCGGGGGAGGGCGGACAGGGAGGGGAAGGGAGAGGTGTCCTGTAGAATTAATTACAATATTTACAATGTTTACAATATTTACACTATTTTACACGGAGGGAGATTTGAGCGTTACCGTTTTGTGGTTCTTTCTCTTGTTATTTTTTATTATGGTTTCGGTATCTACCAATATTTTTTTATGTTTTTTCTGTGATTGTCTTCTGTGTCTTTTGGGGGAAGGGCCATGTTGTATCTCTACCTAGTGTCAACAGTCTGTTCATTTAAGTTTTTCTCGTAGAGTATTGTTTTAATCCCTATTTTTCCTTTTATATGGTGGATTATTGGGATATTATTTTGGTCTTGAAGATACTTTCTTTCGTCTAGGTATAAAAAAGCTTCGGGGGGATGTAACCTGTTGTCAGTGTATTTTTGTAATATGAATCGTTTGGAAATAAGCAATTGAAGATTGAACTATTTTCTTTTATCTTTGCAGCTTGCGCGAAATTTCTTGTTAATTTTAAGATGTGACAGTCGATGCGGTGGATGTTGGCTAGGTCGTAGATTCCTTTATTTTTGCCGTATTTTATGAATCCGCTGTGTTCGGATCTGTAAGTACTCAAGCAAGCCCTGATGCATTTTCTTTCGCATATGCGAATTAGGGAAGCTGACATGTTGTACCAGATTGGGCAGCCATAGGTTACAATAGGTCTGATTAGTGCCTGGTAGCATAGGATTTTTACTTTGCTGTTGAGATGTTTGGAATAGAATGGTCTTTTTGTTTTCCAGAATGCTTTGCTGGCTTTGGAAAGTTGAATTTCGATGTGCTGCTTGTAGTTTAACTTGTCGTCTATATTTCTGGCTAGATATTTTTCGCAATTTTTGTGTGGTATGAACTCCCATTCGTTTGCTTTTTCTCTTAGTTGAAATTTTTTACAGTGTTCTCTGTCTATTGGGCTGAACTCACTTGACTTGGGTCTAAACAGTATGGTTTCGCATTTACTTGCATTGATTTTTAGTTTCCATGTATAGTAGCAATTGTTAATTTTGTCAAAAAGTTCTTGGAGTTCTGTTCTTATCGTCTTGGTTTTGCGGCCTATTACGTAGATGATTAAGTCATCTGCGAAGGCTGAAAAGTAACGGAGAATTTACTGTTCCTTGTTGTAGACCGTTTTCTATGAAGAATTCTTTGCTTCATGTGTGTGAACCGTCGGTCATTACGAATGTTTTGTTTGTTATCATGTCCCAGACTATTTTAATTCAGTATTGCTGAAAGTTTTTCTTAATCATTTTGCATATAAGACTTGGGATCCAGACTGTGTCGAAAACTTTTTCGAGGTACTCGTTGCTTTGCGTTAAGCGCCCAACAGATGTCCGATCTAAGTTCCGTTTGGGGCCTTAACGGGCGTAGCTGGCTACCCCGCCATCGTTTGGAACCTAATTAACTTCCACCTGAAGCATTTTCACTAGAATCATTATACAGTAAACAAAGTGGTCCCAGTTACATGCTCCATCCTGTATATGAAAAATCATCATTACAAGTCTAATTGTAATAAAATTAGTAATTAAATTGTAATAATTATAGAAATATAAATCAAACCTTAAAAAGTACTCTTATTTTTTCTTTCTTCTAGTAAAACTTTTACTTTTTATAGTCGAATCCGATAGAACCACGAATTCTGGATATAAAAGTATTAACAATAAGATACGTATGTACATTTATATGTATAATCTGTACAAAACTGAATCCCGAAGTGTTAAAAATCGTTTTACTATCACCATCGCAGTATATTTTGTTGTTTACTTGCTTTTCGACCCAAGATTTCATAACGATAATGTTAAAATCACTGAATGAAGATCTTATGACCATGAAACCACAGTGAAAATTTAATAATGCAGATTCACAAAGCGTTCTATTTACTATCTAATTTTTTACCACTTTACCACTTTTAAATAAATAGAGTGGAAGAGAAATACCTTCGTGTCTAGAATTCGCTATTTTATTTGACGTCGCATCCCTGCGTGGAAAGTAACACCATTCGAAGAAGTACGTTTTGCGCAAGAAGCGAAAAGCGGCTTTTGAACGTAATCAAATGAAATATATGAACAAGATGAATAATGCTTATAAAACAGGTTCAAGTTCTTTCGTCTTTATTTCTTAACCCTGGAAAATCACTCTTCTAGTCAGCACGTAATTAGTCATAGGGCGTATTTGCAAGATACAATACAGCGCCACATAAACGAGAAAAAGTGACGTAATCAGTCTCTTTCGGCCAAATTGTGAAGATAAATAAATAATATTTCTATAATTTGTCGAGGAGTGTGTCTGCAACATTTTCATAATGATAACTCGAAAAACGCATTTTTTGAGGTCAGGTTTACCCGCTAAATCTTATGATTTACCAACCCATGTCGATATAAGTCCAAAATGCTATGAAATCAATATTTCTTTCGTACTTTTAGTGAAATTAATTGGCAAATCTTAACATTTTCTGTTAAGCTGCAGCCAATATCGGAAGTTTTATGTAGGGACATTAAATGGCATGTATTATTGCAATAAAACGAGTGTAAAAGTTCTCTAATACGGTTCTCTAAAATGAGATCCTAGCTATCTTTGGTACAGAACTCTCGAATGTCCTGTAGCGAAGCTGTTTTGTCGCGTAATAATCCGTTTACCAGTTGTTTCCTTCGCACATAGTCGTTTAAATCAATTAAATGTCTTGGTAGAGTATATTGTGCAATACGTTGTAGAAAGTTTTCTTCGGGTGATTCAATAAAGTTACAAATAGTTTCAAGATGCTAAGTGAATAATCATTTTCATAGATACTGCCATATAGTGCATGCAAGTTCAAGATTTACTGATTTTTTAATTATTAAATAATGAAGTCTTAAGCTTGAAGCTATTTAATAGCCATCATGTTATTGTTTTCGAATATAGAACACTCGAAAGTTTCCATTATGTGACAATTATAATATTATGATGTAATATTATATCCAATTTTGTTTGAACACGTTCACATTGGCGCTACTATTTGTGTTTCTCGCCGTGACGTGGCACTCGTATTCATGTTTATAATAAGTTTATATTATTGAATTATGTTTTTAAATAAATCCTACTTTTTTCAATTAATATACGTTAAATTTCCATTATTTAAATTTTCAACTATATAGCAATTTTTTCTAGTTGCTAAACTAACTAAGTTTTTGATGGTACGCACCGTCCGATGGAATATTCAAGTGTGAGCCACCGGTGGTGCACGCCGGCGTGAACGTGTTAAGTGTATTTCGTTAAAAAACGCAAACAATGGGCAAAAATAAAATGATATTAGCAGTTTTATGCGGTTAGAGAACATGCTGTGGGTTATAAATTTTGTTATAAATTCCTTAACGTTATGTAAAAAGACATCGACTTCTCACATGAACATTTAGTATCAAAGTCTCTCGGTAGAAAATTTCCTTTAGGCCAAGAAACTGAAGTTAAAATAGTTCGTCAACACTAGCTGTCTTGATATGAATAGTAGATATTTTGGTTTGCTGAGATCGGATATACAGCAAATGCTCTTTGAATTGTTTATTTGTAATAGCCTAGTCAATCACAAAAAGAACTGCGGGAAAGAGATGATCCAAGACAACAGATTATTTCAAAAAGTTCACTAAAAGAGGACGCGTAGAAGGAACACGACTGATGAGTGTGAAGGAAAACTCTTTTCTGAATGATATTAAAGTGATTATGAAGGATATTATGATGCAGAATGCTTTATTTGCACAGGTTTCTACTCTTCAGATGCACGTAATAAAGCCCACCAAAATTGCAATGCTCAAAAAGTAGATTTCATATGCCCAATGTGTGAAGAAGAAAGAAAAAAACGAACAGACATACGGATTTCATATTAGGAAGCCACTTTCTAATTTGTTCTTTTTTATCACCTTTACGATTTTTATTTCGTTATGAAGAAACTGAATATTTTCCAACTGTATTTTCCGGCAGGTTTTAAGAAAAGACATATTTTACTTTTAAAACGTGTAGTGATTTTTAATAAAGGTGTTCTCATTCGAGAGGTATGAATTTTTTAAAAATCTCACATTGGACAATTTTATTATACCACGTTACATTACACAAATATTATTTTTACCCATACGTGCATAATATTAACACGACATATGTATAGTTACGTACGTGTTGCTCGCCCGCTCGAAAGAATCTACTCAAAACCAAAACCAATCTCACGCGTGAGCAAATTTAAAAAACAATGTATTGTTTTGGACCACGATAGTATAATTTCAGATTTTAGTACTGGCTGGGGAAAATCGTCCGAATGCTAAATAATGAAAGGGCAACATGAAAAATGAGGAGGTTGTCGTTCTGCGAGACAGACAGAGATGAATAAAGTCTGGTTGTCTCTGCCTGAGACATTCATAGCACGTCACACACGCGCAGAAGAAGCTTTTTGTCCTCCATGTTAATTTTTGACGAGTAAATTTTCGAGCGGTTTCCTCTATGCTTCGGTGTACGTGTGTCGAGACCTGTTTATACGATCGTGGTTACTTTTTAATCCACACTGTCTCGAACAGTAATTCATAGAATCTTTCCTTTATACTCATTTTATTTCGATATTAGCAGAAGAGAGCAGCGATAACGTGTAAGTTGAAACAAAAGGACTTGTAATACGTGTGTGCGTGTACGAACTTGTTGCTCAACTAAAAACCTCGTTCATCGACTTGTCAGTCAACGTCAGAACAAATAAAAACGCGATAGTTACGTCCTACATGAAACTTGTAATATTTACCGCTGGTCATTGTCCGTGGTAAATGTTTAGATTTACCGAGTAATTTCGGTAAGGGCATAAAATAAATATTAATTTCATAATATTTTGCACGTGTACCAGTTCCCAGTCATTACACACTCGTTCATTTCTTTATCCACAACAACCTTCCGAGAATAACCGTTTCTAATATTCTAAAGTTGCCATATGCCTTTTTCTATTTCTCTTTCTACGCTTTTCCTCAACTTCACTCGGAGCAGCAATAATCTCCAGGCAGCCGTTACTACGTGTCGAAAACTAGCTGTTGTTTCCACTGATTCCATCTATCTGCCATGAGGTTTAGGGTTTGAGGTTTAGTGTCATCGAGTCCCTTATTTTTCCCTTATTTTGAGGGTACGTTCCGTACCTGCGAGTGACCTTCAGTTTGGCGGCGATCAGTTCTCGATCGATGATCGCTGTCCTTGCTTCTTCACCGAAAATTCTGACTGACGAATCCGCTTTCCCGCAGGGAGGACTTGCTTATGTGAGTCTATGGGGGCTGGCAATCCCACGTTCCCGAAGCCAGGGAGGACCGTCGGGACAAGCGTCCCGCTTACGTGAGTCCTTTATGTACACCGCAGAGAAGGTCGCCGGTAGTGTAAGGCGTTTAAGTACGGTTACACTCTCTCTACGTGGCCTTGGGTAGTAACGCCCCCACGATCCTGATGCCAAGGATGGGACCGTCGGGATAAGTTCCCGGGTACGCAAGTACCTTGAGGCCCCCGCTTACGTGAGTCCCATCTGGAACTGCCGAGCACGATTAGCAGGTCGCCGGCCGGCAGTGACGTGGCCGTACATCCACATGATAGTCCCACCAATGACTAAGATTGGTACCACGGCGGTCGAGTAAAAGCCCGGAGGGAGTAGCGAGCCCTCAGCTTGGCCAATTATGGGTTTGGACTCGTGGTGGTAGTGGTTGATGGCAAAGAGGGCCGATTTAAGGGGTATTGGCTGCCCCGAATGGCCTTCGGCGGGTGAGCAGTGTCCCACCTGCACCGGAACCGTCTTGGAGAGACGGTAGGATTTAGAAAGCGCTCCGTTCGACCTGAGACAAGTGACAGCCCCTGCAAGGCTTAACTAATCCAGGTAGCAAGGTACTGGGTGCCTTCTGCGCTGGTTGGGCGTAACCCCAACCCCTATGTCCCTAGGGATGCCCGGGTACTGTATGGCGATAAATTTGCGCTAAGGAAAGCACCCGTTACCAAAGACAACAATACAATACTTGACGAATCCCCTTGCCCCATGTTCTAGACACGCCAACCTCAAGTTTTCATCTTTTCCACGTGCACTCAGCTCTCCACACAAGACGCACAGTAGAACCACACCGCTCTGCGTACACTTAACATTCATCCGCACATTCAGTTTTTGAAGGTGTTTTTTGTGAAATGTATAGCTATGTTTAAACTTTGAAACCCTGTGTTAGATTTTATCTAAATATACTTCCACCGTAATCGAAGTAAGGAATCGAGTGTTTATACATACAGTTAAAGAAGAATTGTTTAAAGTGACATAAATCTTGAATGATCGTTATGATTATTCTTGAAACGCTGTTCCAAACTTAAACCTCAATTATCTCTGTGGCCAGTGCTCTTGTGACTGTTGTTTGAGAGTTGACTGAATATACTGATGACATGCATGTGTTGTCGTCGGTCATTGCGGCGAGATATTGTACATACATATGCTATGTCATCTGTCTCGAATGTATTAAATTCGAGACATTGAAATATCTGGTAAACTAATGGTTATTCGGTATAAATATATTAATACCTTTTTGTAAAGAATGTCCAACTGGATCAACTACTGTTCTAGAAAATACATATACGATACTATTTGAAAAACCTAATGTCACTCTAATATCTCAAAAAATATATGGAATATATATACTTCAGGTGGTTACTCTTATTGACTCAAAAATTTACAATTTTATTAACATATATTTTCGCCTACGGCTTTACTATAAAGGATCTATTATTTTTTGTATAATTATATATAACTTTTACTATTGTTTATTATCATTATTAAAAGTAATGGTAATATTTAAGTCCACTAAACAGTCTTTATGTGTATAGATGAAGAATGTTCTAATACGTGCCTCATTACGTATGTTAAACTTACTTCAAATATGGAAAAATTATTTTTACTCATTTTAAAGCACACGTTTGTTTTATAAACTAGGATACTGTATGTACGTATCAGATCGTCATTCTGCAATTCCACAAATTTCCGTTAAATTTGTAAAAAAGTTGTAAAAAATTTTCATCATAAATATACATAGTTTTCATAAATATTTGTTTCGAGAAATGAACGATCTGGGTCGATCAAAGGAGGATGGTAGAAAATAGTAGTACACTGTCAAGTAAAGAAAAAAATACAATGTAACAACTCTTCGTTATGTGTAAAATATTATATTTTGCTTTACTAGGTAGGTCACAGTACAATTACAAACGTATTTCTTCGAATAGATGCACCGCTATTTGTTATCATAGTTTATTGCTTTTTAGAAATATTCAAAAATATTTTTGTCAATTATTTTTGTCGTACAATATAAACATCAACTTTTATCTATAAAATGGCATTTGAATTTTTGAGTTTCATCCCATTTGTTACAAAGTTACGATCGTTTGAATTTAAGGATTATCAAATTTTTGCTTTGTTCACTTCATACTCCAACTGTCTTTTTTACAACTTTCCCATCATAGTACCGATAAAAGAGTATGCTTTTACAATTTCTTGGGACCTGTATAATGATGTCCTATAAATATTTTTGGTGCCTGAGTTACACAAAAATTGATCATTCCCTACCACCCTCTTTTATTACTGCAACCATTAAGAAGGAAAAAAAAACTGTCAAAACGACCATTGATTCTGATTGACGATAACTCCTTTCACAGGAACGAATTAAGAATATAATGGACTGATTCGAATTAATCATTGAAAATTGAGGGTACCGTGGACTGATTAAGATTTGGCATTGAATAATGGAGTAGCTCTTGAAACTTTGGGAGGTAACATCAGTCAACAACTCATTACTTCAACTATTCATTTATTCGCTTGTCAATCTTTTGAAAAAAGTCTCGTTATAAAGGTCTATATGCATCGTTATCTCTTAATTGCATTTTACGCTTGATTGCTCATACACGAGTACTCGCTGCAGCTGCAAATTTTACTGTAATTTTCAGTAACGTCGATAGTACGAAACGCTGCTGTTTCTTTAATCGGTGATTACTAATTTAATTTTGATTTCTCATTTTAAGCCTAGCAGTACGTGATTTTTATTTTCTACCATGTAGGTAATATGCATTGTATGTATGTTGGTATTACATGTTAAAAATTTATGTGCAGAATTCCAGCAATATCCGTTTTTTAAAATGAACGTAATATATACAAATTATTATTTCTCGCCGATTTTTAATACATTTGAAATTCGAAAGCTTTTTAAAATCAAGCTGATGTGGTAAAACTTATCGATTTGTTCAGTTCAACCAGACATTGGATTTTAGAATTATTTGTATTAAAGCTGATAACGAATTTAATTTAAATTGATCGAGTAGTATAATTTTCTGAAATTTATATTACTTTGAGTTGTACTGTTTCATGTAAGGTAATATAGTGAGTTATATTCGTGTGGTATCTCGAAATGATAGTTTTCATGTTATCTACTTATAGAGGGTATTAATATAAAATAATTTGTTACAATATTTTCTCGATTTACTACTTTTGCAGCAAAAGGATGCCCCTTTATAAAAATATAAAATAAAATAAAGTTATTAAAAAATGAATATATATAAAATTACAGCGAAAAATTAAAAAAATTGTTTTATTTATAGCCTTTCTAGCTTAGAATCAGATATTCAAAATAATAGTTCTTTTATGCATTATTTAGGAAAAAGTCATGAATAAAAATTAATTTTTATTTAAATAACAGCCAGCTATCAGTAAATTTCATCAAGAAAATTTCTCAAAAAATAAAATGGTTAAAAAATATCAATTTTTAATCGAAGTTATTATAAATAACCAATATGAATGACTGAATAAAATTTCTTTTGCCTACCAATAATCATTACCCATGTCCAAAATTTTATTTTGATTACCGACAATGAAATTGGTTATTCGATTATCGATGGCGACAACAATTTTTTCTGGTTACGACGACTAATGATGACTAATACTCTTAATTACACTTAATATAAAAATACTTCATTATACATCTTATATATCTTACCAAGTAAAAAATCGGCAGTTTCACTAAAACTTTCCATGGAATTTATTTGCACAGATAAAACACCTCCTTGACGTTGATATGTTTATTTCATAAAATAAGCTAATTAGTTTCTGAACAATGAATTAATAAAAATAAACAATTAATTCGCCTATGTCTGATCAAACCCCAAGCAGTTGTATCATTTCGCTGTCTCTTTAAACGATTCCACCTTGAGTCATATGTTTCCATGTCTAATCAGTAATCGATTTGGATGCGAGTGTATCTGAAACCGAACCAGGATGGCCCTCGAATCTTCCAAGACCGCTTTCTCATCTTTCACTCTTTTTTTCTTAAGTTATTCCGTTATAAATTTTCCTGTTTGGACGATTGCTGTTCCTCTAGCACGCTGATCGATCCAATTCACGAATCACTCCTTTCGTAAATCTTTTCCTATTAGAGATATCTGTTATAAAGTTCCTATTTCCTTTCCTTCCTGCTGTCATTACCCCATTGTTTACCTCTCTTCGTTTGTATCTAATTTCCGCCTTAAGAAAACCAATCACGTTCACTCCTTTCGGGGTGGAATCTATGTTCATTATAATCTTACTAGTATAGTGACTTTATTTCTTTATTAGATGGATTTATTTACAGTGATCGAAACAAGAAACTATGACTATTTAATCAGAGCTATTTCTTAATGTGGCAATGTAATACAAGTAAAACAACTAAATTTGTACAACTACTCAACTTCTGAGTGACAACTCGCAACTCACTCGCAACTCACTCGCAACTAACTGCACTGTACAATAGTTCGTACTCCTAGCGAGTTTTTTCTTATGATTTTTCCACGATACTACTGTGAGAAAGTATAGTGCTAGTAGGTTTGGTAATAGTATGATTTGTTTCAATATCGTTCACGTCAACACAAAATCAAGTATGATGCTCCGTCAGTCTGTATGCATGCAGTCACTATCATCAGTACTCTCAGTCACAACGGTTCCAACATTCTTTTTCACGCTGACCATCCACCTTGACAACGCTGACAACGCTGACAACACTTACCCCTCAACTGTCTAACGGCTACCTCTTATACCATGGCTCCGGTATACTCGGCACGCTCATATTCCACAGACGTGGATGACCCATGGTCAAGTAGACTTTCCGAATTACCCAGGGTTTTCCCCGATACTGTACTAAACTAGCGTAATCGCTTTTCGAGATTATTGCAATTATATATTCTTCTCCAAGTAATGTTCGTTTCGTACATCTTAGGCATATCCTCGATATTGTCTTCTTTATTCATTTCTTTGTCTAATACTTTTTCTTTAACCCTGGCTGTATCTCCTGCAGTTTTTATTACTTTCTCTAATCATCTTTACCTCTGCTTTTATCGGTTAGCTTTTTTACTGTCGATTATTGCGTTTCCGTGACTTAGCCGATGGAGCTACTTCGATCCTTCATGGCGTCACTTCGTTATTTCTTGTTTCTCCTTGGTGTCTCGTGCGGATATTTTTTTCCTCCAATGGCCTTATCCTCTCATTATTTCTTTGCTAATCGGCCGTTTTCGCGTCGCGTACTTTCGCTATTCCAACTTCCACTTGTCTCTTGACGCCTTCCTACTTCGTTTTTTCTGTTTTCTATCTTCTTCTCTTTTCTTTTCTTTAGTCTCTTCGGTAATTTGTATTTTCCTGTATTTCTCCAGCAGCATTTTTCACAGGAGATCTATCTTCCTTTAGCTCTTTCAGCAGGTTTTCGATCAAGACGTCATATTTATTTCTTATTAACGCTTTTATTTCGTCTATTATTTTTTCATTCGACTCATTCCTTCTTCCTGCAACGACATTTTCCATTTTTAAACTTTCAAACATTTCTATACAACGAACGCGTCTTCCTCTCGTCCCACTTTCTTATCTGCACTATCTGTTTTCTAGCTATTCATGATCGCTATTTTCTTCCCCATTATTTAAACCTTAATTTAGATTTATCATTAATCATATCATTAGATACGGGAGAATTAAAAGATAGCTTTCTCTTTATCTTATCTTTATCTTTATCTGTCCGCTGGAAACAGCTTCCCAAACGACTCTCTCTCAAACAATCGTCGAATCACGTTAAAAACTGACTTTTCGGATTTCGAGTTTATGATCCATCGTTGAAGGTTTGAGAAGTACGTGCAAACTAATCAACAATATGAAATCAACAGAAAAGGTACTACTCAGAAATACCTGTGGCGTATAATTGCACCAGAAACCGTTCCAATAAAAGCCTATCCAATATACAGTGACTATATTAATATTCGTTATATTACAATATAACGTGTCCGAGATATTATATTTCTGTATATGTTTGTTTATAATAGCGCAAAAGAATTGATTGTATCTTTTAATGTGTTAAATCGAACATTGTAGTTCGATATTTATACACATACTCTTTTAAATAGCAGATAAAAAATATGTGCATTAAGTGAATCGAGTAAAGAGGACTGCAAAAACATCACCTACAAAAACGCACTTTAGCACACTAAGAAACACAATGAATTCTTTTACTATTATAAACATTATTACAAACATATACATTATTATAACATTTTATAGTTATTGAAGTGTTTGTCAAAAGATCACTCTGCAAGCAAACGGATGACGAACGCTTGGATTTAGTTCGCCTTGCGAACAGCAGAAGCATCCGAGAATAGTGTCCATGAAATGTTCGTCACAACGTACCGGTGTGAACGACTCTTTTAACTTGTCATCGTGAACAGGTGTACTGAATGGTAAAGGCAAAATCAGAATGTAAAGTTACAGGATGGACAATAGTAGTTTTGCAAGAATTGTCCTCGGAAAAAATCCTCTAGTAACAAATGAAGGAAAGACGAAATGGCATCTATTGTATAATATGTATAAATAAATATTTGATGACTTTCTATATAGGGTGCTCCTTTGAATAATGTCATTTAGATATCTCTTGAATTTATGAAGAGGCAAAGAATATAATATTTTATTCGTAATTTGTTGGTAATTCGTTATCCTGTAAGACAATTTTGTTCCCAGAGTTACAATTTTTATAAGTTTACAAAACTGTCGCTGCTTTTTTACGTACATTTACATATCATTTTCTATCGCACCGAGAAAATACGATAAAATTCGTTCAGATATATGTACACGTACAGTAAATCATAACATACGATAACTCACTCACTCATATGGCAAATCCATTTAACTATCCTCATTGGAGCTTTTTTACAATGACAATTTAATTTACCGCTTGTTGTTTAAAAAAGTATATGTATAAAATGAATAAAGTAAATGTTTCTTATCAACTACAATGTTCGATTTAACACATTTAAAAACACAATCAATTCTTTTGCGATATTATAAACAAATATATACAGAAATATAATATGTCGAACATGTTGTGTTATAAGGTGTCGAATATTAACTTCTTAGGTACGGTGCACCACTATTGTGGCTTTCGCGGATGTCATTTTATATTATAGGCACCACTATAGTGGCTCACCGTTTGAACTAAATGATCTTTTTCATTTGTCTCGCTTCGCGCCTCTTTTGTCCTCACAACGTTTTATAACAGTGTTAACAATATACAGACAGAATATATAGTCTTTGTCTTTGAATATGCCAGTGTCAGATACCGATTGTTACTTTTCGTTAAAATAAATATATCATTATCAAATGCTCCTTTTAACATGCGAACCCGTATCCTTGCAATTTTTTAGAATCTTCAACATCAAAATGTGGCTTCAAAAATAGAGTGTGAAAATTGTGACGTGGGTCTATGTGTTGCACCGTGCTTTAAGATATATCACACACAATTGTATTATTAATTATTAAGGTGAATTATTAAATTTAAAGTATATGCATCATATCTTTAAGAAAATTATAATTTAATTATCAAAAACTTCGTTGCAATATGCTTGTGTAGGAAACAGCATTATCCGTCACACATTACAGTGCTGTATCGTTTACGCGTAATTCGCGTCAAACTCTGCCGTACAAAGAAACAGCTCCGCGTAAAATTCAACCTGAGGTTTAACCTGAGAGGTTGATTTCATTGAAACCTACGCCACAGATATTGGAGCCTCCAAATCTTCCTTGGTTTGCCATTGTGACAAGTACGTTCGATTTCCTTTAGCCATCTTGATTATGTTCTATAGTAATCGTTTAGCGTGTTACTTGGATGGGCGTCTATCTACAACTTATATTATGCTTGTATACTTTTGTTCCATCATTCTCTTATCTCTTTTGTCTTGTGTAATCTATTTTTATTTAAGTCCGCACGAAAATCTCTTACTTTTTACGTTCTAGTTACATTTGGCGCTGAGTGCAAGCAAGAAAGTTTCCACTCGATATGGAGTCTGATAATATCGTACCACTTGGCCATTTTGTAATTTTATGTAATAAAAATATAGCTACACAGAGTTAAGATGTTGCTTAAAGTTCCCTATAAAAAGTTTCACGCTATACCAAATGCATGTAGGCGAAAGAAAATATTAGATTTGCCCTAATTTTTTAGGTTTCCAAATTCTTTCTCGTTTTGAGTAATTTATTGAGAACGGTACATCGACACACTGATGGATTAGCAGTGGGTATCTGTAGTGTAAACATGTTTATTTATATTCACTGGGTCTTTGTCGCATCCAATCTCGACAGACATAGACACATTTAACTGTAATCATTGAAGCTGAAGATCATTTCAAAGTGACGTTATCATACATATCTGGACGTATTTTATAATCAGCTACACGATGCCAATAGAAAAGATGAAAAGAATGTAATCCGTTGCGCGCAGAGAAACGTTGACAACCTAAACTGAGCAAAAGCAATCTTTTTTTTTTTATTTGTGTAGAGGTGTGTGTGGCGTTATGTTGTCGTCGGTGATAGTAGTAGTTGCCGGCTGTAGATGTCGCTGCTGGGGATTCTTTTATTTTGATGCGTGGCATAAAAATAGGATCACGGGCGCCGGGAATCGAACCCGGGTTCCGAACGTTCGAGAAACCTAGAGAGCGTTAACCTCTTCGCTACCGTGTGTCCGTTGCTTAGTTAGTGTCGTGCCGATGTTGCGCGATGTCTTCGATATGGCGCTGGATACCTCCCCTCTCGGTGCGGTGCGGGCGTTCCGCGTACGGATGTGGGGGCCTCTGTTCCTTATTTTAGTATGACGTGCTGGTGGTGATGTCCATGAACTTTGCGATGGCTACATCACTCCTAGCTTGGTCATCGTCTCGTATCCTGTCACCTGCTTTTGCGAGTCGATCGGAGGTGAGGTGTCGAGGTTTGCTGAAGGAAAGGCTGCTGCTGCTGCTCCGTGTTTGTCGTAGCGGAAGGTCCAGCTTGACACAGACTTAGATTCGCCATAATGGAAGGCTTGGTAGTGTTTATCACGGTCACACCTCTGTTTCGCTGTCGATCACGTCGGGCTCACCACCAATGTAGAGAGAGGTGTGTGTGGCGTTATGTTGTCGTCGGTGATAGTAGTAGTTGCCGGCTGTAGATGTCGCTGCTGGGACACTGCTAATTATTCTTTTATTTTGATGCGTGGTAGAAAAATAGGATAACGGGGCGCCGGGAATCGAACCAGGGTCCCGAACGTTCGAAACCTAGAACGTTAACCACTTCGCTACCGTGTCCGTTGCTTAGTTAGTGTCGTGTAGCGGTATTTGTTGTCGAGTGCCGCTACATTTGGAAGAATTTTACAATCAATTCTCATTGAGAATTATAAGTCAATTATTCTGGCATAGTACTATAACGTGTATAATAGGTGATTATCGTATGTTTGATTCTGGCTGAATCTAATGTTTAAATCTAAAAAGCAATCTTGGCAAAGAATTATATCGCATATTTGTCCTACGATATCCTTCAAATTATGTATAAAGTATTTTTTACATATTTTTCGATGAAACGCTGAATCGATTTGTTTTAATCTCCTCGCTGCTAACAATGTCATTTACATATATCACTTCGTTATACAGGGTGATCGGCTACGCTTGTAAAAAAGTTTAAGGAATAATTCTTGAAACCAAAGTAAGATGAAAATAACTTGTACAAATCATAGAGAAGAAGATTATGACGTTTAAAAACATTACATCTGCCTAGTCATTAAATTCCATAACAGCAAATCGAAAACCGCGTCATGAAATTTTCGAGTAGAGAGGGTTAAAGCTTCCTCTAATTCTTTGCCTCCATAAATAATTACTAAATAATAGCACATACAAACAATGTTTATATTTACAAATTTCACACACGCATCGCGATTGTCTCGTCCGTAGCAAAATCACCGCGAGTGTCCATACTGTTCACAGAAAAATCTGAGGTGATGTGCGTGATAGGTGTAGAGAAATCACTCAATATGTTCAACAATAACTATTTATTAATCTTTGTTCTTTATATATACCTACGCGTAGAACGCGCGATACAATTATCGATTCGCGGTTACAAGTTCCAATTCGACGCGATACGTTTCGCGGTGCGATTCAAGTCGGGAGATGATTGCACCAGATGTCGAGAGATTCGGATTCGTTATTACGGCCAACTACCAACGACCAATTCGGACCGGCGTCTCGCGACTCGTCTAGCGACTCACAACTGACTGACTTTCCGTCACGATGATACCGCTTAGGAAAACTATGATTGGGTGTGTCTAAGGATACGAAATCATCGGATTCGTTGAGGAAAGCGTTGGTTCAGACAGTGAGGAAAATGGACTGTTAATGGACTAAATTTTGAGTTGGTGGTTTGCGAAAGGATGCTAACCACCCTTGAGAGAGAGTTGCTAGCGGGAAGCGTCGTACGTGAGGAAAAGCAGATTTTCTGTATCTTCCCGTAGTGGGTGGTATGCGTAGGGACTGTTGAGACAAAGACTATTTGTCCCTTTGGAGGACCTTAGCTAAATAAATCCTAAGATTTATAGCGGGTCCTTAGGCTAGCTGAAAATATTCGATGAGAATGTATCGACATCTGGCAATCATCTTATTCGAAGGGTAGAGTCTTTATGGAGCGAGCCACGGGACAGAAACCGTTGGAAAGTTTGCTATCGAGTGCCGCTAGAAATCAATCGTTTTATATTATAATACATGTTGAATATGGCCTCTGTTTTCTTGCAAACAAAGTATACAATAAGCACGATACAACAATACGCAGTGTATACACTACACACAGCACACGCAAATCACCTGCGTTGGAACTAGATAAAAAAGATCTAACAAATAACGAGGAATAGAAAAATAGAGGAAATAAAAAAGTTTAAAGCTAAAAATGAAAAGGCCCAAAGAAATCTACAACGGTGTAAGTTAAACCTATACTAAATCTACAACGAACTCCAATTTTATGTTTATAGATTTCTCTTAACGATTCCCTTTAATTATCGAAAAAATTCTGTCCTTCCAAGATTGTTCTAGCCTTTTGTCAAATTTCTAAAATCGTTAAAACATGTTACGCAATAAGGTGGTAGTGGAGAGTTCAATCGGAAAGAAAAATGCATGATATTCTTCGTCAACGCTTTTTTTCTCTTTGCAAAACGAAATTAACCAGAAGCAGGTACGATAACTGAGGTGTTTCTTTTAGAAGCACGGTTGGGTTTACCTATTGAGAAAACAAACAGATTACTCACTAAATGTGTTTGAAGATGGTTAGAACTACATGAAATTTTTTATATTGCAATTTGTAGCCAGCTAGTAGCTTGTTTGAATCTCCTGTATTTTGGCAAATTAAAGGAAATCCCTGAAAAATCGTGGCAACAGCCATAGCATACGCTCTGTGAAGTCTCAACTTGTGCAATCACTTTGCTGTTAAGCTACATCACAAATAAAGAAATACAGTAGCTTTTTGAATCGAGACCCTGGTGATACGTCGCTGGTTGCTAGATGCAGCAAGGGGATTGCAGTGGTGATCCAATGGAAAATCTATGGAACGACGATTTCTTGTTTTCAGCCAGATGGCTTCGTTTTATCGCACGCGATAAAGAACGCACAGGGACAGAGTTTGTATCCCCAAAAGGGACCAAATTCCGCAAAAGATGATACGTACAGCAAAATACTGACATTTGGGGACGATACGGCTATGCTAGTCAGGCACACTGATCCAGAAACAACAGTCACATTACTACAAGAGCATATCGCAAAAATAGAAAAATGGTTGCAAGATAAACAAATGAAAACAAACCCCAGTAAATGCAACCATACTATATTTACAATACGAAAACGAAAATCACCAAATATCCTATTGAATGGCACGCACATAACACAAACAAAGCAAATGAACTACCTAGGGCTCCGCTTAGACCCACAACGTACATGGAAGCAACATATTAAAACAATCATAGACAAAATAAGGGAAAAAGAAGACAAATATACTGGCTAACTAGTCGAAATTTTAAACTCAGCGTGGAAAGTAAATTAAAAATATACAAAACGATAATAAAACAAATTTGGACGTACAGAATACCAGTATGGGGGGCAGCAGCAATAAGCCACATAAATAAAAATAAAAAAAAATATTCAGAACAATAGTTAACGCCCTATGGTATGTCAGAAACGAGGATTTACGCATTGACTTAAAAATATCAGTAGTCAAGGAAGAAATCGGCAGATAGGCAAAAAAATGCAAAGAAGGAAGGCTACTGGAACGAACAAAGAAGAAAACATGCCAACGATCTCGCTAAAGAAATAAAATAAACAAACTGGAAGACGGTATCCTGCTGGGGACAGCCATCCACGTGTTATTTAGTAATAAAACTGGAAAAATTTACCGAATATTCAGCTAGACAGATTGTAAAGCACAAATTGAAAGTAAAGGAAAAGAGATGATACCTGAAATTTTCTTGCGCGTACTTATAAAAATCATGTTCAGGAACAAATCCTATATGTTTACCACTCGAAATTTCTTACACGGTTTTTGCAAATAATCTCTAAATTTGTGCAAAATAGATTTTTTTTGTATATGACAACGATCCTAGTAATCGGGTCGTAAAGATTTTAGAATGAGAATTGTAGGCATTAAAAATATCTATCAAACGAGACGTCGAGATTGATTGATTCGTTGAGCCATAAGAGAAGAAGGATTTTATTTTAGCCATGTGCTCCTTCTTTATCTCTCCAGTCTGTATGACAGACCACAATAGGTACATCTATATACAAACATATTTGATAAATCTTTCATTAATATATTTAACTAACATGTTTTTCACAATTGCTAAATATTTTCTTCTTATAAGAAACAAATACGATTTTTAAGTTGTTAGACATTTTTAGTCAAAAGTAATACTGGTAACTTACCTTTGTTTTATCGATACTCTTTTACAGGTATCGCGTTTAATTCTTATTTACTCACTTTATAAGGTCTATAATAATCTTGTATCTATAACAAAGTTCCATTTCGTTGGTGGTATAAAATATATAAATCTTTCGATACGACAAAATAAATAAAACAAAAACAAATCGAGTTTTGTCTACTTTCAGATCATCAAGTAGTGTGCCAAACTGTAATCGCAAAAGTGGTTAATTCTCATGGCAGCACGGAAACTCGCAGCCCTCTTCACCGCAGTTCTGCATCTTTGCCTATGTGAGTGAGTTTTATTTTCTCTTTAATTGCTGACTTTTCTACAGTATATTCAAAATCACACATTGCCAGCATATACTTGTAAATCTCAAATCACATTTCCAATTTAACAGAAAGCACTGATCGTTTGAAAATAAACTCCATGTAGAACTCCATGTAGCACGAAAGAAACGAGGATAGCTGAATGGAATAAATTAAAATTTCGCGTTACACAATTGCATCGATTACTGTCGATTAATTTTCAGGGGGGAACGACAGATGTACCGGGTAGTGTATGAAAACGTATATGCATATCTTATGAAAGAAGTCCAAGTTTAATTTTATTACTCGAATGACATCTAGAAAGAAATTACAATAATTAAAAAGAACATTGATTAGAATTCAATTTCATCGTTGCTATTAACAATGATCAGAATAAATATATGTTTACCACCACAGCACATAATTAGACTTTTAAAGCATTGGACAGTAGAATAATTACGGGAGAGGTAGCGTCAAAAATTGAATAATAAATACTATTTGTAAATATTGTAATAGAAAATTTGTATAAGGATAGGTACCGTTAGTTGAACATTTTATGCATTTTTATTGAAATCAGCTAAAGTTTTAATGTATACTAATGGGGTCAGAAGAGAGCTCCGCCCGGCAGTCGTTAAGCAATTTATTCTGACCTTGAATAATGCACGATCCGTGCCGTCTATGCCCGAAGGACCACCTAATTACGACGTATTGGGAACGTTATACTAATTGTGTCTCCAAAATGAGACTGGCTGAACTTTACAACGTGGTGAAATTTACCAAACCGACTGAAGTTTGGTCCTTTTGCTTTTAATCTGACTGATAGCTTTTTGGCTTCTGACTTCGACTCGAAGAATCAGAATTGTTACGCTGGTCACATTCGTCCCACCCAGGAGTCATCCTTCTGATCTAAAATTTTCAAAATTGCTAATTAGCTCAGCATCTCCGCGAGACTTCGCGGCTCTCTCCCAGAAATCCGTTCTTCTGCAGTGGAGGTAAAGTGATTTCGGGTATCATCGAATGTGGCCTCTTCCGATTACTGTGAGAGATCCTCTCCAAGTCTCAGTGATTGATGCCAGTATTTGACATCAGCGCTTGACACCAATCGAGACCTTTCCGAATACTTAAAGCCAATTCATCGGCAAGTTAGACCAACCCGGAAGCATCTGTGTTTCAACCGTTTGCGGAGAGACGCGATCGCGAGATGACGCGTCAACGAGAGTCGTAAATTCTCGTTACGATTAAACAATCGACGCCACGAACTGATTGATCCCCTATTTCTATTATGAGAATAGAGGTGGTTGGAATGAGTGCATACGAGAAACTACATTTGATTTGCTAACAAAAAGTTTAGTAACAAGTAAAGAAACAACAATTTCAGTCAACGATCAAACGATTAACAATTAAGAAGAAAAGATAACAATCAAGGTTTGTGAACGGGTTTGCTTATTACGAGACCTTTCGTACTTCGCAGCTTGAGATAGACCGACTGATTCTTTTGTTCGAAACCACGGATTCTTTTCGTTGTTGCCCTTCGATATCCCTACTACACACGCGTTTATTAGATGTACCGCGGCGGTCGCCGCGTATGCGTTCTTCCGAGAAGTCGGCGAAAGAAACGTAGGGATATCGATGGTACATTGGGCATGCCGGTATTGCGCTTTGACGGCATAGCTCTTTGTACCGCGAAGCCGTTGGAAAGTTCCGTGGTCGATGCCGCCACAAATTAAAGTTTCTTTGAACAACTTGACTAGAGAAATGATTGGTAAAACGTAACAATCTGCTTGCATTTATTTTATCTGTATGGAACTGTTTCTCCGTTTGAAAAATCCATTCTGTAGAAATATATGCAACCGTTTCCATCAAAGTCAGGTTCAAGCCCCATTTAGCCGAGGTTAGCTCGGATTGTCTCGCGAGCAATTTTTCGAAAGGGTCCATCAGGAGCTGTTCTCTCCCCTCTCTTAGCAAAAAGTAGGGGTACGACAAGAGGGGACACTGTTATCCCTAATTGGTTGTTACAATGACTACAGACAAGCGGGACATTTGAAATGACTAAACTCGACGTGTTTCTTTACTTCGCTTTACTCTCTAGGAATTAACAATGTCTTTGTTAATTATTCTCTATCTATATATTACCAACAATGGTTTCCAAATTATTTAAATCAAACTTATAGGATTAAAATGTTAGAAGATGAGAAATATAATGTAATTATGGCTTTGTAAGTGACATATTCCAAATATATCACAAAGGTATATTTCACAAATAAGTTACACAAGCATTTATTAGAAATAAATATGTTACAAGTAACTTAAAGATATTTGATATGTTCTCAAATCTAAACAATTTTTCAACTATTGGCTCGGCATTGCCGATTACCAGATCTCACCACAGGGAAGTTATTGCGAATGAAGATTCGTAGAGAATTTTCACGCAAGTTACCGATCGTTACTGAAGCTTGCCGAATGGACATTTAAATTGGTTGTATTCTTCCATCTCTACCTAGAAGTTGTTTCTTCGTTATATATCCCTACTCTTGCCCCCAATGCATGCCACCATTGGCTGTTCGTCACATTACTGTTTTTAATTTCTGCTTGTCAGTTGTCAGTTCGTAAACTTGTTACGATTGCAACCAAAATTTATTCGTATGACGAATAGCAGAAAAGCGATAAAAAAACAGTAAATACAGGATTAATATTATAACGTTGAAAAAGTAGACGTATTTGGTTATTAATATTTGACAGAAATGCAACATTTAACGATCTTATTTACGTTTTTCAGCATTTCAAAAACATTTTTGTTTGTTTTTCAATTATTATTCAACCAGCTGAAAACTAGCTCGCACACGCACTCGATTACCAAACATCCTGATTAAAAAAATTTTTATCGTAAATAATAAATAATTTGGGAGGAATATATAATAATACTTTGCCAGAGTATTCTACGCATGAAAATGAGAAAAAAGTATCATACAAACGTAGGCTCAAAAATGCTTTGTTAAAAAATAATAACAAAAGTTCGAAATAACGTTATCCGGCGTGTGTGAGACTCGATAGGACTAGAAAACTTGAGCTTTTTTCACAAATTAAAAGGATTAGTTTACTAGATGAAAAAGTACTAGAGTTTGTACAACTTTTTTATCAGAGCCTGTAATGAAAATTTAAACTATAGGTACTGTAGATTTATGTGAGTTATATACATGCTGAAAATTTTATCGAAATCGGTTGATGCAGAAACAACCGGCATGCGTCGAAAGGCGTAAAAATCTTTAGATTTATTACTGTTATAGGCCAAAAATGGTGGCAAACTGCGATTTTCATCATTTTTAACCGTTTGTAGCTCGTAGCAACGTTAACCGATTTCGATGAAATTTTCAGCGTGTACATAACTGACATACATTTACCAAACATATTTTTTACGTATATAACTCTACCTCTGTACTACAAATGTGTTTGTCAACGCTTACATTAAATATAAGATGAACTTGTCGAATAGCTCCATTCCGAACAACTTTTTCCTACATGTATAACGGGTGTCCGGTTTTGGTTCTTGGTTTATACATAAAACTATGTTGGTATGATATATGTACTTTCTTTGTATGTTTTATACATGCAATCTTTGTTTTAAATCGTCCGTTTATACCGCCACCTTTGAAATAGCCTAACCCTACCTACCTCTTTCCATTTGGAATTCAGTGGCAGGAATTTTGATTATTTTTTCCATTGTTTATGCACCACTATGAAGATATTGAAGAAAATTCCGTTAAAATTCATGAGGAGGTAACACATCGACAGATTCACGCGACATACAGTCGGAGACAAAAGTAAGTGGACAGGCAGTGGAAGTCGGTATGAATAAAGTTTAATCGAATTAGTCTAGCGTTACATACTTTAGTTTTATTTATTATATGCTCTTATACTATATAAGTTATTTAGTAAACAATTGAAATTAATATTCAGAATTTTTGTAAACTTCATTGATATATATTTTCATTATCCACCATTTGTCTTTATCCACCGGCTGTACATGATACCAAACGTACTTCTACGTATAATTCGAAAACTAAGGCAGAGCATTTTATTTCGTTAATGATAAAATCATCGGTATTGCAGGTATTTAGTACCGGTTGTGCGACACATAGCACAGACGAGCTATACGTATAGACAAATTACCTTATGGACCTCTGTGGCTCAACGTGACTACCATACCGACGTAGAAATTCGATATTGATTTTAGCGTCCTCTACTCGTAAACGACAGTCACTTGATAAAGTACTTGTTAAAGAAGTATTAGCAAGAGCCAAACGGCATTCATGTGTAAATGCACGTGTACCTATAGAGAGTAGAGACGTTTGATTCGTACGATTGAGGCAATTTCAGACTTGATGCAGTGACGATTTGTGTCGCGAGAATATTTCTTGGGTAATGTATATCTGTATATTGAATTACAGGCATATATATATATATAAGGAAATAGACGATCGAGAAAAGTTGCGGTGGCGCCTCGTATGCTCGTAGCGAACAAAAATTGATTATATATTAAATCGAGTAGTATTAAACATTTTCATTATTAAAGAAAATAATTTCAAAGTTAGAAAATATCTTTAAAAGATTCTTTCACAAAAATACATCATAGATGTACATATTCTAAAAAATAAAGTTTATTGATCTCACGCAATAATAGTTTACGTTGAGCTCATTTATCTAGAAAAAATTGTTCAGTAATTGTTATAACACGTATATTTCTTTTTATCTTTCTGATGACCCATTGCGTCTAAAGGTAGAGTAAATTAACTAACTGCTGTAAGGTAAAACGAGAAAAGGGGAACGAATTCGCAAATTAATTATATACAAATTAACTAATTGATTTTAATGAAACTAATTGCGAAGATAGAACTGCAAGGAAGTTAGTTTCATAATTATTTTACGACACTTAACTTGCTTACCTGTTTGCCTGTATCTCGCTACTGTCCCGACAAATATTCTTAGATTTTCAGTTATTTCACAGATTTTTATCATTTTAAAGTGACCCGCCATGGAATTTATTGTTCTTAACACAATAAACGTAACAACGTTTTCGTATTCTGTTGGTAACGTTGTAAGTGACACGAAAATGGTAACGGGGTTCTAGAGCGCTAGAAATTTAAGCCAATAAGGTACATTGCATGATTGTCCTATTTTTCATATGTAGTAATTTCGTCTCCGCATATAGTTTAGAAGCTATTGGCAATATACAAGTCTATAGAGATAAGTTACATATCTTTATATTTTCAGATGTAAATATAAATTATATATCTATTATATCTAATTATATATCTATTATAAATAAATTTGTTTTACGAGGTAAACTTTTTCCGACACTTTCAGAAACACACATAATCGAAACTTTGAGAAATCTGTTAGAAGAATGCAAACAACGAATATACCATTAAACAATTACGTAATAATCAAACTAAAGTTCACACCTCATAGTATTAGGTCATCCCATAAGTTCGTGCCGTTTTTCGAGCGTTTATATATGTTAAGATTGTTTACATACCTTTCAGTTTCATGAAAAAATGTAATCCCCTCTCGTTGTACAGCTTCTTCCCATTTTTCTGGTAGGGCCATTATTCCGTCTCGATAAAAGTTCTCTCGTTTTTCTTTAAAATAATTTTCTAAGCTATTTTTGAGAATATCAATATTTTCAAATTTTTTACCTACTAAAAAGTGTTGTAATGCTCTGAACAGATGGTAATCAGATGAGGCAATGTCTGGGGAATATGGGGGATGTGGTAAAATTTCCCAATTAAATTAAGACAATTTTTTTGTTACGCTTCCGTTCCGTAAGTTCATGGGGCACCCGAACGTTCAACTTTGACACCATCCCCATTTTTTTTAAACACCTACGAATCGTTGTCTTAGGTATTTTCAGAACATTTGACATCTCTTGAACTGTCAAACTTCGTGATTTTTCAACAAGATCCCGAATTTTATCTTCGTCCGTCTGAGGAGGACGCCCGGAGCGTTCCTCGTCTTCTAAACAGAAATTCCCAGCTCTGAAACGTTGGAACCACTTCCTACAGGTGCGAGATGAAAGCGCATTTTCTCCGTAAACAGCACATATGTTTTTCGTGGCAATTGTTACAGAACTTCCTTTCCGAAATTCATATAACATGAGATGTCGAAAATGGATACGCATTTCACTCATGATCTTTTACTGTTAGAAGTCACTGTGTTCACTATATTACGATCTTATACCCACGAAAATCTGCTCTAGCCTGTTCTCGATCAGCTAAGCTCAAGTGCATTGGTCCCTTATCGCCGTATGTTTATAAATCGACACATGAAATATATACACAAAAGTCGGCACCAACTTATGGGATGACCTAATATCATAGACAAGTAGTCAAATGCTAATTCTTCGCACATATTAATTTAAAGTTACCATTTCATTGTAAGGAAGCATCTTTCGCAACTTGATCATAAAATACGTTTGATAAAAAAACATAATTAAAAATGATACGGAGAAACAGCTCCCACTATTTTTTATCGATCTTCAGAAAATAAAAAAGAAACTGTGGCATCGAAAAAGTATTATCTCATTCCAACTACTATGATCAGACAAAGAAATCATTCAATGTATCAGATGCTAGAAATTTGGCCATGCAAAAAATTACTGCAATAAAATTCCAGTCTGAGTGAAATGCCAAAAATCATTTCAACGCAAAACGAAATACGAGAACAAATACAAAATAGTGTCGCACGGTAAGTTCTACAAAATACAAAATAATATACCTAATATACTGGCAGTTTTTCGCAATCGATACGTTAATAACTTTTTATAAAGAATCGCGAGCTGCATTGAATAATGTATTAAAAAGTATATGATTCTATTTTCTATAAAAACAAAGTTGACTTTCACACGGCCTTTATGCTCCCGGCTACAGAAAAACTGGCCACGTCAAAATATGCCCAACCTCGAAGCTACCCAACTTTTATCTGAAACATTTTCCGATCAAATTTAATAATAACAAAAGTGTTTCGACTTCAACTCTTAGATGCCTCAGCATGTGCGTCAATCGAATAACTAAAATTTGTCAATACCGAAATAATTGTCAACGTTTAAAAATTCATGAAAGAGGATCCGTGAGCAGAAATTAAATTTGTATGACGATCGTCGTGGTAATGCGATTCCACATTTATAAAATCATATGATGAAATTCGTGAAATTAAATGGTCTTATTTCATCGTCGATGTACTTGCAGAATTTGATGGAAATAATTTTTATATTGCGGTAGAATGGCGTCGTAACGACCCTGCAACAGCAATGCATCGTCATAGTTGGGCGTAGAGGAGTTTGTAAAATCCACTTAAATCCAGCATGATTTAGTTGGGCACACGACCTCTGAGCTGAATAACGACGTAGCCTTTTGAGTAAGTAACAGAACCTCAGGCTTTTTAGACCGATAGGAACGGTTAAAAGGCTATTCGCCGCACGAAGCCACTGCCACTTAGTTATGGTACCACATGGATAAATATAGTTTGTTGTTGCGGTATTTATGACGGCCACGTCGCCCTTCTCGTAAACGTATTTCTCTATATTATGAGAAATCGCATTTAAGGATTTATCCAGTAAACTTTCAACGAAATGTAATTATCGATGCGCTAGCTCTGTTTGAAATAAGCAGAAAAAGCTATTCGAGACTAATCAGGTTAAGATTGATACTTGATAATTTCGTTCTAGAAGAAGGTAAAAATACTTTTGCATCAAACTTGCTAGAAAATCGATGCGATCCGCAGTAATTCACAAAGTAAAAGTGCGTAAAGATATTGTTATACAATGGATAGAGAACACGCTTTTTGTGTTTTGTTTCGATGTCGACCAGTCGCCGGTGACCAAAAGCCAAGTCCAAACTCGACGACGGAGCTCGGCGACTCGAAGTTGCCAATATCGTAAATATTGTCGAACAGAATGAATGTCGAGGAAAGTGTTGTACTCACAAAGTTGCTTTCAAAGAAAAGGGAAGAAAACGCCGAGTGCATTTCTTATTAAAGGGAAACCGTACAAAAGGAATGTTTGCCATGCTTCCTAACGACATTAGCAAACATGAAAATAAATTCTTTAGCTTCACGAGAATGTCGATTAAAACGTTCGATGAGATGCTGAGCGTAATAAAACTATCGATAAGGGACATGGCTGCGAATATGAGATAGGGTTTGCAGTTTTCTTCGCGATAACGGAGATAGCTAAGAAGGAAATGCAGCAGGCCCACTGAAAAAGAATGTGAAAAATAACACAGAACAGCTACGTGCGCATCGTAAAGCTGGCCAACTATGTGCAAAATTCTGTTTCGTCTGCAAGAAAGTTGCTCTTTGTGTAAACAATGTGAATACAACTATTTGATTCAATGCACTTCGTTGGTCGTTCAGATGTTGCAGTTTCTGAACCTACTGGTGGAGTAGAAACTCCACTTACAAAAATATGTCCGAAATAAAAAATTTCTTCGCAGGTAGTTAGTCGATCGATCGGGGCATAACGTAGTATGATATTTTTTAACATTCGTTAACTTTTCATTTAGCTACACAGCTGTGAAGAGGTCAGCCAGGAAATTCCCGAAAACTATAATTATTGTTTATTACTTTATTGTTTGTTTAATACTAATTTGCGATGGGATGAAGTCTAGCAGAAGCGAATTTGAATTGTTAATATTCTATTTTAATACTTTTGATATTTTTTAAATCTATATATGTATATATGTTTATATAATACTTGCTGAACGTTTCCCATTTTCATTGTTCATGTAACAATTTATGCAGCTTAATGTAGTGCTTTCTTGTTGCATTGCAAAGGGCGATGTCTTACCTGCGATAAAAAGGAAATTAGCTTTTCTCTTGTGACTTTATTTTTTAATCAAGGAAAAAATGAATAGAAATAAACATGAATTAGTGCAAGTTATAAAATTGTTATTAATTCGTGAAATAAGATTGTTACGCCACGAGGCTTAACACAGGTTGTATTTTCTAACCGTCACTCGCGGCCCTACAATGTCTCAGTCAGATCGTCTTATCTGACCGCCGGATCATATACAATGTATCGACGAGCGCATAGCTGTTGCCAAGCAGCGAGTTCTCGAAACGTCGAATTTGGTCCGTTACGTTTTTCACGCAAGAATAGACATACGTGAGCATAGGCGCGAACGGTGGCGTGACCTAAGTATAGTGGGGGTCGTCTTAAAGATGAGACAAAGAAATCATCCAAAGTCGATCAGTTCCTTGTGACGCGTCGAACATTACACATTGAGCCAAACATTCGCTTATTCTATTAAGTATCATATCGTGCTACGTCCACCAAGAGACTAAGCTCAATTGTAAGAGCCTTGCTCTATATTGTATACATTTATATTATCTGCGTGCGATAAGGTTGTTAATTGTTGATATTTTTTCAATCGTGTAGACTAAGTGTTGGAAATATACATTATTATAATTCTGTGACTCTCAGTGTTATACCGCATCAACCACCCCGATTATCCTAACCGAAATACGGGGATCGAACTATTCGTGGTGTCGATTATTCTAATCGTAACGGGAATTTACGACTCTCGTTGACGCGTATTCTAACGACCGCGTCTCCCCGCGATAGCTCGAAGTTTTACAAAGATGGAAAAAAGAGTAAAAATGTCAACTTTTAAATGGTTCAGATAAGTTAGAAGAATAAGTTGAAATAAGATAATATTTGTTAAAACGAATAAAAATAGGTTTGTCAAATTAGTTTTGAAATGATATAAATAAAGATTTTATAACCGTATTAAAATTCGTATGATTTCAAACATCCGATTTTGCATCATATCCCCCAATAATTAACTTATAAATACGGTTAAAAAATAAATCTTATTGATTATTCCGCATCAACGAAACTACAAATATACGTCCAAAGCGAATAAAATGAAAAAATAACCAATAAATATATGATTTTATTCGGAAAATGTTTTTTACCGCGTTTGAGAAAATACTCCACTACTCGTCGGCGGCCAACAATACGTTTTAACCATTTTTCTTGTATTCTCCTATCCTACATAGAGCTGGAAAAAAACACAAAACACTTATAAATTGTAAACGCATACACGCAGTTGAAAAAGTATCCGTGTGCCGCTCTATACCATAACGATTGTTCAATGTTGTACAATTTTAACAGAAAAAACAATAAATAGTTTTTGCATCATTTAAACACTCTAGAAAATGATATTTACTAATGGTTTTTAAACAGAAAGCAATCGCTTAAAAAGGTTTGAACGTTAAAAAGCTCTTATTTTGCTATGATATATTCTTAAACAATCATTCAAACGGAGACTGTCCAAAACCAAAAATGTACAAAATAACTGTAAAAAAATTAACTGCCATCATAAACGTGATGTTTTATGCTCCAAATGTAATCTGTAAATAAATGCGCGGTGTGTGCGTAAATCAAAACTCTCACACATGCATCGCGTGTTTATGTGCTAATATTAATTTCGTATACGTATAATATGTAATATTATATATGTGTGTATTTCATATGCAGAGTACAAGTAGTATAAACGGGCATGGGTAGATTCCTTATGAAAAGATAAACCAAAAATATACAAAAACGATTTTTCTCATAGTTTCGTTATTGAAAAAATTAACTTTAACGGTATTATGAAAGATATTGATTAATTAATGCTGTCATTGACCGGCGTTGAACTGGAGGAACTATCTTTTCTCATTTTATGCTTTTAGTATCAACCTATCATTATAAATATTCCAATAGATATTTAATTATAGAAAATGTTTTTTTAGCATATTTTTAACGTGGGAACTATAGCTCCCATGTGATCGTGGGATCTGTCTTTTAGGTAAATCCTTAATCTAAGCTATGGTTCCTAAAAAAATATTCCTTATTTTCAACGTTGTTATTATTATTATGTTATATTAGTTTTTTATTTATCATGTTTATTTGCAAATTTTATTCTCGGATTATAACTATTTCATTTACTTATATAGATATTATAATAACATATTGTGATATTGGCAAAGTAGGTAAAAATTAATTCCTGGTCGTGTCTCAGAAGAAAAATACTTGAAAATAATAACAATACCAGCTCCTAAAATATTTGAAACCATTGGCAACTAGTACCAGCTCTTCCTTTACATGTCATTCATGTAGATAAATTCGCTTGTGGTTATGGAAGATGTATGAATTCCCTGCACAATGGCTCACAGAGGGGCATTTGATTGGAAAGGCCTGGACGCTACAGTTCCCAAAGCGGCCGCGAATGTGTTAATGCGGAAATTACAGAAATTATCGTTTATCTTGTCGTAAACAGAACGTTACTCGCCGAATCACGGAAGCGTGAACTAATGTCAATGAATTTTGAATGCATATGTGTTCAAGTATCTAATACAATATCCAATACAAAAAGTACACAAATAATGTTACCCCATGAAGAAGATCCAGCGGAACGAGCTGCGGTGATCAGCTGCAGGCTGAATCATCACTCTACCAAGATCAACCGTGACATTTTTAATGTTTATAGTCATAAAGACAGGAACGAGGTAGTCTAAGTGTCGCAAGTATCTCGCGCTCGCGAAGAGTTTTCAAAATGAATTTTCTCCAAAACTAAGCCTCAAACAAAAAATTGTTATTCTATATCTTTGAGTTATTTTTTTACAAGGAATCCATCCATGTCCGCTTAAGTATACTACTAGTTCATCCTTACCTTGTTTTCAGATTGATATTCTTCAACACCAGTTAAGGGTTTATAATATTCGGTTAACAAAATATAATATGCATTTATGACACGAAACTCCTCGAAACTTCAGCTATGCATCGAGTTTTACCCGACAATTTCTTATGTGTTGGAAATTGTCATCTTCTTTCTTCCCATTGGTGGAGTGCGTTACGATACATGGCGACGATTTCAACTTTATCTTCATCTTTACTGAAACTAAATAATTCGACTCCTCTTGAAACTAGACGCGACTCGTTGTTTTTGAGAAGATTGGCGTTTCTACATATGAAAAAGTTGACCAGTAATCATATATATTATCTGTACGTGTCTGTATATATGTGTGTCTCTACATCAATATAATTAAACCCCAGAAACTTTTTCATTTCTCTCACTGTGACATCAATCCATCTCACTGATTTATATCCTTTACATTTGTTTAAAACTTGAGAGCGATATCTATTGTTTCTGTTGTTCAAATAAATCATTGCCAAGGAACAACCGAGTTATTTCCAATGTGTTTCCTCGACCATGAGCTATCGTGTTCACGATTGGAGTTCGAGCATATGCTTCTAGTTCAGGTTCCATTGTCATTTTCTGACCAATCATCGACACCACCGACGATATTGTCGAAACTAATTATATCATCCTCCGAATCGTACAAAAGTATTCGACGATTGTCTTGATGTATGGGAATAACAATACTGTAGTATCGTAAGAAAAAGCCTGATTAGAGATCGATCAAAACAGTGTCGTCTGTCCTTCGGTTGTTAGTTTGCATAGGGAAAAAAGCCTATGTGACTAAAGTCACCTAGTTCTTGCGGAGCGTTAACAGGATGAGATTAAAGACAGGAAAAATTAACGCTAATAAAGGGGGACGATTTGAATTCAAAGAGTGTTGATCGAGAAGTCGAAGAGTAGAGTTGTTAGCGTTGTCGAGTTGCGAGAGTTGCTAGCGTTGTTGAGAGATTGAGTTATTAGCGTTGTGGAGTTGCGTGAATTACTAGCGTAGCTGAGAGATGGAGTTGTTGGCGTTGTCGAGTTGCGAGAGTGGTTGAAGTAAAGTAAGATTGTTGCGTTTAGTTCAAATTAAATAACCATCGTTTTCTGTCTAATTAATATCTGTTTAGTTTATTTATTGTAAATGAATTATAAATAGTATCAGGAAAAATGTATACCTAAATTTCCCCCATACTACAATACTATCATTTTCGCTAAACTCATAATCACGTACCTGCATGACGTTATCTTCAGAACAGTCTGATAATTCGCCTTACATTTTCACCGTTGCTTCTGGACATTTTTAACGGTATTTTTTTGTAAAATAAAACATTATCTATTTTCAACAACTGTAGAGATGTAGAAGTATTTTGGCCGAAGAGTCGATAGCAAGTGAGGCTCGGTGACGGTTATGTGGAAAAGGAAAGCTTGTAATGGGTGCGTTTAGAACATGATAAGACCCGCTTACCCCGCATTTCACCGTAATGAGCAATAATCCTAAGGGGCGTCTCGATTTCAAGAAAGCTAATAGTTTATTGCAGGTTCGTGCAAATGTGTTTACTTAGCTGACCATCTTGGCCGAAGGATGAATTATAATATGTTTAGGTCACAGGATGTAACACCTTATACTTTATTTGTTAATATTTATTTTCTACACCTAATATTATTATGACTTTATTTAGTCATAACTGATAGTGTAACTTGTTAATTAATTTTAACACCACTAAATTGGTGTATTTTGTTATATACTGTACTTTATAAGAACAGAAAAATTGGCGCAATTAATTGGGAAATAATAACTGATAATAAGAAAAAAAAAAAAAAAAGAAAAAGAAAACGCGCTGCTAAATTCGGTCACGCAGCCATGATCTTCACAGAGGGGAAATCTCCCTATTCGGTTGGCTAAGTGTTAGCAATGATATTTTATAATACTGTCACGGTTCGGTAAATTAAATAAATAATAAATAATACTTATTAATATTATATAATAATTAATTAAGTAGTAAATAATACTGTCCGTGTTCAGTAAGCACGGTGGACCTGTGTTGGACCTACATTGTAAACTACAATCGCTTTAACTAATTCCACCATCTTTTGATATACGATGAAGGTTCATAGGAGTTTTATAATACGGAGAACCATTAATACGGTGGTCAGAATTTTCTATAGAAGAAGAGGTTCTGAAAATCTCAAGGTTATCTCTTGCGACGACCTCTCTACATTTATCACCGCAAAGATTTTCATTCGAGACAGTCTCCGAATACTCGTTTTACTATCCTTTCCTAAATGTAGATCCTCTGACCTGACCCTCACTATTTCAGCGTCTAAGATACAGCCATGCAAAGTCGCCTTATCAATGAGTCCACTAGCAGGCCCGGGTGAAATGCTCTCTCCATATCTTTCTGCCCTTTCCCTCCCTCCCTTGTTTCCTTACAATATCACACTGTATTGTTCTGACAAGAGAAGGACCACAATTGATCGATTTCGATTTTGTTGGGCAGATTTTAATCCTACGAGTTGTTAATATATGTGTCTTTAATGCTATGCGTAAAATATTCGATGTAGTGATAACTGTCGCCACGATTTTCTTGGCTATTTCTGATGGTGCGACAAAAGAAAAATATTCCAAATAAAAGTGGATCAGTGTTTGGCAGGTTACAAACTGCTGCATGATAGGTTTCCGGAGAGTTATTTTTCGATAAGATGTCACGATCTTGACGTTTTTAAATGACACAACTCGCAAAAGCTCGTTAAAGTCAAAGTTAGTCAATTGGAGTCGTCCCCTTGTAAGTGTCAAATATTTCTTGTTTCTAGTATAATAGAATATGATGATATCAATAATCTACCTGCTAAATGATTCCATGTTTAATATATCTATAAAATACTCTGAAGGTGTATGGTGTCATACAGGGTATTTCACCTAACTTGACCATCTTAAACATCTCTGTTATTTCTTGCGATAGAAAAAAATATCAGAGGAAGAGAATGCTCGTTTGGAAGGGACAAATGTGGCGAGGGGCAAAAATGTTTTCTCAAGGTCACATTTTTCGAAAGATTTCGAGGTCATTTTTAAGTGACACTGCATATTTTTATTATAACACTCTTATAGCTCATAGAAAAACAAATTCAACCATGTGCATGACCACATGTTAACCTTCTCGTAACCTGCAACGAGAAAATCATGTTTGTATAGAAAAAAGGCAAAAGTAAGATTTGTATATTTCAATGGAAAATATTTATTTCGGAAGATGTTCAAAATGTGCACCATTAACTTCAGTACACTTTTGGACCCTACATTTTCAAATACTTCTATAGTAATTGATGTACATCCATGTAGAACCCTTTGTCGTATGTTTTCTGGTGTAATGCAAGAAATACAAAAGCATTATTTTTCATATTTCTATTTACCAATCATTGTCGAAACAGACTATAAGCAATGGTGTTTCGTGCTATCGGTTTTATAAAGCACTGGGGTAACGCATATCTATTTCTTTTTTCAAACTCGTTTTCTTTGAAAACGAAGCTTTAAACAAAAAATGTTATGCTTTTCTTTTGTCTATTTTTACACGTAGAATCATTATCCATTGTACCACGATTTTAGGCACACCTCGTGTGTTAACTTTGAAGATATTTTAAATATTTTATTTTTTATTCTCTTTCGGCATACCATTTTTCTTTCACCGCGTGGCTAGACGCATTGTCTGTTTTTTCAGATACGTCATCGTGTTTCACACTTGCCACACTCACATCATCCACACATCTACACGACTCGCACCGGTCACTACGCAACATGTCTGCATTAATTACACAAGGCCTAGGTTGACTTTTTCTAAAATGAAACATATTTAATGTGCTTTGGGATTGTATGCATATCATTAGCTCAATACATTTTTATATTGTAGTATAAATTAATTGAAATCATCCCCAATTTTTCGTGGCAGAAGTACACGGTGATTTATCAAAAATTAATATTTTTTTACATCTTTTATTTATTTTTTAGTTCATTATTTAAAATTATTTTTTTCGGATATTCTACATTAGTAGAATGCCATTTCTCTGTCAAACTATTTTTCAGCTCATTAACGATGTATTTATTTAAATGTATTTATTTGAAGGTTTTATAAATTTTAGAATCAAGTTTATCCCATGAATTCTCTATAGAAGCTAGATTTAGAAATTGTGATGGAAAACGCGGGACATACATGAAACGTAATAAAATTTGACAATTTATGGGACGTATTGTATGCATACTTACTAGTAAATGGTTAAAGCGATAAAACGTGTGTCGAAAAGCTTCTGTTGAAATTCGGGAGTAGTTAATTCGTCACAAACTAATAAATCTTCTCGTGAGATTTACCTGCTATTACAAATTGGACAATTTACGATTAACGATACAGCAAGGCACAGTGCAATTTGGAAACCGGCCCCAAAGTGGAATACCGCAAAGAACAATTGGAAAAGTTGATCGCATTATAAACTGAAAATTTATCGTGAAAATGTTGGCATATTATGCCAGCGACTCCCAGTCACTGTATGGTAACAACACACTTACACGATGAGTCTTTTAGTCTTGTGGAAATCAATGGAATGATGAACAGTGTAATATTTTTGATACGTGTACATTTATTGGAATAAATAGCAACAGAAATATCGAGAAATTGGGTGTTTTAACGCGATAATGACTCGAAACACGTTTCTTTAAGAAAAATGAAACTTTTAGATACGCAAGTCCATCGAACGCCGAGGTACGATAAAAGAGACAAATCTAATCAACTGCATACCTGGCCTTCGTGCTCCTAATACAAAATAATTAATTATAAAATGTTAAGAATAACAAATACGTTAGCGACGACTTCGTGTCGATATAATGGCAGATAGTTGGTCGTTATTTGGGCTTGCAGTAATGTATGACAGGGCCGAAGGCAGGCTGCTTGAGCGAATTTTTGCAAATCCGAAAGCCGAGCTGTTTCGAGGATGCGTGAAACAGTTTGACGAAGGATAAATTCATAGAGAGATAGACTGGACGTTGCAATGTCAAAGAATAAAAAATAGAGAATCGAGACTTTGTTTAAAGGGTCTGGCCACAGAATAGGCAAGGCGGTGATGGTTAGCTTTTGTTAAGTGGATTGTGAGGGACCGCGCAACGTTTACCCCAGAATCTTAGAGGCGCAAAGTATTAACAAAATTCACTTTTAGCGTATATATGTAATAACGTAAATGCTTACGGTAAATCGGACGATCGATTCTGGAAAATCGAGTTTATTTTGGGAATAATGAAATTAAATAAAATAACAGTTAATAACAAATCTACTACAAATTTTATCAATTTTAATTCAAATTTTTTATCAAAAGTAAAAATGTTGCTTGGTGGGTAGTTTGAATTCTATACAATTTCCATATACATATATTGCGAGATAAAGCATGAAATTCTTTCGTAATACAAAGTGACTAGAAACTTTTGAACACGTCAAATTACCAGTTTTGTAATTAAGTATACCTAGCGTAGTAATGATAGAGTGTCGTTCATGTATTGAACTTTATGACTCGATGTACGAGGTTGGGAAGTAAAGGGGCAGTGTGCGTACACTGACTCTATTAGTTGCCAGGTATGGAGACAGCGCATAATGTAACTTTTGCAAGGACGATGACGGCAGTAATTCGAGACGCAGCAAGCGCCGATGTGGATCAAAGTATGTACATGCCACTAATAATAATTAACCTGTTAACTGCGGAGTTTAGTTTCAAAAATCCTTTACGGGGTGCGCCGGTAAAGTGAAGCAGCGACGAGTAACACGTCGACCGCAGGGTAAATGCTCCTATTATAAATTTTACGAAGAGAGTAAAGCAAAACGGGCAAGGATTACATTTTTATTCGATAAAAAAATTGGCAATTTATTGTTGGAAAACGCTATCGTTACTGAAAACTTCAAAATTACCAAAAGATAATTAGAGAAATAGCCGGTGCATTTGGGGAAATAATCAATTCAATTTATAAAAAGCATAACCGGTATAGCAAAGAAAATAATCAAATAATCAAACTTCCTTTCTTTTTTCTCAAACTCTTGTTTTTATGAAATACAAATAATGTATGTATTTACTGGATGTATAAAGAGAACATACCACTAAATGTCGCTTATATTACTTTTTACTAGAAATTTTAAATTTTTATATTAAACAGTATTTCTCTGTTTTACACGACGAATATGCACGCCAACCGCACTGAAATAAAGTTTTGCATTGACGTGTATGCGCAGTTTACTGATTAAGAAAAAGATGCAATGCTTTGCCACTGCTGCCATAATCGTGATTTGCTATCACAGAAAAAAAAAACAAATGGGGGTAAAGGAAGAAAAATTTGGAGGTTGTAGTTTCGTATATTATCGTTGTATGCATATAAGTGAGAGAAAATTTGTTTTCTAGAGTTAAAAGGCACGACATAATAACAATAAACAATAGGTTGTTTATTTACATAATTATCCAAAAATAACATTGGTTGTAGCTAGATTAATCTAGGAATTATATATATGTACTCATTAAATATTACACACAAATAGTTACCATTAAGACAATTGTGAGAAAATGTGACATTGTGACATTTGTGACAAAATCACTCTTCAAGTACTTATTTGATATCTTACACCTATATCAAGTACATTCACTCGTTTGCTAATTTAGATAATTTATTTATATTTTTAAATGATATATATATATATATATATTTATGTAATATTTTATTAAATTTAAATTATAGCCAGATACGTCGAAACAGAAATTACATCAAGCAAACCCCATTGACCGATATGGAAGAGATAAATTTACAAATGTATGTAAATGGTACAAGAATTTAACTAAATAATAAATTGACAAAATCGTCAAGGTTTGTATTAAATAAACGACATATAATCTCATACAGGTGAAATAATAAGCTTACGGTACCTACGACTAGAAACATAACTCACTATATGTAGATAATTTGGTTAATGCAAAATGGTACCTAAGCTGAAGCAATATCCTTTGTAACTGGTTACCTTCGAGTGTGAAGGTGGTTCGAATTTTCCTTGCGGTAGGAAAAGTGGAAAAAAGTATTTAGAAATTATCTTCTCACGGCGAATATGGATAAGCCAGAACGAGAAAGAACAACTTTTCAACATATAGACTTGTCGTTCCAGAAAATTTACCATAAGACTCCTAACACCGATATACAGATACAGATGCAGATACAGATGTCGACATGTACAAAATTGCAGTGGGAGACTAGTACTATTCTCCTAAATAAAGTCAGATATGCGAGAGATACCTGTGCAAATTAATGAAACAAGAGCCAGGGGAGAGATTTGACAAGTTTCTTATAAGATTCCGTCACCAGAACTAAGTATAAAGTTTGCGAAAAAAAGATATTTGTGCTTGTATGAGAAGAAATTATACTTATCACGATTTTCACATCACGGAAACTTTGCGATAACTGGTAAAATTCCGTAAATTCCAACACTAGAAAGCAAAGTTTGGTTCGACACCGAGAAAAGACAAAGTACGGGCAAAGGAAATTGTATCACGCGCGGCAAACTCACCCATCGCCAATAAAATTCTTTCTGTAAACATAAATTTTTTCCAGAGGCTACGTTCCTGAACGAAGGGGCTTGTCTATAAGGTTGTACAACCTCGGTACAACCTTTCCAACAGACACTTTGTTACAACACTCTGTTCTTATAAACATTAATTTCGCGATATTTGTGATTGGTCAGATAATGTTGAAAAGTTGAATAATTCTTGATCAAAGTAATACTAGAAAAGCTGTGGTGAGTACACTGTTTATAAGGAGATACTCTTTATCGTGTGAAATTAAATCAAACACATGTGGTTGCGAAAACAAAGAACAGATAATTGCTAGATACACGTTAAATATAACTCGACACCAACTAGACTAATTTAAGAATCTACAATAAAAAGGTTTACGCAATGTGTTATTTTACTACAATTTTGTGCTTTTTACGCGGATATCTTATATAATCTTTCAATTTACGTATTCTCCTCACACTTGCAACTATTCATAGTCTATGCGCGCTTTTCACTCTACTTGCCACGGTGTTCCTATCTAAAATAATTCACACGCTAGATTATATTCTATCATTCTTACAGAACTTTGCTTCCATCCAGATTTGAATTGAATTACGATAGATCAGGTTAGGCTGTGTGTTAGGATGGAGATTACGTTAAACTATAGATTAAAGTTATATTTAATAATTCAGTTTATCATTTATTTTTGTATTATCGCGATTTATTTTTACTTTCGTTAAAATATCGATTATATACAGAGTTGACTCGAAAAAATAAGAAAATAATGTTTGGACGTGTTTAACTAAGAATTGGCTTAATTTATTAGCCAAATTTATTTTTCTCCCAAGCAAGCTACGTTTATCTTCCGCCGATTATTTTATTTACTCTTGATCAGTTCGAAATTGGCAACGTTCTTGTTCATATTTTGCCATAAGAAAGTTACTCTACCGCAAGCTTTATATTTTAGTTTTTATCGCTGGTTTATAATACGAAATAAATAAAATCAATAATTAGAATGTATTTACCGAAACAGATTCCCAAAGACTATAATTTTGTGATACGAAAAATCCTGAAAAAATGATATGACACATATTATTGAAAATACGTTTACGTAGATACAGCGGCTCACGATGCTATGCGAACGCTCCTCAAAACAAAAGAACTTTTTTATAGCTGAACCAAACGACTTGAACTTTCTTGATAAGCTAAAAGGATTAGTTGACTAGATGATGAGCAAGAAGGAAGAGGTCACTTTTTACAACGTTTTTATCTGGGCCTGTGATAAAAGTTTAAACAACACATTTTATAGAGTCGAAATAGATTGATGTAGAAGCAAGCAACAGGTATCGAAAGACGGATAAAGGTGTAGATTTATTGCAGTCATAGGGCAAATGTAGAAAATCGCGATTTTCGTTATTTTTGACTGTTTTGACTGGTTTTACTTCTAGCCAGGATAACATTTTCAGCACATGGCTGACATAACAGCTTAAAACGTGTTGTTCAAATTCTCGTCACAAACTCAGACAAAAGAATCGTAAAGAGTGATCTTAATTTTTTTTCTCTCCAATTGCTATCGATTGCATTGTTCCCTTCGTCTGGGTAATTAATCCTTCCTTACTTTGATCGAGAAAAAGACTCAAGTCGCTTGGCCCGGCTTTAGAAAAATTAGTCTGCTCTGAAAGGCAGTCGAATGCTTTCGTGAGCCACTATACATGTACAGTTTTCACTTCGAAATAAGCAGTGCGCTCGAAACCGGTGTATCGCGGACTACGAATCAGGTACAGTCGATACAGGTACGCCGTTTGGCTTGGCTTTGTTCTCGAACGGGACAAGAGAGAATATGCAGAAAGAACGAGAAGCTGGAGATAGCGGCGAATCATAAAGTGGTCGGACGACTAGCGTTAGTGTTCGGAAAAGGATAGAACAAGACACAGGACCTGTTGTCCTGGTATCTAAGCGATGGATGAAACGCGCTGCACTTTACCAATTCTGTGCTACAGTCGCTCTTATTTTTTTATAATTGCTTTAGTACGAGTGCGTCGCTCGTTTGCCACAACAATGACATAACTGAAGAATCACGATTTTAGTGTTTAAATCACGAGTTTGAATGTTTTGTATTGTATCAAACGTAAACAAAAGACAACGGTACAATTGCCCTCATATACTTATTTTTAAAAACTCACTTGTGAGGCTTTACCAGCAAAAAGCACAAACAAGATCCACTTTTTCTATATCAATAACTCAAAAACTTCAAATTCTGAGTTATATCATTATTGCCAGTATATTGTTATCAAGTTACAAATAATACACGGAATATTTAGATAAAAATGTTTAAAACGTTCCCTGAACTGCCGATGTCAATGCAAATATAAAACAATAAAGATACGGATAATTAAGACTATCAAATTTAAAGAAAAATTCCATGTTTATCGCAGTCAGGTAGTATACATTTACATGAAATAATTAGCTGATGAGTAGGTGCCGTTTGTGTTTGTCGTAAAAATAGCGATATGTTCTTTGACGAGGTCATACGAATATTTTTTCGGAAAAACAAATGTTTTTACCTGAATCGGAGCACAGAATTCCTACAATTCTGAAGTTGGTTAGTCTTTTGACAACTACTGATCGAGCGGTACGAGACAGTTAAAACGGCGCGGAAAGTTCAAGTTACGAAGTATTGTGGTTTCTTTAATCATGGCAGAAAGTCGGAAAATCCGAAGAACTTTCCTCTCGGTGCAACACAAGAAAGCAATTAGCGAGGAGTTGAATAAAGGGATGTCAGTGAAATATTTAGCTCGCCAGTATGGAGTTTCGCGAGATATCATACATAATATTCGTCACGAGAACGAACGCTCAACAGGTTTTGGAAAGCGAGGAGGCCATCCGTCAAAACATAAAAATCGAAGAAGATGTTCGAACGAAGAAATGGAAGACCGTTTGTATACGTGGATCCAGGATCAATATGCAATGGGGAATCAATTAACCGATCCATTAATACAAGAGAAAGCGGTCGAACTGTTTGGTGAACAGGAAGGAACTTCGTTTGTTGAAAGCAAGGAATGGTTAGCCGACTTTAAGAGCCGATATAAAATCGACGTAGTGCGGGTTCGTAGAGCAAAATCAGGTATAACAGAGGGACCTGAAGAAGAAATCACAGATGTTTCCAACGAATATGACGATGAAGAGGATGTTGATGTATATGGCGTTTATGACGAAGATCCTGTAAGAATAGTTAACGAAGATGAAAATATTACAGATGATGAGCAAGAAGACGAGATAGACGAAGAGGAAAGAGAAGCAGAAGAAGACGAAGACGAAGCAGCAGAAGCGGATAAATCGCAATTAAGTATGATAGCGAAAAAGAAGAGTGATTTAAACATACTCAGAGAAATTATAAAGACATACGCATATAATAATCAAGCAGTGTTGATAATGGGAGAAGCGATAATAAACATTTTGCGCAGCAGCATGCTATAGACGAAAGAAAGCCTTCCTTCGATAATTGTAACTTAAAAAGACTATTTTCTGTCAAACAAAAGTAGAGGAACATGGAAAGTAAATTTACTCAAACATTAATTTATAGACTCAATCTTCGTTTATCTAGCTTCAATCGACAATCCTTATTTGGATATCACTGTATGTTTTATTATGACTTGAATCAGAGTGATCGTTACTCAAAATCGAAACATAGTAAAATGTTCTCCAAATGTTTCCCATCTTGTTCTAAACAAGTATTATGATGAATTTTCAAATTCCACTGTCTTTAAAATAAATCAGTGTCATAAAAAAGCACCTTGTCTTTGTTATTACCTTATCGTTAATAATGACCAGAAAAATGAAAAGAACTTACTTTGTGTTGCATAATTTTCCTTCCGCTACTTTGGAAATAACAAAAACTGAAATAAACTTTTAATCGAATAAATATCTTTTCAAGGTAAGGTTTACTAAAAAAATGTTTCCTATGAAAGTTTCTTCTTTCTTCCAGCGGAATAAGAATCTCTAAAGAAAACACTTTCCATCTAAAAACAGCAAAGCTGATCTTCAAATGACTTGGAAAACAGCTGAAAAATAAGAAACGAGTGACGTATAACGTACTTTTCGAGATATGCAACTGATCGTGAAGTCCTCGAATGAACACCCTGTATAAATATATATATATGTATATATAGTAACACGTCGTCATATATATAGTAACATCGCTGGAGTGAGAAAGCATTATACATATTCTATTCTTCTTCTACTAAACGTCGTCGCTGCTCGTTCGACCATAAAGATTTATGGCTTATCGCTTTCATGGACTCCATTCGTTTTCGAATCTCTCACTTTGCCAGCGATTTCAAATAACGAGGAGGGGATAGCGAGTTTGCTTATTTCGAGGCCAAACTCATCCCTGAAACCAAAGCCAAACCGTGGTTGTGTGCATGTACAGGGTGTTGGGAAAGTAGGTGTCACGGTGATCGCAGCGAGATTCCACATGCTCGGTTGCTCTTAAAATTCGAAGGTGAAACTTTTTTGTTTGCGCCATATTTTACTCGTTACGAGAATCAAACTTGCCGATGGAGCCATGGGTTGCGACCCAATGGTTCTCTTGAAAAAAGCTGTTAAAATTCCACTAGCTGTTACCACCGCGTTATTTGCACGTTTACATTTTAAAGTCATATAGAATGTAAATAATGAGATATTAAAGCGTAAAGTAGTCCGCCCTGAATAGAATAAAGCATCTAACATCGTAATTTCAAATTATTACAAAATTATACATACCGACTTTTTCCCCCTCTGACGAATAGAATACGTTGCAATAAACAAAGCTGATCTTGAATTTTTAAGTCTAGGTCATTTGTGCACCAACCCTTTTTTATAAACCTTCTCCACTAATTCCAAGGCGCAGAAAAGTATATTTGTATTAAAATATATTTTTTACATCTTATACATTGTACATATGTTGTACATAGGACAGGGTCTTCTATATAACGTTATCACCTAAAATATCTCGCTTGCGTTCGATACATTAAACGATATTTCAGGCACAGGTTGAATGATTTCGAAGGGGACATAATTTGGCACGATTAGAATTTCAGCAGATGAACGCGTTTTGGACAAAGTCGATCCAACTGCACATTTTTTACAAAAACAGATTGACCTATTTATGTCGAAAGACTATTAGTTTAGCAGATATTTCAACGTCAATTTGTCAAATTTAACGTATGAAAGAAGCGGTATTCTTGTGTTTACGTTGTCTTTCATGAATAGGTTAATGCTCTTTTTTTTTATAAAGAATCCTGGGATGCTTCGATCAATGCATTAAAAAATATGACCCCGCATAAAAAAATAAAGTTGACCTTGAAGTCACCAAAACGCCTTCACGTATAAGAAAAGTGCATGTTCCATATAAAGTGCCGCTCAAAACTATGCAACTTTTGTATAAAAACATTTTTTCTACTACGCATACCTTAAAAGTTATTCAGAGTGTGCAAGTTGAGAGGACCACCCTGTATACGATTAGGGTATTATACATATTGGAAGCGAAGGAAAACTTAATGCAGCGCAGTAATCGTCTGAGCAAAAAAATAAAGTTTCTGAACTTCTTAGTTTACTGTTACAATGATAATGACACCAAACATGGTTGTATTTAAATTGATTTCAATTTTCTAAAATTAATCTGTCCAAGTATGAATTCTGTTAAATGTCTCGCTATATCTCTTTGTCTCTCGTCCTCGTATTCGACGCATTCGCAGCAAAGCGATTCAAAGTCAAATCATTTGTAGAAAATCATCGTTGATAAATTTTAAGTTGCAAAATTGTAAAAGAAAATGTCGAATACGTTAAGAACAAATAATCCCAAACGAGATGGAGGAAGGATCGCAGCGTTTGTAAAAATGCAAATAATTGCATTGCAATTCGTAAGTAACAATTTAATTGAGCACATTAAACTTCATCATGTAGCGAAATGTAGCTTACAGGAAAAAGTGTACAGAAGCTGCTGCGTTTATTTTTCACCGAAGCTTCGCGAGGAAGACGCTTCTCTTCATTGTATAAAGAACAGCAACTTGTGCCTCTTATGAGTTTTTTTTTTTTATTATTATTTAATTCGTACTTTACAATTTGTTTAGCTGGACATTCGGTAAATTTTCCTAGTTCTCATGAGTTCTTATGAGTTATATTTAAGCTTCCCCGGCGACAATCGCTCCGTGTTCTCGCCTACCATCCACATACAGTGGTGACGGAAACTTTTTGCAATTTGGTTTCGTGTTACGATAAGTATAATATATACGGTACATATATATATATATATATGATGTTTCAAAGATAACATATCTGTGATAGATCATGGTGCGTTGGCTTTTCTTCGACGAGGAATTACCAAAGGACGAATATTATGTGGCATTTGAATCTCGAGCGAGTTGCTGCTTTCATACCACCGAACGAGATGGTGTTAGCATATACATAGTAGGTTAAAGAAAACAAGGTCTGGCGGTCGCGGAGTGAGAGCGGGACGAATGAACAGCAGAAGCGAGGAGCAGAGTGCGGACGAGGAAGTGTGCCCTGAGGGTCGTAGAGCAACGTACGAAAGTATAAACAGAGCAAGAGCGATAGAGTTTGACATTCCCTTCTCTTTCTGTAATTTTTTTTCGCTGCACGCGCCCATTGTGAAAATAAACAAAACTATGACGATTAATATTCGTATATGTCATAACTTGGTATTTAGAATAGAAATAAGAATGATTTGCTTTATACTCCTACTCTTTAGTAGAGAATTAACCTGCATCAAAAGCCAAAGAAAATTGATTGTGAGCTAGTATGGTGTCAACTGTTTCCGAAAACTCCTTTTACGATGAGATACCTTTAATACTTTACAATTATCGTGTTTCGTTCGATAGAAAAACACTCGACACGACTAGTCTCAACGATGCTAGGGGGAAGTGAGCGGGAGCATGGCAAGTTTTCAACGCAAAAGCCGAACGTTTGCCGAGCGTTCGAGCGTCTAGCAAAAAAATTTCACAAAAACTTGCTACCCATAAGGGAACTATATACCCTGTGGTATATTTGACATTTTTATCTTAACAATAATTAACAGAATTGTACACGAAAGAATCTTTTACGTATCTAAATGTTCTTTATTTCTTTATTTGTGGTAACGTAAAGGGAAGTTCTGAAACTTTCTCACGCCACAGTATATAACTGTACCCCCGTCCGCACGTGATTGTAGTACTCTACATGTATGTTGCACTGTTGCTATTCTCATTTAGTCTGGCGCGTGTGGGTTCCGAGCTACATGCACATTCCATGTCTGTCTAGACGGAATCATGACACAACTGTTGTCAGTTTGAACGAATAAATCCACCTTTAGGTGGATGACCCTGTAGACATAAAAACCAAAGAGAGCAGTTACGAATTTTGAATTTTCCAGAAAGACAATCCGCATTAATTTTAATACTTTAAAATTAATTTTGTACATCGTTCGTGAAAGTGAAAAGACTTTTGAGATTTGGATTAATTTATCTCAGTCTTTATCTTTCGTTTAACACATAATGCTAATACAAGCAAAGTCGGTTTGGAGTTTGCATTTACGCGAGCTGGTCTGGCGGTTTTTCCTTGGTTGTGAATAATAACGATTATGACGATGGTTGTAAATAATGTAATCAGCAGAGAAACAGTATCGATCGCTGCAAGTTCTTCGTTTTGTCTTAGGCTAGAGTCGGTAAAAATTAAAATCAACAAAATGAGTTGATAGTGCAAATGGAGCGCAATAAAAGGAGGGGGATTAATTTCGTCAAAGTCAACAATGAGAATTAATCGTTTGCAAGATAAATGATTAACAATATTAAAAAAACATGTTAGAATACACAGTCTTATCCGAATTTGATTTTTACGTATATCACAGGTAAAATAATTAATATTTTCTTGATCTGTGCATTCGACGTGTACCTGTCTTCGCATTCGTCGTTTTTGAAATATTGAAAGCCTCAGCGGCTTGTCTTCGGGTCATTTTATTTTCGAGAAGTAGCTTCAAAGCTGTATTTTTCTCTACGTTGGAATTTCAGACATTTTATCGCGGGAGAAGGTAGAAAGACATCTTCTAATTTAATTTCAGTTGCCAAGAGATTAAACCTGCAGATAAAAAAATTTACTGTCTGCACTGATCGACAGCTGATTGATCACTACTTAACGACGAACATGTCGAAATGTTTTCTGAATTGCAATGTATATGAGGCTGCTAATTACACTTAATAGACTAGATACAGTATACATAATAGAAAAAGATCGTCTCCTTACCTGGAAAATAAAATATCAGCTCTAGAAAATAATGTTCAACATCCGGAGTATCAATGTATACGCTTAACGTGCCAAAACAGCGAAAACAACGGAATGAACGATATGGTTCCGAAATATGTCATACGAAATTATTATATTAATTTGTTTATTTAAACAAAAGTGCTACTATCTGATGAAAAAAATCGGAACTAATTTTGTATGGTATGGTAGAATGAAAATTAACAAATGAAATACTGAGAAGCGTATAGAAATAATGATGACTAAAAAAAAAAAATCGGAGGAAGACTGTAAAGAACTGTGAAGAAAGTAAACGAGATAAAGAGGAGAAAGAGGTTGACTAACAGAAATTTTTTCTAATGGCAGTAAATATTGCATTTGTAATTCGCACAGAAGAAGTATAAGTGTGGTGGAGAACAAACCAAATATTAAAATCTAAACGATCACAACTAACTTTGAAACATGGAGCTCTGTAATTCTGCACGGGAACATTTTGAGTATTCGAGTTGGTGAAAACTTGCTAAAAAGTGTGCGTAAAATGCGAATATAAAATATATTTACGTTGTACTAAGATACCGAATTTAAGATCTAAATAATGTAAACAATCGGGTGTCTAGAAATTTTATACTCACGTTTTATCAATTTTTCCTGAATCGAATCTCATAGAAAATTTACGGGATGAGTTACATGAGAGGGTTCGTGAAACATCAATAAAGTAATAACATTTAGAATCCTGTTACTTTTTATCAAGAGACACTACAGTAAGTAGAAAGAAATACAAATTTGTTTTATTTTCTATGAAAGTATTTTCATTTATTAGACACTCTATTTACCGATGAATTTACTTTTGACAACTATGGGCAACTAAATGCGCAACGTGCGTTATTTTACTGGAAACCCGAAATCGTTTAAACCAGTCAATCATGAAGTATAAATGACGGTGGTGACAACATTATCGGATGTTTATGTTCTAAACGTTGCAAGTTCTTGCACGTTCGAAAATATGCAGAAACCGATCAATTTCCAAAGCTACTAAAAGAAGTTGTCCAACTTCAAAAATAGCGAATGTGGATTCGAACGACGAATATCCGGTGCACAATGCATCGATAGTCTGTCACGTAATGGATCAAAAGTTTTCGTAACGTTGAATCGATCGTGATGCAGATACTCGGTATCTCTGTACGTTCGATAATTCTGCGCCTCTAATCTCTTCTGTGTGGGATTTAATTAAAGTAACGATCCATGCAGATATTTCCATGGTAGCGGAAAATAGGAAAGAACTGTATGTATTAATATTAGTCAACAATTTATAAGGATGGCCAAGGAATCATTGAAAAAATGTATTAAATTTTTTGAACGCTTTTTAAAATTAATTTCTCTTCGTAAATCTCTCTATTGTAGTTATTTTATTGTTCGCGTATTCCAAGCATTTCCGAATATTTCATACTCGATGTTACGTGAAAGTCACGAGTATTATAGTGTGCCAGATTCAGTTTCACTTTAACTGTTATACTATGATGATAAAAATGTTTGGTGCCATCGAAAATCGATGACTTTGGAATTTTGAAACACGTCATTTTAAGAAAAATTGTCTGCTTATTATAATATTTGTTCCTTCGAAACAAGTGAGGTATTCCAAGTATTCGAGTTAGGTTACATAATTAATTTTTTCGTCGAATTGAAATAAAACTTTAGTTAAATTGCTAATTGAAATAGATGTATTATTGTACACGTAAAAAGCTCTACTGCTAACGAAGGAGAAAGCATCTTTGTTGGTGTTCTTATCAGATCGACGCACGCTATTGATTTTAGCTTAAGTGGGAAATCCAACTAGGAGATAGAAGTTAGATCCAAGACGCGAACTGGTCTCGTAATGCCAGTTTTTTTCTCCCTAAATCCCGTCAATCCACGTCACTGTACGTGAGACGGTAAATGAAAGACTGAACTCTCCTAGAGGAATTTTTGTTACCTCTGAAATCAAGATTTTTTATTTTTTCCCCCATAGCGTTTTATCTCTTTCTTAACTTACAACAGATAAATGCTATTCAATTATATAATTAAACCATTTGCATTTTGTTTATCTTCGGAAACTATTCACTTTGAAGATGAAACAACAAACCATAATCTACAATTGGAGAAGAATCATCCAAGTATGCCTTTCAATATGCGGAAAAATTAATAATTACGAGGAATTTGAATATGAATATCTAAAAAGTTCCGATTAACAACGCTTGAATCTGGATTCTCGACTATACAATATACAGGATGTTCTACGTCAAGTATATCTCCGACACAGGAGAAGATTATATTACGTTACTTGCGTCTGAAAATGATTTTTAAAAAACGTTTCAACTTCAATATTATATATCCTATTGTATGGAAAACAAGGACGACATAAACAAAAATACTGCGTCACGTGTTTCCTTGTTTTTTATGCGGCAAGTTATGCAAAATTAAAATATTTTCCAGATTAATTCATTTTCAACCCAAGTGCCGTAGTACTTTTTCGTAGAAAATAAAAAGGTTGATATACATAAAAAAATTTATAATTACATTTAAAACATACAGTAACTTATTTATCATTCTGAACGATTTAATTTCGTTCATTGAAACTTTTCTATCTTCTCCTGCCTCAGAGCTACACGTTGTCTCTGTTTCGTGCGATTCCTTAAATACAGGGTGAGACACCCAAAACAGGATACTTGAATGTCTCGAATGTCATTGATGATAAAAAAGAAAAAGAGAGAATCTAAAGCGTTGCGAGAGTGATATCATGTCGAATTTTGTTCCGATTAATCGCGAAGCAAGCTCTCGTTATACGCTCTTTCATCTCTTCTCTGGTTATCGGTATCTCATTGTACACTTGCTGCTTTAATTTTCCCCATAAATAAAAATCCTCTATTAATCCGAACCGAATTCGACATGCCGTGATATTGCTCTCATAACGCTTTAGATCATGCATCGACGCTCAAGCTCTCCATTTTGAACATTTGAAGCAGCAGTGTACTGGTACATTAACAAATCGCCATTGCATGAAATAAAGTATTCGGTCGCTCGCGTAAATTAAATTATTCTCCACTAAATGGTACATAAAAACATATCATTTCGTATCGTTATCATATCATTAAGTGGATTTTCACATGACCTGTACGGGTTTACCTAAAGAAATGTTTACATGAAATTATGTGCTACACGACACCATAAAAATTTATTTTTTTCTGTCACCAATAACGATCGAGATATTCAAGTGTACCTCAGCCTGTGTGTGACTAACGCCACACTCAGATTGCGTGCCGGAAAGGAGAAGAAGACAGGAGCATAATGAGTGGGAAGATTTCTTCTCGTCTTGAAAGCTGGCAAAACGCGCACGCGCCTACGCAAATGTCCTCGGAGTGTTGAAATAAAAAGGTCGTATTACTGATCAAAATAAAGGTGGCACCATTTGGGAACTTAATCCTACATATATATATATAGGGTGGATTGTAATCCGTGGTAGTAGCAAGATGAAGGATATACTATAGCTGAAAATGAGATGAAAATCAATAGCAGAATTACGTTAAAAGCTTCGTTTACAAGAAAAATGCATTTGAAAATCAATCGAATACGCGTATATACCTTGATGGATAGCTCGGGTTATGGATTGCGCTACTGTAAGTAAAATGTTATTCATTAACAGAGCTTCGCTTAAAGGTCAATGCTATACTCTGTTCAACGAGAAGAGTCCGCAGACTTTTAAATGTTGCACTATTTCCCGGATAGAATTCTTGAAATTCTTTATTCTCTGAAATGAATAGAATTGAATAAAATTGTCGTGTTAACTAGTTATATAGGTACGTAAAACAAGTAATACAATAAATGATATCGTGTTTGATATTGTATTTCATAAATGAGCGAATATACCTTGTTTAAAGACAATCCTTTTTCAAATGATGGAAACAACGCAGATTTATCTCCGTGTTTCGTGATACGTTTGACAGTGTTATCGTCCGTGTCATAAGCCCGAGAGGTCGAAGGGAGCTTTAGCAATGAGCCAGGTAAATCTGCCCCTCGACTCAACATCCGTCAGTCAATAACTCACGTTGCTTGCATCTGTTGGACGTCTAACATGTGATCGTCCTGTTTACCTCTACTGACCTTTCTCGTTGAATAGAGTATAGTTATCCGCATCGATTAAAGTTTATAGCAGTTTATGACAAAGCAATAATAATAAAAGTGTATGATCTTCGGTCGTTGTACGACGATAGCCGGGACACAGCTGGGACTAGCCGGTGCTAGGCTTCCAGCATGCGCTTCATCGGCGACGTAGAGTTCCACAGGCGAGATACCGTCGAACAATACATTGTATTTGTGTATTATGTATATGTATATGTATATTACAGCCGATGGTAGGGAATTGAGCTAGCAGCTGCCAATGAAAAGAGTGTTAAATGAGTTCACCTTACCGACCGTCACCGACGTCATCGTCGTCATCGTTGGTGGTCGATAGTTTCGTAAACGTTACACTGAATGCGAGCACTGTAAATCTTGTACCTACACTATGTGCGACATATGAAAGCATCCGAAGTTTAGGCTACCTAACACCTCAAGACAAATATCGGACAACGTTTAAGAGATTAGCGGAGGGTCATACGAAGAGACCATCTTTTATCACGAGGGACAATAGACAGGATATACAAAGAAATACATCACGAACTACAACCCGCATTTATCAAATCAATCAACACACGACAACCTAACCCCAAACACATCCTGGCAATGCTTTTACCTCTCAACTCCAAATTAATCAAAGAATGAAATGGACAAACGAGAACGACGAAACAATAATTTGATCGTATTACATAATAACACATCTCCACGCCTTTCTCATATTAGTGAGCAGAGAATAACAAATTAAAGACGAACAACCATAACGAGAAAATTCATTAGCGAAGATGAAATATAGAAAAGTCAAACACGAAGTAATTAATGAACTTAGGATAACAACAGACATTGAAGATAGGGATGAGATATAAATTAATAATATCACGAGCTAACACAGCCAGCAACAAACATATTCATGCACTACACACTAATGTACGTTCATTACTACGTGTGTTTGACCCCTTAGACTCACACACCAAACGGTCACGAACATCATGCGGACAGTTTACACAAACAAATAATACAGACGCGATAACGCAGTTAGGAAATCAAGAGTTAGCTGTAGCAGATACGATTAATAACAATAATTGAATGGATTATTAGCCAGATATTAACCAAAGAAGAGGTACTCTTTTCACACAATTAAATTATTTATAGCCAAACAAAAATCATCCATAGCTACATACTATCGCTATATCCAAGCAATAATTTGCTGCTCTGCGTACACAGCAGCCATGCAGGACGGAGCGAAAATCATACATAAATCAAACAACGAATCACGGACTGAATATACCCGTGTGACAAAAACGGTTATGAAACAGAATAGAAGACTTTAGAGTGAAAATAGATGGAACAACAGAATACATAAATGGTAATCGCAGTTTGGCTCTGTAGAAACTTGTAGATTTAATAAAACAGCAATACAAAATACACTCGCAACATCAGCTTTAGAGGAAAAATCATTGCCACGTTTTGGGTACATTAAGGTAAAAGCCTAAACACACTCGTGATCAGGCGAAAACGATCCTTGGAACGACTCAAAACAAGCAATTTAACAACAATGGAAAGTTGTTCTACGACACTAACACTAGAAAGCTTACATGTATTGGTTTAATATATGGTCTACTCTGATAGAACACAATTACAGCAGCTGGATCGAAGAGAATCAAAAGCTTGAAGCCATCAGCAGAGATTATGCTATACGAATATGGCAACTGCTAAAAATTGGAACTGATAACATGCACGACTGCTGTTATAATATGTTAATCGGCACTTATGCACTTTTTAACACGTTAACAGGTTAACAGGTTCATACAGGCACCAGATACACTATCATACTACATCATAGAAGAAATCACATACATGTCACCCAGTAACCAAGCAGATATACAGAATCCAGCTAAAATGTGATTTATAAAATCATAATTTTGTGCATCAGCAAACTCATCTACGGACACACACACAACCAAAAAGTAACTATTATACCTACCGCTGTGGTAGCCTCAAACGAGCAATTATCAAAAAAGAAGAAATATTTTGTATATCGAGAAAGCATACGATTCGATACCACATTTTATATATTACCACTGTAAAATACACCCTACAACAGTGCAATTTTTTTGGAAAATACTATGCGTAACTGGGAAATCGTTCTTAATCTTCGTAACAACAAAATACTCGTAGAGACAGATGCTATTAATGCCAACATGCCATATTAAAAGAGGCATTTTCAAATCTATTAAAACTAAATAATAGCAGAAACTATTTCACATGAAATATGACAACTTATTACAAGCTAAGCAATCTGATATATGTGTATACGTGATATTAAACTTTAAGGCAGCACTCTTAATAAAACTAATAAAAAGGTGTCCCACTAAGTATGTTACAAAAAGATATCACCGTTACTTTTAATGATACGCAAAAATGCCAAAGGCGCCCACAGTATCACAAGTACGAATTTACTAAGCGCCTTTGGGCGCCAAATAAAGTCTTTACGAGCGCATACAAGATTTAGGATTCGAGAGATGAAGGTTTGAAATTATTTTACTTCAAACGGCGACTCTCGGTCGCTGATTATTATCTGCGCGAGTCGCGGCTGATTATATACCTCCGTGGACCCATTGTCTCGGCGACGAAACTTGATCTTGAAGTCCAAAGACGATCATGCAATAGACAATTGCTGTCTGTCGTTGCAGAAGTACGCGGAGTACCACCGATGAGAGCATTAAAATTGCCCCAACTACGGTCGACGACTCGAGGATGACAGAAAAACAGGAACCAACCACGCAACAACCACGTTGAAAGGAAATGCAAGAAATACCTTGTTTTAAAGATCTGCACCTTAACGAGCGATACGAAGAACTTCTATTTAGAAATCCGCAATCTGTATGTGTTTACGTTTTTATAAAAGAGCTTACTGCGGGCGTTGGGCAATTTACTCCCTGAAACATTTTACACAGCCCACAAACATACTGCTACCAACAATATGGCAACAAAACGAAATTGCAGGTCAGGCCAAAGTGGGGATTTCGTGTTTATTGATCGTTAATATGTTAACGTATAACGTACGTACATGTATACAGGCAAGATTCGGAGAGTAAAACATGATTCTCAGCTTCTTTCTTACTTCGACGAGAGAAGAGATTAAACAGTAAGATTTGGAAATTCGCAAACATAATGCCATACATCCGTGTTGGCAAATCCAAGCAGCTGAATTGAGCTGACTGAATTGTTGAATTGAATTGCGTGAGCGTACAGCCAAAAATATCCGATACTTGTTACTTTACCGGCAATCGTCCACATTTATAGGATGAAAACAGCCCTTACCGTTAAAGATAACGGAATTGTGTCAATGGGCAAGTTTTCTATTCTTAAACAGCGAACATGACTGTGTAAACATATCTTAAAAAATTCCATATTGAAAATTATAAATTGTTCCTAATTTTTTATTATAAATACTAATCGATTTTTGTACAAGTTTATATTATAAACGGGTAAAAGGCAAAGGAATTCCGGAATACTTTGGAAAGTGATGGATGAAAGCAGATGAAAGAGAGTGTCAAGCTTCAAGTTAAGGAACAGGGTGAAAGCAAGAAAGTACCGGGAATAAAGAGGAAAGGAGAAAAAGAAACGTGGGAGCAGATATGGGAAAGATGGGGTGAAGAGAAGAGAGACTAGTGAAAGCTAGGTGATGAAATGCTGAACTTGGAGGGAGGTTAAAAATGGTGAACAAGAGAGGCGGAGAAAGTAAGGGGTGGGATGATGATAGCGGGAAGAATCGAGAATGATATAGGAATAAATAGAAACCGAGAGGAAGAAATATCGAAACGGAAGTTTAAAACAAACAGACCAAAGGTTAGTGTAGGAACAGGTAGAACAGGCAGTGACAGATACGGTAAATCCGAGTCAGATAGAGTAGGAGAGAAAAGAGGCATGACAAGAGCGCAATGTACAATTGGCGTAAAAGTAAAATGTATTCGTTGTAAATATTGTAATTAGTACAAATACTATAAATGTGGATAAAGAGCGAACGCGACCAATGCGTGTACGCGGGTATAAAGACACCGACTGCTTTCATTCCGGCAACGACCTCGCTACTAGATCATCCACCCTTTACTTATCATTGTATAAAAGAAAGCTGTGAAATGCAACGCAGCATCGGTCAATCCATTATAACAAATCTGCTTACGCGTTACTCTGTCCGACCGCCTACCCGTCTTCGAAATTATGAAATTCAATTTAAATCAATAATTTTGCGATAAATCATCGACAGACACCACGCAACTCTGTGCAAAGCTAATGGTGAAAGTTCGAGTCATGTTGAAGTTGGATTCATTCGCAAATTGGTTTGGTTAGTTTGGTTAGTCGACTTACGGCTGACCGTGTGTCGGCTGATCGACGGTTCACGTGTCCGTCCCGTGACACGGGCAGTGCGTAAATACAGATAATGTATAAATAACATAAATAGTATAATATATAAAAGCTGTAATTGAGAGCAATGCTTAAGTTATGCAAGGCGGAAGCCCTTTGTAACTCTAAAAATTTATTCGTCTAAATCACATACACACCGAAACTCAAAATACAGATAAATCGGGAACTTTGATCTTTTGCGGATTAACCCTTTTGCTTCGAGCGCCGCATATAGGCGGCATCAAAATGATGCATATACAAGTGCTATCTGTAGTCAATAATATATTTTTTCTGTTGATTTTATTGACATATTGGATTAATCACTTCTTAAAGTTACTCATTGTTGAAACAACATCAAAACGTTTTACGCAATTTATTTCAAATATCCAAAAGGTCGTATACTGTAGAAAACTCTCTCTTCCGAGGACCCTATAAAGAGGGAAACGTGAAAAAGCTGGAGTGAGTCGATAGTTGATCTTAGTCCGTCATAGTCAATAGGCGACAGCAGTTCACGGTAGTCGCTGGTAGTTACACCATTAGTCCATCAGACAGATAGTCATAGTAAGTTCGTATCACTTCTGTATCATCATCGTTCGAGCTCGACGTGCATCCGTTACGATCTAAAACGACGCACACTCGACATCAAATTAAACATTGTTAAAGCTCTACACCGAAGTAATTGACCCTTAGTGTTATGCCTACTTGGATTCATTTCAATCCAGTCGATTTTAGTAATACTTTATTTCTTTTTCTATTACGAAAAAGTTCTTTATCAGATAAAATGGAAACTCACTATGCGTTGTTTTTGCGTCGACTGTCGAATGTTCACGTGAAATCAATATAACATAATGATTTCAGATTGTTACAATTTATCCAACCGCTATCTTTGATTAATGAAGAAGCTAGCTAGTTAGAGAAATAAGAGGCAAGTTCTCTACGTCAATTTAACTTTACAAAGCGGAAATTTATATACGTATGTATACAAAAAACCTAATTCAGCGTGTACTTTTTTTTATTAATTGAAATTATGCTCGGTATAAATAGACGTCGCAAAGACAGCCTGAAAAATCAGAAATATACTACGTCGCAGAAAATGTGACGTATGTGCATCACACTAAAGTGGTAATTAAAAGGCAGATTATGTTTACGGCGCAAAACACTCGCCTGAAATGCACATTGCGCAAATTCAAGTGGTAATGAAAACCAATTGCGTTGTTCGTGTCAAGTAGTCTCGTCGATGAGATGATTTCGCAGCGAGCCTTCTACGGTGAGATTTTCCTGGAAATATATCTCGAGACGAGGTCTAATACAATGCAAGCTGGATCTCACGAGACCTACTATGAGCCTCGTGATTGCTACTCATATTCGGTATCCGTTCTGACATCGAAATGAAATGGTGTTACAAAAATTTGTCTTCGAAAGGAAAATTGCTGTTGCGGTAGCTATGTACATTGCGGAGGAAGAGATTCCGTGTAAAAAGAAAAAATGGTCAGGAATTGGCTGATCGCGGAAGATACAATTTCGCACGTGGCATTATTAAAAGAATTGCAGCAAAACGAACCAAAAGAATTTTTAAATTATGTACGGATGGATGAAGAAAAATTTAATATTACTTTCATTTTAATTCAACCGTACGTTCAGAAAGAAGACACTGTAATGCGAGAAGATATATTTGCTGAAGAGCGCTTGATAACTGCACTCAGCTATTTAGCTATCGGACAAAGTTATGAAAACTTGAAATTTTCTTATGCCATATTGCCATAGCTATTGCGACAAATAATTTTTCAGCATACCGTCTTGTTTCTTGATTTCGTATTGTCGGCGGCGATCAGTTTAGTCAACTAAAATTTTTTAATTTTCACGCCCCGTCCTCAATGTCATTCGAACGTCTTTGAATTATCGAGGCAAGAAAAGTATAACGTTTTTATACATGTATTCCACGTTTTCCCGACAAACTGAGAGGACTTAATCTCTAGCAGTAGTGTACAAACTTCTTTTAGTCATGGCGTACTTTAGAAGATGTACAGATAACTTGTACATAAATTCTATTATTTATTTAAAAGAACCTGTACACGACATTAATAAAAAAAAAATATATAGTTTCGTACGTATTGAAGAACTGGTTTTCCCAGTGTTTGTGGCAGGCAAAAGTCAGACAAGATCTTTTCATTCGCAAAATGGGAATTATAATCTATCGAGGTATTTTGTTACTACCAATTGAATAGCTGATAAAAGCCATAAAAGCTGATCGAAAGTTGCTGTATTTAAACCATAATAGTGCCTTTTGTTTATATGTCGGCGAGATATTATCTCGTCTCGTGATCACTTTTGGTCATCCGTCTCCAGGGAATACGGCGAGTTTGTTTTGTTTGTGTCATCAGTCTTCACTGTCATTATATCATCCTTATTTCCGTGACCTGATTTCGGGCACTTGAGTGCGGATGCGCACATTTCGCCTTCGGATCGTGAGATGAAACATTAAATTCGAAACTCGTGGCTCGACCGATGAAGCAAACTGTAGAAGCAAGAAACGATTGCTTCTAGCTGGTTGTGAGGCGATCTTCAATTGTACAATTGCTCTAACGATTCAAATTTGACTCCGATCTTTTCGGAACGATTGATTCTTGGTCTTCTTCGTTCGAAGACAAACGATTCTTATTATCGATCGGCTTAAACGGCTCTGATGACGCGCCTGTAACGTAAATCACATCAGAGACCAGGACACACACACACCTCGGGCAGGATGGTGTCCCGGTCGGCATACTTCGCACCCGATGCACCGACGACAGGAACACATGGTGACCTTGGCGACAATGTATATTGGCAGAGTACCTAAGGATTCATTTATGGCCTAACGGTCCTACCATAAAATGTTCCAGAAGCGTAGCAACGGTCACGTACGCCTACAGGGTAGTGGGGGATAATGAGAGAACAGATGACCGAAAGTAAAAAGATTGTAGGGACTCACTCTCGTACGGTCACGGCTAGAGTTCGGAAGTGTCTTATATTTGTATAAACGAAATAAAAATAAAGTCTTCTCCTTCATAATAAAATTTCTCTTTATTTTTACGTGACACGCCCTTCATATGCGTATCCGCTTGTCGCGGCGCAGCAATACGATTATAAAGTTGTCGGGTTTTTAGAAACAGGTTAAGCTACGACGATCATTTATAATCACGAGAAATCCAACGACGCGGAATCTTTCGGATACTTTAAATTAACATACTTTCTTCCTTTCCTTAAATTCTGCGCGCTTTATTATGTTATTTCCGACGAACCGTTAATCGGACACTATCTTGTAGATGTTTAATTTTCTCCTTCTTCGAAATATTGCTTATCCTAACTTTAATTATTTTTTCTGCCATTAGTCTGTAATAAATCTTGGACGAGTATACACGCATTTCTTCTACAAATCTATACGCCCATCCTGGCTTTCTCGAACTGTCCTTACGCTTTAACCGTTTGAATCCTAAGCAGCGCGATCGTGCTGCTTAGATTTTGTGTCGAAAGGTCCCAGTACATTTGAACGCTACGGACGACTGACGATATTTCGTATTTCAGTGTTATCTTATTAATAATTTTTATTGAACAAAACTTGAAGTATTTATAAACTAATAGTACGCATATATAATAATAATAAAGTAACAAATACGACGAGCGCTATTGCGTCGCTTGGTTGTCTTCGCAATCGCTAAGAGAAGCGCCATCATGCTGTTCAGGATTTTTCGACCCTGTTTTTTCCAATGACTCCTGGGACTCAAATGATTAAGGAGACTCGATTGCAGCAAGTTACACTTTGAGCCGGTACAGTAAAAGTCGGTGCGAATGATCTCTCGTACTGCAACACCATTTGCATGCGTATCCACGTTCCGTATAGAAATTGATGATACGACACGTCGCGAGGAACAAGGTCTCAATTCGTCCCGCGACTACAATGAGTTCACCTCTTGCGTTGGTAACAGCTTAATGTATTTTGATGCATCATATTCCAAAGACCAAAAAAAGGAAATCATCTCGTTGGAGAACTATACAATGGATTTAGCTTATGGGCTGATTCGTCGTTTCAGCATACGTATGGATTATACAATACTTTACATTCTAATGATTTTGAATTTTTGTTACGGTTAATTTGGCAACAAAAAAGTTAGATCGGCAATAACGTTACCTTTTTGGCCACCGGCAGCTCATACACTAGCCTTCAGTATCTTTCTAAAACTTCTAAACGATTAATATGCAAAATTGTGCCAGAAGTTTGTGATGCCATTGTGAAAGTATTGAAAGACCATATTCAGGTAAATATATTTTATTGTACGAAAAATTGCAAAATGAAATCTTTCGCGTTATAATCTGATAATACCTTTAATATATCTCTTTATATCTCCCTTTTAGCAAATAGAGGCTGTATGTACATGCATATATTCTGAAAAAAATATTTAAGGCAAATGTTGATTATAATCTTCAAAGATTTGTTCATTTCACCTTTGTTGAAGGTTGTATTTGTTGAACGAGCCAAATGAGTGTTTGATACGTAAATACGGTAGCTTTGAAAGGTGAAAGGTTTAGGAGAAAGATTCCGTGGATGATAAGCCGGACTAGAGTGAAACGTATAATTAACATTTCTGTAATAGCCTCTATTTGCTGTTGAAATACATATTAGTGAAGCTATCAAATTGCCCAAATGAAAATTCTCATCTTGCATAATGTTGCAGTAATGCGGAGTTTGTCAAAATCTCGAAAGCTTTATCGAAGCACTAATCGTCTGTCGTCTTTCTTCTCTTGATTCTAGTGGGGATTTTACTTCCATATTTTGTGCTGTAGCTTTCCGGCTTTCCATATCCTTATTTGGTGTTGTTTCATTTAAACAAAGATATTGTTACTGCCCTTTTATCGTAAAACAAGAAATTAAACTAAAAATATAAAAATTTAGCATACGTTTTGCTGCAGATTCTGAAAGCACAAGAAGAATGGCTAAAAGTAGCTAGAGATTTTGACACTGAGTATAACTTTCCACATTGTCTAGGGAATCCTGATGGCAAGCACGTGATTCTACAGTGTCCCATAAAAAATGGCAGCGAGACATAAACTACAGACGTCTCTTCGGCACTGTGATTTCTCCTATAGTTGATGCTAATTATAACTTCATGTTTGTGCACGTGGGCTATCAAGAAAGAATTTCTGTTACCCAAACTTTGGGGTACTTGTAAGTATCGAGTTGCATACACCAAGACAAGAAAACTGCTTGAATGTACCTCGGTTACTGGTTTAAGTGGAAGAGAAAAGAAACTGCCATTTTTCTTCTTGGAGGTGAAGCCTCTACTATGTCCGAAAATCTTACGAAAGTTTATCCTAGTTGCCATACCAAGGGAACAATACAAAGAATTTTTAACTACAGACTTCGTAGAGCCCGCAGGGTAGTTGAAAATGCATTCGGCGTAGCCTCGTCAATCTTCCGCGTGCTGAGGAAACCTCTGCTATTGTTAAAGAAGAAGCATCCCGTATTTTGCTAACAGTTATTCTGTTACACAATTTCTTGCGACGAAGACCTAATTCAACCGCACTGTACATATCATAGGGATCGTTTGATTCTGAAGAAGCAGATATTGTGACGCCTGGAAATTGGAGAGCAGCAAATAATGAAATAGGTTTACTGTTTCCCTTCGGAAGAATTATACGACAAACAAGAACTAGATCGCTAGACACGAGAGAGGAACTAGCGGATTATTTTTCGAAGGAAGAGGAACTATAATGGCAAGATAACTGCGTATAGAAAATAGTATGAAAAATATACAACACAACTAAATTATAGTGGTTATAATATAACTAACAAAGAGCGTAATTTTACTTAAATATTATTCTTATTTGTTTAACTTACCGCACACAGTGTTCTTCTTGGATTATTTCTATACAACAGAAATTCTAGGTTTCTAAAGCTAAATCACAAACTGGTATATGTCTAATCTGTCCCTAGAAATAAAAGCAAGAATAAACCTAAAAATATACAACGCATCTGATAGATGACTCTTGTAGACTTTTGTGAGCGAAAATAACTTTTTGCAAAAAGCTAATAAACATTTGGAGATGGAATTTTACATACCTTTTCAGAAAGGCAAAAGTTACATTTTCACAAAGCTTCAACTTCGCATTCTCAATTGTACACGAATTATTGACAATTGAAAGTAGTGCGATTTTCTGCGAATATCGACATCTTTGTAGACTGCTTAGAAAGTCCATACAAGAAATCTTGAATAACAAACATGTAGTACTTGTTCCTGAACATGATTTCTATACTTGGAGAAAATTTAATATCGAAGCTGGCCTTTTCTGAGGCTAACTTGGCTGGATTACATCGCGACAGCCTTCAGCCATGGACAGGCCTTTGATGCAACGACGAAAAACCGGCAAAAGACCGATCGGTTCGTTCTCTATCTTTGGATCATATTTTGAAACGCAACGATGCAATGACTACCCGTCCGATACGCAGATACGCAACGAATGAATACGCTTGAAAAAATTCTGATTGTCCACACTGTAAGACTGTCGGAACGATCCCGCGCTCTTCTGACCAACAAGAAATAAGATAATAATAAGAAATGCGTACTGCTTGAAAACTCAAACAATTGTTTCTAGTCTTGTTCTACTCGACCTAGACTCTAGCAAGATACTTCAATTCAGAAAATGTGTTTAGTGGTTGATTTTCACCGAAAGCAAGAAAATTTGATTGGCATGCTTTTTAAATATCACTCATGTTCTTCTATTCGCCCGAAGCACACGCAGAGCGATGTCTGAATTTGAGGTTTTCGAGCGACCAGGTTCTCGACCGATCAAACCATCATAAACGTCGTTTAATGACCCTTCGAACGTAATCGCGTTACCCCTTAACCTACAGTATCGTGTGAGAGACGCGGTACGTCGACCGAGCCAAACATAAACAACACGTGTGAAAGACGTGGTACGTCGATGTTGTTGATTTATTATTTACTTCAAGGTAATAAATATTTCTTGTTCATTGGTCAATTGGTAGTAATTATTTACGAAATATTTTGCAAAATAAAATTAGATGTACGTTGCACGTGCATTGATATATCAAAAGACATGTGCGATTTGCATAAGTTTGAGCGCTCAGCCAAACCGTGAAATGGCTCGACGCGTGACCGACCATGTTGTTGCTTATGGCACGCGCTATTACCTAAGGCAAGAGGTTAATGAAACGCTCGGCTATTAAAAACATTATGGACACGGGTAATAAATGTATTATTACGATTTCTCAGAGAAATAATACCGAATGCCGTGAGAAAATTTAAAATATAATTATGCAATTGAAGCGTCGCATAGCCAAGCCAGCTTTCCAGAGAATATCGTGAAATTCTTCTCTGCTCCGTTTATTGCCGGCCCAGACTTTCCTCTCTCGGATGGCTACGTTGTCGCCAACCGGCGCAGATTATGGTTTTCGCCTTTCTGCGTCTTTGTGTTTCCTGCAGCGCTAAAGCTCAACTTAAAAATCTACAAAAACCCTCACGTTTTTGTTCTTCTCGATAGCGATTTCATAAATGGACGCAAATGCTGGGCGAATGAGAAGAACGTGCGATGGGTAATGGATGAGTATGTGTGTGTGTCTGTGTGAGAGAGAGAGAGAGAGAGAGAGAGTAGTAGTAGTAGTTGTGCGAGAGAGCATCAATCGAGAACAAGTTCAGCATTGTGGGATAACAATATATAATTACGATCGTAAATATCCTCAAGTTAACTCCAGTCCTTCTAAAAGGCAGAAGTTTTCTCCTCTTAGCCCTTTGCGCTCGAGGACTTTTTTAGTCGGGCGAAGTAGCAACTTGAGATGATTTAGCTGATAGCATAACATGATTTTATGCACAATTTGACTTACAAAAACACTATATTCTAATAATTTATCTATATTCACATCCTTGAAAATGTGATTTTGTAACATCAATTTCTGTATTTTTTTGTATGATAATTCATAAAGCGTTCACCAAGGTGCATTCTTGGATACAATTAATCTCATTTCTCAACAGTTCAAAACCAAGCTTCGTTTGAGCTAATTTCACTTCTGAAAACCATTTTAGGGTTTCTAAACTATAATACTTTTGCCATGATCGTCGAATCCGAATTAACGTCGGAGATGTTGTCAGAATCATAGTTTCGGAGGCTTTTTGAGATTAAATATTTTACCTCCATTTTAAATTCTAACACTTTACACTTACTAACAAAGAACATAAAAAGGTAAGGAACCTACTTACGAACCTTCGCTCTAATCAATTGCAGATGTCGAAATCTGCATAAACAGAGGTTGTCGCCTCAATCGTAAAGAGTTAGTTTTACCATTTCGGACAGAAGATGCGTGAAACGGCTGCAAATGGTTGCAAGTCAAAGACAAATAAAAATGTAAATGCTAATATTGCGTCTTCGACGGGAGCCTAATCGCTTAAAGAAGATATTGTTGATGCAAAACGAAATATTACGATTGGCCATTCCACACAGTGAATAGTCCTTTGGAAAAGCAGAGGAAATGAAACGCGCTCAAAGGAAAAACGAAGTTATTCCGCATTAAATTTATTAAATGGCACCTCGTCATTAGATGATATGCTCGCGGGGAAATTGAAATTGCGTTGGATTTTCCGACTCATCCATTGGCAAACGTTCTTTCTTCTAAAACTTTCTTAAATGCGGTGCAGTATTCCATCTCCCAGATCCGAATCGTCGTGCTGAATTCGACCGCCAGATTCCGCAGGTTTTGACGTACCTGTATCCCGCGATCGTTGGTCTATTTTGCAAAATATCTTTGCACTGGATACATTCCTATTAGGATATTTATCGCTGTATAAACGTTGCATTTTTGTGCTATTGTCGCTCGCCGTACCGTAACAAAGTTCATGTCCAAAAGTCCGCCAAATGTATACGACATTTTGTAACAAATATGGCGATATAAGTAATAAACGACGTATAGTACTGCTACGCTATATACAACGCTCACTACGCGCACTGCACGCACAGTACACCCAAGTAACACTCTAACGTAATATTTTCAGTTCTCTGAATGTTACGCCACGAGGTTTAACACAGGCTGTATTTTCTAACCGTCACTCGCGGCCCTACAATGTCTCAGTCAGATCGTCTTATCTGACCGCCGGATCATATACAATGTATCGACGAGCGCATAGCTGTTGCCAAGCAGCGAGTTCTCGAAACGTCGAATTTGGTCCGTTACGTTTTCCACGCAAGAACAGATATACGTGATCATAGGCGCGAACGGTGGCGTGACCTAAGGATAGTGGGGGTCGTCTTAAAGATGAGACAAAGAAATCATCCAAAGTCGATCAGTTCCTTGTGACGCGTCGAACATTACACATTGCCAAACATTCGCTTATTCTGTTAAGTATCATATCGTGCTACGTCCACCAAGAGACTAACTTCAAGTGTAAGAGCCTTGCTCGATACTGTATACATTTACATTATCTGCGTGCGATAAAGTTGTTAATTGTTTATATCTTTTCAATCGTGTAGACTAGTTGTTGGAAATATACATTATTATAATTCTGTGACTCTCAGTGTTATACCGCATCAACCACCCCGATTATCCTAACCGAAATACGGGGATCGAACTATTCGTGGTGTCGATTATTCTAATCGTAACGGGAATTTACGACTCTCGTTGACGCGTATTCTAACGACCGCGTCTCCCCGCGATAGTACGAATTTTCACTGAATGTTTCTCGTCGACTGTCGGAATTATTCCATTCTTCCAAAATTGTTCTAGTGTTTTACTTGAAAATGTAGTTCATTTGAAAAGAAAAATTTACGATAAATTTATTTAATTTATTTGCCAGTGCCTTCGCTTTCTTTGTATAACTCGAAATTATCCAGGAACATAATCATAAAATTTGAGAAGTTGCTTTTGAAAGGTATTGGGCTTTGGATGGTATTGGGGAAGCGAACAGGCTCTGCACCAAAGTGTTTAAAAAGAGCACAAACCCATTTTGTACAATCTTCAAATTTTACATAGCTGCAGATTTATTCATATTTCATATTTACCAGATGGTGATTGGAAAAGTGGACTTTCTGTTTGTCAAATCGGTTTCGCAAATATCTCATTCCTTCAAGCCTTAAATAATAGCCAACGAAAGAATTAAAATATTGGGATATTGTCCTCGGTTTTTACGACCGTAAAGTGTTTTAAGCGCGGAAAGAGAAAGATCAGATGAATGCTGTAACGAAACTCTAAAAAAATTAGAAAAGAAGCACAACTATCGCATCTATTATTGATTTTGAAGCAACCATTGTGACTATATTCATGGAACAATATAAAATATTAATTTGACATTTTGTAGGAACTGTTAAAAAACCGATTTTAAGTTTTTCGGTAAATATTCACTTTTCCTACAAAATGTATGCCATACCATGTTTTTTCTATTAATTATTAAAAAGATATTAAAAGGGTAAAGATATCTGATTGCTTTGCTTGAACCCAAGCAAATTATATGTGATGGCGATCACAACGATGGTGGTGATGTGGGGCGAGCAACTTGTCTTTGCGTTGTCAATCGATTAACATCTATCTTTTCACTGTCTATATCTACTTTATATTTGTTTAACTTCTATCTATACGCACCGAGCAACTGTCTATGTGTACAAGTTCTTGGAACAAAGTGTAGATTGTAATCTGTTAACTCAGTGTTATAATCCATTCAATTACCTCTATTACCCTAAACGAAATAGGGGATTGATCATTTCGTGACGATTTTCGATCATTCAATTATTGTATAATCGTAACGGGAATTTACGACTTCCGTTGACGCGCTTCCTCGCGATCGCGTCTCTCTGCGAACGGTCGAACACATTTATTTCCATCATCAAAATTAGTCATTCAGGCTTATTTCAGACGACCCGCTCGACCTTGTATAATTAATATTCGTGTAGGTTACTAAACTCTTGCCGGGCATGGAATATTTTAGCAATACCTGCAGAAAATTGTAAGGGAGGTGACAAACACCTGTCACCACTGCGGAGAGGGCGAGGACACGGTTCAGCACACGCTGGAGTTTTGTATCCTACGACTAACGATTGGCGAGAGTTTGGGTCCCACGTCAGTTGTTGAAACGATGCTGAGGGGCCAACGGGAGTTTCTCGCAGTCCGCTCGCAAAGGAGCGGACAGAGTGGGAGAGGATGAGAGCTTCTCATCCCGCGGCGAAGGGCAGCCTTGCGCCGCCCTCGCTGGTCATAGAAGTCATCACGCCGAGGAGGTTCTGGGATCTCCTCGGACTTGTACGACGGCCCAGGGGATAGCGTTGAGAAGGATGGTCCCTCTCAATGTCCAAACTAGACCTGAGGAATGGCTCCCTCAGAATGAGAGCACCCCTGTTGAGCATCAGGTGGACCACCGTGGGATTTTACTCGATAAGTCCGAAACTACTCCGCTGCTTCCCAGAAGAGCGGCGGAATGTCCATGAGGATTTCCCCACGTATAAAAGAAGAAACGGTGTATAAACTCTAAGAAAACTACTGCAAAGATGTTAATAAATATTTTACATAAACATTGTGTTATGCAATTGTTGAAATCAATCTTCTATTAAAAAATAAACGCTTGTAAAGGTCAGGAAATGGTATCAGCCATAATTTTTTAATCGATCTGCGCTAGTAAACACTCTGCCACTATTCGACACTCGATTCAAACCAGAAAATCAGAAATGGATTTCGCATAAGTTGCAGAATGTATGAATTTCAGAAATACGATAACTTAAATGGTTGTTTCATTATTTCCCAGATAACTCGCAATTTTTAACGATACGTAGATATTATAAGATTAAAAATATTTAAGAGAATGATACAAGGAGATATGTGAAACACATGAAAAAAGTACCGAAGAAGATAGCGAAGTCTTTAATGATCATTTGCGAGAAATATATTGTAAGAAGGTAAATGAAATTCATGTGGAATTAATAAAAAAAAAAGACACTTGTGTTGGTAAGTAAATGGAAACAAATCCTACTGTACGGTGACATAAAACTTTGAAAATAATCGCAAAAAACCTTCAAAGTTTATAATATAAAACTTTACCTGTCCTCTCTATTAGGTCGACCGTTTATTTCTGAATGTTTGTTTCTTCTTCTTCAGGCATTTAGATTTTTTCTGTAAAAGAATTGTTCGAGGAATTTTTATGCTTTAGATCCGGTGATTTTTATAAACTTAAAATAATGAAATTAATTAATTACTGAAAAGAATGGATAAAATCGCGTAGAAATTATTTCGATCGAAGATACGATATTACGAGACGACTATGTACGCTTAAAATTTGCTAAAACCTTGAATTTCAAGGCTAAATATTTTTTACTGGCGTCGTATTCTACTCATCACGAGAGCCTAACTTGTAAATATAACATTTCCACCTGCAAAACTAGCAACAAACAAACCATACTCTTCGAGCCATTCAATGTTCGTTTGAAATCTTTTACGTTTACATTATACGTCACAAAAAATTTTGCAACAGTTAAAAATCATCAAGTTCAGCGTTTTATTCCATCTAGAATGGGCTATCTCACGTACTAGGAAATAGTTTCCTGTTTTCTCGTTAATATCACGCTATTTACTTCCTGTCTGACCGTGGAATGTAAACATTTCGTAAATAATATGAATGTAAGAATCAATGGAACTTTAACATCGTATCCATGAAAGCGGTTCATTTGTGATCTATGATTTCGTTGAACAAGATTAATCTGGGGAGTCAAAGCTAACATCAAAAGATACAGAATCAAGGTCATCATATATAATTTCTGAATATTCTGTACATAAAATGTTTGACTACTAGGTTTATTCAATATGCATATGTAGTATCTAAATGGGTCTTAGAGGAAAGGACAAGTAATGATGTTTTGATTTAATAAATGATATTTGGAGCAACGAAATGATTACAATGCTGTTGTACGTCCTATTCTCACAGGCGGCTTTCGACTTCCCAATTCATACTCTGCACACTCTGCACACTCTTGGCATCCGTTCACTCCGGCATCTTAACACTCACTCTAACGTCTCTTTACCTTTTTCCGTCCTTCGGAACAGGTATCCCGAAACGCCCGTGGTCAAGGTCACGCAGCCTTTTCGCGAAAACTGTCCACTTAAAAGACCCAATCGGCCGATACCTTAGGCCTTTTGGCCCCGATACTACACATATTTAATAATAAATTATTAAATAGGCAGTGCGTGTTCCGAACTATAATACAACGTATGGAGCGTTTATTTTGAAAGTGGTGCAAGTCAATGTTTTGTTGTTTCGGGAAAATTAAAGGTTAGCATCTTAGCCAATTCAAAAATGTAAATTAACCCCTTCCCGTGCCATTTAGTTCGACGAAACTCGGGCCCAAGCGGTAGACATCGACGCGCGCTAAACAGGTAACGGGCAAAACAACAGTCCGCGAACTCGGTTTGTTATGTTACGTTTGGCCCAAGTATCTGGTCGCGAATCAAACTCGCGATATTCATGTTTGAGCCAAGTATCTGGTCGCGAGTCAGACTCGCGATATTCATGTTTGGGCCAAAATCTTCATCGCGAGTCTGACTCGATAAGGTACGGCAAGGGGTTAATTACGTCAAGTCTGACAATGTGTCTACCAATTTATCAATATGTAATTTGATTATATAAATTTCTTTCAGACGAATTTAACTAAAATAATATGTATTTACGGGCTGTAAATGGACTTGCACCATTTTCATAATTAGTCAATTGTAAAAGTCATTTTTGGAATACCACTTAGAATATATTTTGTATCAATCCAATTTCGTTTATAAATAATAACAAGAAATAAAATAGGAGTAGTATTTTTTACTTTGCACGTTAATTATATTTATATATTGTTAGACTTAACATAAGATATCGATATTATTTATTTATGCTCTTTATATGGCAACGTTTTGAAATATTCATGGTACACAGGTAGTATATAAGGTAGTAACTGCCCCATATCCTTATATTTCTCGTTTCATTTCGTGTAAAATAATTTTTTTATTTTCTCTACATTGTTTTATAACATCATAATAATCCTGTGCTGTGTACATGAAATTGTTTTTTCGTAATGCCAAAATTTCTGTAATACCAAAATCTGCATCGTTTGGAAGATACGAATGTCCGGAGAGTAATTTATGATCAATTACATCGATGTTATTTTCCAAAGACTGGACAGCATTACCATGAACATAATAACATAACTTTGAGTTGTTACATTTTGTGAATATCTCAAACAGCAAGAAGCTATTAGGTCATCGCATAAGTTCGTGCCGTTTTTCGAGCGGTTATATATGTTAAGATTGTTTACATACCTTTCAGTTTCATGAAAAAATGTAATCCCCCTCTCGTTGTACAACTTCTTCCCATTTTTCTGGTAGGCCCATTATTCCGTCACGATAAGAGTTCTCTTGTTTTTCTTTAAAATATGAAATGTATATACAAAAGTTGTCACGAACTTATAGGATGACCTAATATTTCCTACAATCCCCTGGAAGCAGTGCTTTCGTCCCACACATACATATTAATTTTATTGTTATGGAAATTATGAAATCCCTCGTTTAAATAATTATTACAATACATATTTCGCTTATAATAAGCGATTGAAACAGATCATTTTGGATAGGCTAAGACTTTTTGTAAATCAAGAGAAAAGGCAAAGTATTTATCGAGATTTTTTCATGTCAAAATTTTATCTTCTTGTAACGTTTTGTTTGCTAATTCAGTATTTTTCAAGTGAACAACACCTATATCTATGGAAATTAGACTTACACCACTTTCATAATCAATCGCTACGCAATTTCTTTTGGCCACTTTTACATTGAACAAAACATCGGCATTATTTTAGACATTAAATATTAATTAGTTATAAATAAAAAGTTTACACTAAATTAATCACAAATTACGTGATATTTCATTTTTTTACCAAAATGGACTTGCACCACTTTCAAAATAAACTGTTCATATTGTAATCTACTAACGGATTGACAGTATCTCGCTCGTAGAACATCAAAATTATGTCCACTACTACTAGGGATAAGGAAAGGTGACTAATTATTATTACAGTAGGGTTGTACGTATCTTGTATATTATAATATAAAATTGCAAACGATTCTGATGCTAAAATAAAAGCTATTAATAACTTACATTATTAAATCATTACATTAATTTGGTCGTCTGTATAATGTTATTATCTAAAGCTAATAAATTTCTTTTCCAGGTCAGATAACTCCAGAGCCATTGCCAGAATTTTTAGCTCCTTTGGAGAATCACACAGTGATCCAGGGCCGTGACGTCTTCTTCACTTGCGTTGTCAATAATTTACATTCATACAAGGTATGCTGTTCGATAATTTCTTGATGTTTTATTTGCTAAATACTATAATTAAATAATTAAACATATATATATATAGGACATTTAAGAATCTGACTTATCAATTTTTCATGTTAAAGCTAATATCAAGACTTGATCAGATTCATAAGTTTAATATAATATGACCCTGAAGTGACCCTAGATTTAGAAATTTAGACTTGCTCAAGGAAAACGTCGACGCAAGAAATTATATTCTTTGTGTTGAGTCGAGAATTTTCGAAGATTCGCGACTTTAAGCAGACTGTAATATGAGTCGATTTCGGGAGTACGAGTTGGCTAATTATTTGCAAAGTGTTTTGCTCCAAAGTTTAAATAACTTGACACGCTTAAATGACTTAATAACTTGAAAGCTTAGATAACACAAAAATAAGGTGCACCAAATCCCATTTCTGCAAAAAGAATCAGTTAACTTCTTAATACATATCACTCGATATACGTGACTCAAGTTAGGAAAAGGATGCTACCGTCGCTCGTATCACACGCTCAAGAAGACCACCCGCTCAGAAACAGTAATACGATAGGCTGGACATCCTGCATACCACAGCCATCGAAACAATAACCAAACAGTAACGGAATAGGCGCCTCTGAGATACACCAGACGACAGCCCCTCCAGAGAGACTAAAACCACAGTATAAAAACCCTTCAAAATAAGCGCTCGAGTCAGTCTGTTAAAACATTTTGACCCAGTCTCTTGTAACACTTTGAACCGTCACTCTGTTGGATTTGCATAATAAATTCTATTATCATATATAAAGTTCAATTTCTTCACTTTATTCGTGAAACGTTCGAACTACGACGCGAGGAGATCACCGGCGATCTATCGGTTTCGTGTCTCCGGCGTAGAAACTGCGACTAAGCGCGTCTATGATGCGTCAATTACCATTGAAGTAAAGAAACTCCGAATTCTCGGTTAATGCCGCATAGTTAGTTCTCTTGGCTACGAACGAGACTAAACGAAACTGAATGATAAAAGCGCGTGTAAAAGTATAAAACTAAAATTATCTCCGCGTCATAAACCTAACTTGAAACTGTCCATTCCCAACGCCTGAACGCTGTGAATTAAATTAAATGTTCCAAGCAATGATGCAAGTGTCAACCATTCCTAACGAAAGGAATATGCAAGGCCACTCTGATTGGTTTCTCGTGGCGAACATTGTTCGTTTAGCTTTTGCCATAAAAGCAAATCGAATATAGTAGGATCAACGAACACGAGTTTGCACATTTATCGCGTAGTAATTGTGTTACAGCGCGGGGAAGCGCTATGGAGCAGCCATCGTGTCGATATCACATTCAAAATATCCGACGATGTATTTCGCCAAAATGTAACGTAGAAAGTAAAATTCTACACGTTCATATTTCCGTTGATAAAACCTGCGTTTCCAAGTCCGAATTTATTAAAAAGGTTATGCAGTAGTATTCTGGATGGATGAATTCGTTTTGATGATTAGTTGTGACGTAACGGAATTAAAAATACGCAATATCCTATACGAACATATTTTAGAAAAATCTTTCCCCACAGCTGTACATGTTGTTAACAAAGTGGAGCATCTTTGGAGAATCGGTCAGATAATAAACAAATACGAAAGTTGCTATGCAAAAATATCGGCTAGGACATATCTTTCAAGTTATAAACAATTTAATTTACGTTAGAAATCCCTGCGTGGGTGCTAACATCCTTGCGCTGTCGTGCAGATTCTGCGCAAGTGACATCAATTCCGCGTCACAGTGTCACTTAACTAACAAAGCCTCTCAATGGAAAAGTTTTCAAGGTTACGTACTCGTATCATTTTAGATGGGTCATTGATTATGTCCAAATGCATGCGTAACGCAGTATATAGAGAAATGGTCATTTGTATGATATTAAGTTGTCCCGATAATTTCTTTCGTTTTATAAGGAAATAACAGGCGGGCAACATTTTTTGTTTTATATTATTTTATGAATTATGATCCATTTTGTTCCTGTTAAAGTAATAATATAATGTTTTATTAAATATACAATTTATGTGTAACAGAATAACTTGAAGTATTCTCTTATACATCTCAAACAGGAATGAATTTGTTTTATTGCACGTTCATTGCGTCTCATGGCGTTTTCCTTTTGTCTTCTTCTTCTTCATTCCTCGCGAGCACAATACATGTACACCATCTATTTCCTGACAGTTCCAATAGGACAAATTCTTATAAAATGGAAGATTCGTCCATGCAATTTCTTGTTTCATTGAAATTTGTATGATGATTTGTATATGACGACTATTCAAAACCGTAGGTAAATCATTGCATTACGATTGATCTCTCTAATCACAAATATCCACAGGGATTACCTGCATAGCTTAGTGACACTGTGAAATGCTGGCAAACATTTGTTTCTCACTGACAATCGATATTAATAATCATTCGAGCCATCGTAGTGATCGGGGATGCATTTGTTTTGCTGTCTCACTGAATGATAAATCGCAAATTATGAATGTTAATAAAATAGATTTATATAAGTATAACGATTTGAACATCTTCAACTGAAACCCGTCTAACAGCTGGTGCACGCCATTCAAGTAGATGCAACCAAAAATGAAAGATATGTGATAGATACTCAGTACATGGACACTCAGCCAGAAGATACCGCTACAGTAACTTGAGAGTCACCGATGGAAACGAAAAAGAACAATTAACTTGTAAAAGTAAGGAGTGAAGATAAACAATTGTAGTAACTGGATCTTTAGAGGAAGGACAAGTAATGATGCTTTGGTTTAATAAATAATATTCAAAACAACAAACTGATTACAATATCGTCGTACGTCTTATTATCATACTTGGCTCTCAACTTCCCGATTCATACTCTCCGGCTTCTGCAGTCACTCTCCCTAACTTCTCAACTCACGCTCCACGATTTCCCAATTAACTAATACCCCCTGGGCTAGCATCCCTTTGTCTTTTCTTAGCCCCACCACGCATGTGTTCCACAAAGGCCCGTGGCCAGGGTCACGTGGGCCTTTTCTACGAAACTATTCACTTGAAGGACCGACGACACATTGATGGACCCGACGGCGTCTCGGCTCCCGTGACATTGTTTATAGCTCGACCGATATCTTGGGCCTTTTGTCCGCGATACTACATAATTAATTAGTAAGCAAAGAAGAAATAGTTCGAGGACCCGAAGTTAACAAACGGGTACGATTCATACTGCAAAATTCAAGTTTAGAAGAGGAGGACAAAACAGATATTCCAATACCTAAACTGACATATTTTGAAGCCCCTAACGTCAATCCGATTAATAGAAACTTAAAATTAACTAATAGGACTCCGAAGATGTCTACGAAAGCAATTGCACGGAAAGCAAGCTAGAATACAGCACAAAATCCAGCTGCTTACCGATTAGTAGTCAAAAAGTAAATAGGCCGATTACACTTTTCGACCAAAGCGGGAAAGGAAATTAAAAATAGGTGTAGCAGGATTACAACCAACGTGTCAATCAGACGTATAATCAAAATATAATCAAATAAGGAACATATGAAAACAGATATACGATAGAAGGACACAAATTAAGCAACATTGTCAATCTTTCAAGAAAGAGTACATCAATACCAATGTTCTGAATAGAAGAACGAACCAACAATAATAAGAAAATACATAAAATGTGAATTTTATATAACACTAGATATCGAGATAAAACTTCGCAGAGCAAATAGAAATACGACACAACGTGCTGGATTAAATGCTACGGGTACACTAAAACTTCAAGCAGAATCAAAATCAACTGAACTAAATGTTCGTACTTAATAAAATATGTAAAATCCACTTTGAAAGTTCAAAAATCCTGCAAACGAACTTTGTCAAATATCTCGGTTTTTGCCTGAATAATAAAATAGATTGAGAGAAACATGTCCAATAGAAAGTCAAACAAATAAGAACTATCATAACTAAATGCAGCTGAACATACGAAATTAAAATCTGGCGCACGGCAGCCAAATCTAACGTAAAGAAAATAGAAAGTCCGCAATTTATTGTTCTAAGGACGACATTAAATGCACGGTCGAACTTAAGAAACGATGATATTGGAAAAATAGTGAAAATTTCAACCGTGGGGGGAGAAATGATAAAACACTCTAAAGCAAACCATTACGGGATAAAAATCCACACGAGCGAACTTGCTAGAAACTGTTGCTCAGGATTCTCTAGAAAGTTCAAAAGAAAATTCCTTTCAGCTAACTTACATCTAATATTTCATACAGCATTCTATCGCCACAGCACGTTATCTAAACTACCTCTTTTAAATAATTAATTAATAATTTATTCATTTTCATTAATTCTTTTAAAACGTGTAATTGTATGTAATAATTAGGTACATGTAGTAAACGAACGTATAAGAAGAAATTGACAATAAATAAAATTTTGTACACAAGTTTGAGAAGTAACGCATTCAATTTACAAGTCCTTAAATAGAAGCAAATATTCCGATTAACATGATTGCACTTTACATTCGATTTTTGCACATTACGTTCGATTTTTTTAAATTTAAACATTGAATGTCGATGTCATTACCTATATTTATTAAAACTATTGATAAACAAGGCGAGTTAAGATAAAGAAGAAAAAAATATACTAGACTTTAAATAGGGTGTAAAGTTAATACGTTTCGTTTAAAAAATTTCGTTACGAATAGATACATTATTGATGACAAAAATTTAAGTTTGGTTACCTGTAATCAATATAAATGGCCGGAATCTTTTTTTGGTTACCGATGGCAAAGATTTGTTCTCGTTGCATCCGACTTTTATCAACTGTTACTAACATTCATGGTAATTACTACATATTCATCGACAACATAAAAAAATTCAATTACAAAACATATATTTTATTAAGCAAAAGAACAGTATGAAAATACATGAAACAAAGAATAGAATAAAAGATATTGTACTATAATATCTTTATTTTATTCTCTATTTTAGGCATTTTTATACCGCCTGTTTGCTCAATAAGATATGTAGGTATTATAATTAAGTTTTCTGTATGTTGTCAATAAATACTAATCGTCAGTAATGTTAATAACAATTGACGATATTCGAACAAGCAGAAAAAATTTTTGTCGCCGATATCGGTTAGCGGGAGCCGAAAGAATTTTTCCCATCGATAATCGTTATCGGTAACCAAAATAAAATTCCGGTCATTTATATTGGTTACTAGTAGCCAAAATTAAATTTCCATCATCGATAATGGTTATCGGTAACAAAAAATTCCAAACGTTCATATTTGTTACTGATAATCAAAATTAAATTTTTGTCACCGATAATGGTTGCTGGTAGCCAAATAAATTTTAGTCATCACCTAATGTCTTTTCTTAATCCGAACAATTAAAAACTAATATTTTTAAATCATTCCATTTCCTGAGAAATTTCATTGAAATTTATTGATAACTGTCAAATCCTTCGTACATTCTGTATGTATAAATGAATTAAAAACTAAATGTAGCGTCAGCGCCACTATTACATGTAGTGCATTATATAATGTAAAATGTAGTTTTACTTTTTCACGACAACAATTTAAATATTTTCCACAGGTAGCTTGGATGAAATCCGATTCTCGAGCAATCTTGGCGATACACACACATTTAATAGCGCATAATCCACGGCTCTCAGTTACACATAATGGGCACAACACGTGGAAGTTACATGTGTCAAATGTTCAAAAAAATGATTCCGGTGCTTATATGTGCCAAATAAACACCGAACCTATGCAAAGTCAGGTGAGTCAAAATTTAAGCACTTGAAATAATTCCAGTCCATGCGATGTATTTTAATCTTTATTATATTTGGTACAAATTAAATGATTATTTGCTGTAATATGATGATATAAATATGATAAACTGTTTAGAGTATATTTGTAATTTATACAGTTGATATTTGGCAGTAGAGTACAAGGTAGTAATACGAATACAATACAAAATAATAATATAATTTTGATATCTTTTACATTAAAATGTAGTTATGCACTACGGTTTAATTATACGACAATATACAAATAGAAGCGAATATATTTTAAGAGCGTTTACTTTCCTGATATAATTTCAGGTATATTTATTATATTTAAGTTCTCTACGATATCTTTAGCTATGGATATTTGCCATTTCCAGCAGCATGCACATGCACAAGTTTCAAATTTTGATCTGATAATAATACAGGCTTCTACGCGCATATAATATGCTAGTTGTAAATATTAATAAAATCACGAAAAAGTTATAAATGTGAACCATTTGGAATAACATCAATCCAGCATTCGCGCGTTACCAATGGATTGCAAAATCTAAAATTATCATATTTTGGCTAGTTAATTTTAGTTTTTTCAGACTTTTTCCTTTAAGAATACCTGCACTTTATCATTTATGAAAGCTTTGTTAAGAGAAACGAAAAATTTAGAAAAGATATGTATAATCGAGGAATCTCAGGATAGCACACTAAGGCAGCAGATTTTTCTGTATGCAAAAGTAAGTCAAAGGAAGAGCATGAAGTTTTCTTGTATAAGGCTTTGTTTCTGCTTGACCTAGCTTACGATGAAATACGTTCAGTGTGACAGAGTATCGACAACTATTTCAAACTTTAGCTTTAAATAAAAAAAATTTAAAAATAACCTGGAGAAAAAAAATATTTTTTTTTTTTTTTTTGTTTGACGTCTTATCCTGTCTGGCGGTATGAAATTATTCTGGAAAAGCCTGTATATGTACAGGGTATATAAAAAATACACTTATTTAACTGGACCATCATGATTCTACTGGATGAAACAGTTTTATAAACGTCTACTCATCACGAGGACCAACTTGCCAACTTTTCAATTCGCAATTGAACCGTTTTCTGGAGAAATGACGTTGAAATTCCATTGGGTTTTACATCTAGATTATTCGCAATAAGTTTACATTTCGCAGTCAGGTGGGATAGCCCACGATAAACAGAATGGAGTAATCAGCGTGATTTCAAATTATTACAGAATTATCCACCGCGTGAAAAAAGACATTCAAACAAAGATTGGACGACGTCGAAGAAGACGCGATCTGATGTTATTAACTTTCTTTTAAAATAAATAGAAAATAAAATTTGTAAATAACAATTAATCTGATTATTTTAAATAATATATTTAAACTTGTTGAAATTGCAAATAATTTATTTCTGTCTTTTAACATTTAAACAATTATTTAAATGAAAATTTATTTAATAGTGCCAATATTGCTCGCAACACATTTTTGGAACAACAAATAATTCGAAATAGTCGGTAATGGAGATAGATGACAAAATAATTGGATTTATTGATAAAATGAAGATTGAATTGATTAAAAAAAGTAAATTGATTACAATGTATACAAATCCTACATATACAGGAATAATATCTTGCACATCATGGTGTCTAAATATACTTTCACAGTAAAGTTCCATTTGATCCTCGTGCTAAGTAGCATATGATGCCAGCAAACGTCAATTTTTACAAAATTTGCATGAATCAATCGATCCAGAGGCTCCCCGGAATCACGCTAGTGGACACTTATACGTCCTGACTCTTTTTATACATGCTGTACATAAAAATATATGTATCGAAACTTTAATACAAAGTACGCAGAAAAATTGTTGAATATTTATTACTGTATCTGTTATGCTTGATCGTTAACACATGGTTTTTTCGCCTAACTTACTATCCTCAAAACATTATAAGATTATACATTTTGTTCGGCTCATAAAATGGAATTTCTTGCAATTTAGAGCTCCCTTTACATTCACTCGTTATTGTACAAGTATTTTGCTCGTTCACCAGCCGTTCACTCATTTTATTTTGCAATCGTGACCATTTGATGCTGCTTCTCCACTCTGTATAACATGTTACCTACAAACACCAATAAGTATATAATATGATGCATTAATTACTATACGACACACCATGAAGACGTTAATACACGCAAAACGAAATAGAAAATTATAGCTATAAGCTTTCCTTTTGTACACAATGAGCACCGCGAACTTTTGTTACGGTCGATTTCTCCAAAAGTCAAAAGCTTGTGTTGTTATTGATACGTACCGTAAACATTCGACTAATTGCGTATTTTCTAAAGCCTGTTTCCCCTCTTTACAACTTTTTTACGAGATTGATTTGAAATCAGACCAGTTGATAAGCCATTTCAATGTTCAATCTCCTATATTCAAAATGTATTATAATCAATTCTATTTTAGTTTTTGCTATCAAAGGAATCTAAATTGCAAGTTGAAATTAAGAACATAGGTTCTAATTAAATATTATTATCTGTTTTTATTCTTAATCGTTACGAATTATTTATACATTCGTTCTATTACCCCTACACTTCCGTACCATCAACAGGACCATATTGTTATCTTCGAATAATTTTCCACAAACTCAAAATCTCACCTGCGTGTTAACGTGATAGTTATATCAACCTTTTAATTTCAAAGTTAATTAATTTACAGATATCTTCGATCTTTAACAAGCGTGTATCCTATCAATGATTAGCTACTCTTCATTAATTCATTAATTCAATGATTCAATCTGTAACGTTTCGAGTATGTACATCGCATGTCGTATCGTTGTATCGGTGTTGTATTTGTTGATTCGAGAGATAGCTGGTTACTCAGGTGGCTTAAATTGATCTCGCTGTAGACGAAACTTATTTGTGTATCCATCTATGTATATATAAAAGATATACAGAAGCAAACAGATAAGGCAATCGAGAATCTTGATTCAATAGCCGGCAAATATTTACAAAAAACGAGATACCGCCGATTTTGACATTTTTTAAATATCGTGTTAATGTTATCAGTCTGAGTAATGTTATGAAGATTTTATTTGAGGATTGCCATTTATTAAACAGTTGATATAAAAAAAAGTTCAATGAGTCATTTGCATTTAAGAGAGTGTATTTAGTCAGATTTTTAGTAAACACATATCCAACAGCAGATCGTTTAGTCATTTTCGATTCGATTATTCGTGTTCGTTTTTTCGTGTTCGATAACGTTTTACAGAAAAAGATTCAATGTTTGTAATATGTCATGTATACAATTTTAATAATTACATTCGATAATTGCACAAAAATCGGGACTCAAACGTTACAATTATGGAGATGTAGGAACGATTCTATTCCTCAAAATTGACAATTGGCGAGTGAAAGAAAAAGAGAGCCTCGTTAAAGGCTGGCGATAAGTTGAAAGATTTAATTAAAAAATCAGACTGTTATTTGCGATTTTTGATCAATGAAATTTTTGCCAATATGTTTCTTACGTTTTACTGGTTAAAATGACAGCATACACGATAAAATTTGGAACATATTTGCTTACTTGATAATTGATAATTAAATACACATGAATAATTAAATATTATTCACATTATATCATGTTCGATCTTATTTTAGTCGGGAAAATTCTGCAAATACGTTAGTACAAATTTAATTTTAAAAAGTCTAAAATAAGGTAAGTTTCAGTTTTGAATGATTACTTGGATACATTGTCTCATCGATAACTGATAATATTGGATCATGTTACACTGCTCGATCGCAATGAGCCTCCAAACTTCCGCGATACCTCAGGGAAATCTCCCCTTCTCAAAGTGGACACGACGGCTGTGTAATTACGTAGAGGATTTTTTCGTGCAATTATCGAATGCTTGTACTGACCGTTTAATTTTTTGTTCCAAAATTCCTATTTTTTATATTAGATGAATAATTCAATTACCTCACTGTAAAGTACCTGTGTTATCATTGATCGGTGTTTTATAATTATATTAGGTCACCCCATAAGTTCGTTCCGTTTTTCGAGCGGTTATATATGTTAAGATTGTTTACATACCTTTCAGTTTCGTGAAAAAATGTAACCCCCCTCTCGTTGTACAACTTCTTCCCATTTTTCAAGTGCATTGATCCCTTATCGCCGTATGTTTATAAATCGACACATGAAATGCATACACAAAAGTCGGCACGAACTTATGGGATGACCTAATATTAATCCTTTGAATGCTGGATACTCGCGGCCTATGCCGTCCGTACGGACGGCGCGCGTCTAGCGCTGACGTCTTGCTGTGGACGGAATACTTTTTCGTTAGACTGAACTCTGTCGATTGACTATTCAAAGCGCAAATCGTAATAAGTTATAGTAATCCTTTTGCACGAGATTAAATGATTCAAGAGCGTTATTTTTTAGTTATTTTTAATTGTTTATTATAAACATTGAAATTTACAGTTAATTAGAATTTGGGTAATAAACTAGAAAACAACAAACTAGAAAACTAAATTTAATAAATATAACACAAGTTAATAATTTAGTTGTGTGTGAAAAATTCAGTGCTTGAGAAAACTAAAAAAACCAGATGTAGAGTTTTCTTACAAGTGGTGACCACTTCAACAATAACGAGCCACTATTGGCATTTGTTTACTGCCGTAAGGAATGCATTTATATTTATTTCACAGAAACGTAATAGTATTACTTCTGCGTAGGTGTTCGGAAAAATTGAAAAATCCATACATGCGTCCTTAGTCCATGCCGGCCACTTACAGAACACGCATATATATGTCCTTAGTCCACACCGATAGCTTTCGCCAGACACCTATATGCGCCCACAGCACTCAAAGGGTTAAACAGCGAATGCTGAGTAACGAAGTATTTTTCGGTTAAGGATTTCTTTCGTTATTCATAATTACTACCGTACATAGCAATTTCGACAAAGTAACGAAGATGAAGAGTCGAATTCGAGTACGGTAAGAAGTCACACAAAATTTATCTTTTCTCCAATTGGTTGCGTCTCCTAATTTAGTGGTATTTTATAAACGGACCGTTTATCTTGAAAATGCTGTAAATCCATTTTCCTTTGTTTCGAAATATTGAAACATTACGTTTTCATCGATTGGACTACTGCGTTTTATGACCTTGAGTGACCTTAAATGACCGCGATATTTGAATCCATCTTCAAAAGGGCAATAATGGGACAAATAGGTATTCAAAAGTACACGGTTACACTTAAAAAAAAATGAAGTCTATTAAAGTGTTCTTTGAAACTCGTAAACGCGTCCATCTGAGGAAACTTTTTCCATCGCGTAACAGCCTCCTCCAAACAACTTTTGTTTCAGACATTTCCCTGTATCTCAAAAGATTGAAAGAATTATTCATGTGGCTTGCTGTTGAAGACTCATCTTCTATTATATTCCCAAAATTCCATAGTTTTGATTGTGAGGCAAACTGATATTGTGATTAAACACGACTCAACTTCATCAAGGGGCGAGAGGGAGGGGGTGTCAAAGACTAAACACGGAAGTATTCGCCTCTATATGTACCTCTATTCGCTATTTTGAACATAAACAAAAAGATAACAGTATGGAGTGGATGAGAAAAGCATTAAGAATTTTGATCCAACTTTTTTTAATCTCTTCATTAAGACATAAAAACTACGGAAAAAGTAATTTAAAAAAGCGACCAGATCTCAATGACCTACGAAAAAGATAAAATTCATCCGGACAAAAAGAAGGAAGGAAACTATTTAATGTTTCATCAGAGAAAAAGAGTCGAGGAAAAGACATGGTTATTGATCTTGTTATTGATCTCTAGAGACAGGAACGTCATAAATGCTAGTATAGGTAATCTTACAGAAGATGTTAAAAATTGTTATCTTAGTTTGGTATGAAAAATATTGAATAATTTGGATTTCGAATCACATACAAAATAAGATGCAGGGGAGAGTCGTACAGTACCTTGTGCTAGAGTTGGTAAAAATGAAAATTTACAAAGTGACTTTGTATTTTCGAGCTATCGCGGGGAGACGCGGTCGTTAGAATACGCGTCAACGGGAGTCGTAAATTCCCGTTACGATTATAATAATCGACACCACGAATAGTTCTATCCCCTTATTTCGGTTAGGATAATAGGGGTAGTTGTTGCGGTATAACACTGGGATTCACAGAGTTATAAAAATATATATTTCCAACAATGTATACAATCACACTAAGTAATAACGTCGTTGATTAAGATACAGATAACGAGAAAAGGGTTAGTCTTGGATGAGAGAAGGAGAGCTTTAGGCGCTCTAGGCCCTTGAGAGTTATAGGAACTGTCGGAGTTCTGGATAAGTGAGAGCCTTAGAAGACTCTAGGCCGTGTAGGCACCTTGATGAATGATGAAGGAACCCAGAAAGATACAGGAACGGTGAGAGTTGTAGGAAATGCAGGACCTCTAGGCACCGTGAGAGACGATCAAACTCTCCAACTTATTCTAATGTGAATACGGAGGAAAGCTTGGTATGGGTGTGCCCTTTGAACGAAGAACGCGGATTCGTTGCTTACATTTTCAGTTAGGAAAGTGAGGGCAATGATCCGCGATGCTGATTGGTTATGACCAATGTTGGGAAGGAAGATAGGAGGAAGAAACCTCCTACCAACTTGGGTCCTAGGCGACATTGTTTACAGGGAAACTTAGATTTTTCGTTAGGTATATCTCCGCTTTCCTCGTAATTCTTAAGAGCACATAATAAACCCAAGGACCCTTCTAAAAAACCAGCTGAAAACACTTCTAGAATTATAAAGTCTTTTCTGGCAAACAGATTGATTTAAACCATATATGCGAACAGTGCAGTTAGGATTTCAACTTTATGGTGGGTCCTTGGGCCTATGGAGGGTTCGAAGGACGGCACGTAGACCGTTGGCTGTCAAGCCGCGCGGGATGGAGTGCAGATGTGTCGCGCGGCGGAACAGACTTTATAGCATAAATGGAACTTGATAAACGTTTGTAGGAAACGAAAAATCGTCGTCCAGTACCGATCAATTATTGAATTATTGGATCTTTTGCTCTAAATGGTTAATAATGTTTAAAAAAGTCCTCTAGATGTCGGTATACATATTCTTATTCAAATTTGATTTTTACATATATCGTATGAAAAATACTTAATATTTTCTTGATCTGCGCATTCGACGTCTGCCCAGACTTCACGTTTTTTTTTTTTTTTTTTTTTTTTTTTTTTTTTTTTTTTTTATTTATTTATTAAAATTCACAATTTGTCCAATTTGGACATTTGGTGGAATTTTTTAACGGTTAAATTAGCATGTTGGTGGCTACCCCCAGCGGGGTACCATCCTCGTGTTTCTTAGGTTGTGTCCTTTATAAGGTCTGCTGGGTGCTTCCTTTTTAGTCTTCTGTCCATATTTGTGATTTTGTATGTTTCCGCAGCTAGCCGGTTTATGTGTGTTGCTATTCTTAATTTGTATTTCTCGGAGTATCTGTTGATTTCTTCCTTGACCGTTGGCATTCCCAGGTCCCTTCGTATATCTTCGTTTCTGACGTACCAAGGTCCGTTTACTATTGTCCTGAGGATTTTAGCCTGTATTACCTCTATTTTGTTTATATGGCTCATTGCTGCCGTCCCCCATAGTGGTATTCCGTACGTCCAGATTGGTTTTATGATCGTTTTATATATTTTTAACTTGTTTTCTGTGCTTAGTTTGGATTTTCGGCTTGTTAGCCAATGCATTTGTCTTCTTGTTTTCTGTATTTTTTCTACTATTGATTTGATGTGTAGTTTCCAGGTGAGTTTTTGATCTAAGTGGAGTCCTAGGTATTTGACATGCTTTGTTTGCGTTATATGCGTGCCGTTCAATAGGATGTTTGGTGGTGTCTTTTTCCGTAGCGTGAATGTAATATGGTTGCATTTATTGGGGTTTGCTTTTATTTGTTTTTCTTGTAGCCAATTTTCTATTTTTACGATGTGTTCTTGTAGTATTTTGACTGCCGTTTCTGGGTTAGTATGCCTGACTAGTATAGCTGTGTCGTCCGCGAATGTCAATACTGTGCTGTTGGTAGTTGTTGGTATGTTCGCCGTGTATAATGTGTATAGTATTGGGCCTAGGACGCTTCCTTGTGGTACCCCGGCCTTGATGTCTTTAACTTGAGAATGTGTGTCCTTGATTTTTATTACGAAGGTTCTGCAGCTTAGGTAGGATTTTATTAAGTGGTGTATTTGCTCCGGGAATTGTTTCCTAATTGTTTGTAGTAGACTTTCATGGTTAATTTTATCGAATGCTTTCTCTATGTCTATGAAGAGGGCTGTGCAGTATTCCTTGTTTTCTAGTGCTACTATTATTTCGTTTATAAGCCTGTGCATTTGCTCTATCGTGGAGTGTTTGTTTCTGAAACCAAATTGGTGATCCGGTATTAGTTTTTTTGTCTCTATTATTGGTTTTATGCGGTCGTATATTATCTTTTCCAGTATTTTGGAAAATACTGGAAGCAGTGATATTGGTCTGTAAGATGCAGTTTGGTGCGGGTCTTTGCCTGGTTTATGTAACATTTTGATCTGTGCTAATTTCCATGGTTTGGGGAAGTATTGAATTCTTAGAATTGCATTGAATATTACTGTTATTAGTCTTATTGCTTTTGGCGGAAGACTTCACGTTCATCGTTTTTGAAACATTGAAAGTATCAGTGACCTGTCTTTGGGTCATTTTATTTTTGAGGAATTTCTCTTTTCTGCTTTGGACTTTCAGACATTTTTCTATGGGAAAGGGTAGAAGAAAAATTAAGCATAAATTAATTTAGTTTCAGTTGCCAAAATATTGAACTTACAAGTAAAAGAAATTCAGTCTATGACTAAATCGTCGATATTGAACGACAAATACGTTGAAACGTTTTAGATTATAATGTATATAACATACAAAGAAAATTGTAAAACTGGGATAAATAACTGGAAATTACACTTAATAAATAAGATATAGTATACATAAAAAAAATTTAATTACCTGAAAAGCAACTCTAGAAAATAATTTTTAATTTTCGGAATATCAATGTATATGTTTGACACATCAGATTAATATGGCTCCGAAATATGTTACACGGAATTGTTCATTTTCATTTGTTTGTTCCGATAAAAGCGCTAATATCTGGTGAAAAATCTTATGTATTTAGAAATTAACAAAAATGTTAAGTGGCCTGTTCTTTTGCCTGCACTGTATTTCTTACATGTAATCTTTGTTACACGTTTTATCTTTAAAATAACAAACTCATTATTTACTCGAGATTTATTCCTAGCGCACAAATATTTTTCAATAGAACGATGCAAAGTTTTACTGTATCTCGGATCATCACAAGTTAGACTCAAAAAACGGAAGCGCCAAAATCTTGAGGATTCGATTTCACCTGCTCAAAGTGACTTTTGCAGGCAAAAGAAATTGTTCCTCGGGTACTTTAATATTTTTTTACCAAATTTTATCAAAAATAGAATTTTATTTGCTAATAAAAGATAACTATGTTTTGGTACTCCCACAAAACGATATCACGACATTCGCTAAAATTACAAATATTGTACAGTATATTTACTACAAGATTAATTAAAATGGTTTGTAACCCAACATATAAGAATGCTACTTGTAAAGTATCTTTACTAGTAACAGTTTAAAGTAGAGTGATATTTCTAAAAATTCATATGTTTTATACATATATGTGCGTAGTATATACAGTGTATATAACTATCTTTCTAAGTTTACAAAATAACAAGCGTCTTCTAATACGTAAACGATTTAATTAAAAATTTTGATTATTTGTTTGAAAATAATTAATTATTTGCACTGAAATGTTACGTCTCGAATGCATTATACTTTGTTACGCGATTCATTCCTGCACAATTTTTTCAGGAAGCTATCTACATAAACAATACATGATAAAAACAAAATTGGGTATATTAGTTCTACCAGTATTTTAATTCAAATTAATAATTTATTGAAGAACATTTATTGATAAACAATTAAACTACATGTTGTGAAGAAATGTCCCCTTCAAGAACATTTATTAATAGATTTAGAGTTGATAATTAGTCTGAGTAAGATCTGTACGTACGTGTAATTGATAGTACTCGCGTACACATGTGCGTGTAAAAAGTTTCAAGTTAAAAGAGAGAACACGTGGGGTAGGTATGAATAAAAATTACAAGAAGCCGGAAAATATTCTAAAAGAATTATACTTAACATGCAGATATTAGCGTAAACATAGTGCTGCGTTAATTAAATCCGACAATATTGTGAAAAGAACAAACTGAACAATACCTAGAAATAATTTAGAAAAACACTGTTAGATCAATTTCAAATTGGATTTTTTTTACTCGATATCAAACTTAACTCTTATTTGTCTTTTGCATAAACTCTTTTCCAGATATGAAACTTCAGAGTTGCTACTAGTATTAATAGCACACGAAGAATAAGATTTTCCACAAATTAACAATTATTTATGCATTCCGCAGATAAACCTACCTAATATTTATATAACAAAGCAATGTAATTAATATAATTAGTAGCATAAATTTCATTATACAAGTTCTGCCAAAGCATATGTGTATATCCGTAGTGTTGAGATATACGAATCATAGCTGCACATAGCTAGTATGGTCGGGAGTTGCCCATCAATCCGTAAAACTGCTCGCTCAAAACAGGCCCCGGCGTAATCTATGATCCGCATCTATGTAATTCAACACGGTATCGAATTATCAGAATAAAAAATTTTCTTCTATTTTTTACCACATTATTACGAGATGTCCCTAGTCGAATTATTGAGATTCGTCCGGTCAAAATGATACCAAACGTGACTATACAATTTTTAATGAAATTAAAGAGATAGGTATTGTGTGATTGGGACTAAGAGAGAGAAAAATTACTTACTCAGCTTAGCTCCGCGGTATGTTATTAAACTTTACCTATTCCGTCTCACTTGCACTGCCTGCTTTTCTCTCTTACCTTCGATACACACACGGTAGAGTATAGCAGAGCGAGCACGAATTTCAGAAAGCTATCTCTCCTGGTATATAGCTTCTTCATGTGCTCGGTCGTTGGCCATACATATATCCGAACACTACATATTTCATAGCAAATGTAAACAACAAATCATTGTGTAGTGTTGGATTGTAAACTTTGGATTCTCGCACGAGACAAAGAGAGTTAGCTCCGGTGAAAACGTTATCTATTTTCGTTGAATAGACTTGATATTTGGCCTTTTTGCGCTAGACGACAGACTGTGGATGACAGATTGCTTGACGATAGATGATTGATTGACATGTCTCCGTAAAGTTTGCTTTTTCCAAGACTCGCAAAAATTCGAGGATGGGCGTGCTGCTGGGAATAATACGCAGATTGCAACATTTGTAAATACTTCGATCATTAGATTCACAGTAGTAGGTGGCGAAAAAAGATGTTAATTGATTAGGGAAATTTTGATGATGGTGAAAGCTAGCCGTCTCTGTCTGTCGGTCGACGATCGACCGAGATTGATCCCGTGATTAACGGCTTGCAAATAATAGAGTCACGAAGCACGTGGGTCTTCAAGACATACTTATTTCCAGAATATATTCTCTACAACTTGTTAGTCATTTGAATCTCAGCTACGGAACGCACCCGTTGCCAACCTGAAATGGAATTTAACAGACCCAACGGATTTATGATTATATTATTCCGCTGCAACAGTTTTTTTTATATCGAAAGCAAGTCAAAGATTTGGAAGAAAAAGTTGCCTTCAAAATCTTGGCTGACGAATTTCTTCTAAATGTAAAAGTTCTTTATTGTTCCAAAAGTAAAACGAATGAATCTTAATTATAAGAACCATGGCACTGATAGCTTCACTTGTAATTAATCTAATTATAAAATTTTTCTTTTTTTTTTTTTATTTATTAAAATTCACAATTTGTCCAATTTGGACATTTGGTGGAATTTTTTAACGGTTAAATTAGCATGTTGGTGGCTACCCCCAGCGGGGTACCATCCTCGTGTTTCTTAGGTTATGTCCTTTATAAGGTCTGCTGGGTGCTTCCTTTTTAGTCTTCTGTCCATTTTTTAATTATAAAATGTTGACATAATACAGTGGTCAATAATAATATCTAAATGTTATTGTAAATACGATTTTGTATGATAACGTTGGTATAACGACTGTTACAATTTTAATGAAAATTTTCATTGTTCTATTTTTAGAACGGTTACATGGAAGTGGTAATACCACCGGATATAATGGACGATAAGTCTGCCGAGGGTATGGTAACTCATGAAGGTGGTGAAATAAGGTTGAAATGTGTTGCAACTGGTTCACCGCAGCCTACTGTTACATGGAAACGAGAAGATGGCCGGAACATTATTCTTCGCGAAGATGGACAGAAACAATGTAAGATATTTCGGATGAATTAATCATTTTAGTGTTCGAAATTACAAATTAAAGTCGTATGTTTATAATTTGGTTAGCACTTGACATATTAATAAATAAGATTAAGTTCTCAAAACAATTTTAAAAAATGTATTATACCGACTACCAAAGTTCCAGAAAACACGCTATGCATGTGACGCGAGTGTTGACATTCGAATTATATTCTCTTACTTTTACCTCAAAAATATTTGATATACTACTACCAAGCAAATATTAGATTGAAGAGGAAATCATATATGAAAGATGTCACTTTTTAAATAAAAAGTTCGTTCTCATCAAAATTTCTGGTAATTCATTACATACCTATGTACAAAGTGGATTAATTTGTGACACAATTGGGAAGTAACTTTCTTTAGTAACAATTTACGTAATAAATTACGTAAAAAGTAAAAAAAAATAATGTTTTAAATCATATTCTAGGAATAACTGTATTTTAAACGTGATTTCAAGAGAATTTTGACTTTAAAAATTCGCCAAAAGTACATACCTACTACTTCGACACGATTTAGGCTAATTATGTGTACTAATGTTTATACATCTTGACAATAGCGGTATTCAAAGAGCGCGTCAAATCTTTTTATAATATTTGCCTTTTGATGTATTAAAAATGTCATTAGAGATATTCTTCTTATTATCGCAAATATGTATAGTTCTGCTCATTGCATCGACAAGCGAACAGGCTTTAAGCTTCCTATTCTTTTACATTTTAAATATTTCCACAGTTATTTGTTTTCAGTAGAAGAAGTATTAATTGCTGTCACATTCGAGAGAAATTATTTAAAAATGTATTCGGTTTATCTCGAACCGCTCAAATATATCGGATAAAAAAATGAATGACACAAAAATCGAATGACATCGAAGTACATTGTGTGTATTGTCTTAACGTGTATTTGACCTTGAAATCTCTTGCGTGTTAAAATATTTCAAAGGATATCTCCATTTTTTGTTACATAATCATGCAGCTGATGTTCAGACATCTCTAAAATACTAGAAACTTGTGTCTTTCGCACCATCCGCTATCGTGATATAAACTTTCAAATTCAACAGAGCAATACAAAGTGCGCGAAAAGTGACTGATCAAAAAAAAACTGAATGTTTTGACAACATTAAGATACTGTAGTCTTCTATTTCAGCAATATCATACCAGCAATACAAAATTTTGAGAAATATCTTTATGTATTCCTGTGGCGTACTTCGGATAACACAAACCCCAGCGACAAATTAAATTTTGAAGTCCATGTGGCTGATTCTACAGAAACGGAATTATTTGACAGCGATTTATAACAGCACAATTATTCATTTAATTTGTGAATTATAAAAAGTCTCAAGTATAGTGGTATTGGTACAAAAGCGACCAGACAAATAGAGAGCTACATGTGATTTTATCGTATTTTTTTAAATACTATCTATAGAGGACTAAAAAGCTACCCAAGGACTGAGATTTCGATAAAATTCTCATGTAATAAATTTGAAAAATAATTAGAATAGTCTTCTCAAGAATTATTTATAAAATTTGGACATCCAATACGATACATCAATAGTAATTTGTAATCATCTAGAATATAAACAAATTAACTGCCAATCTTGATAATTGCCAGTAAACTTGGAAGTGAAAATAAAAGTAATTAAATTTAAACAATCGACACTTGTTAAATCATAAACGAACTAGCTTTCAATCTTGGCAATTGTTAGTTAAACTTAAAATAAAAAGTCATTGTATTTTTATAACTAACGAATACTTATCTCTCACATAAACAAATTAGCGAACAGTCTTGCGTTTTTTATCTTAAATTAAAATAAATAAATTGTACACTTTATCCTTTTCAAGGCATTCTTTCAGTATCTATGAAATATATCAGGTCTGTAAATATGAAACCGGAATTTGCATATAGATGGCCCTAGCTGATAATGTACTTATCACTAAACTGCGTCATTGATGCCAAAAGTCTTTGTTGACATCTCACAAACATTTTCAACTCAGAACAATACAAGTTTCATACAACAGCATAATTTGTAATAGCGTTGAACATGTCGAATTTTGTGCCTGGAAACTACGATTTGCGGACAGCATTGATTTTCTGTTACCATTTGAAGAAAACTGCCGCAGAATCGCATCGAATGCTTGTCGAAGCTTACAGTGAGCATGCTCTTGGTAAATCACAGTGCTTTGAGTGGTTTAAAAAATTCAGAAGTGGCAATTTTGACGTGAGGAACGAAGAACGTGAAAGACCAACGAAAAAGTTTCAAGACAGCTAATTGCAAGCATTGTTGGATGAGGATGACGCTCAAACGCAACAACAACTCGCTGATCAATTAAACGTGACACGAGAAGCCGTCTTCATACGTTTGAAAGCCATGGGAAAGATCTAGAAGGTGGGAAACTGGGTTCCACATGAACTGAGTGAAAGACAACAGGAAAACCGAAAAACCACTTGCGAAATGCTGCTCGCCAGATACAAAAGAAAGTCATTTCTCCACCGAATTGTGACTGGCGATGAAAAGTGGATATATTTTGAAAATCCTAAGCGTAAAAGATCATGGGTAGCTCCAGGCGAACCACCAACATCGACTACAAGACCAAATCGCTATGGACGGAGGACAATGCTCTGTGTTTGGTAGGATCAGAAGGGTGAGATCTATTATGAGCTGTTAAAACCTGGCGAAACCGTTAATACTGAGCGCTACCGACAACAAATGATCGATTTGAATCAAGCTTTGCATGAAAAACGACCAGAATATCAAACAAGGCAACACAAAGTAATTTTGCTTCATGATAACGCACCATCACATACAGCAAAACCGGTCAAGGAAACGATTGAAGCGTTCAATCGGGAAATACTTTCGCACGCGGCTTACTCGCCAGACTTGGCTCCGTCCGATTACCATTTATTTGCATCGATGGGACACGCACTTTCTGACCAGCACTTCACTTCTTACGAAAATGTACGAAAATGCCTCGATGACTGGTTTGCCTCAAAAGAGCGACAGTTTTTTTGACGTGGCATCCACCAATTGCCAGACAGGTGGGAAAAATGTATAGCTAGCGATGGGCAATACTTCGAATAAAATATTTTTAATCATTTTCATACAATAAACGTGTATTTTCTATACAAAAATTCCGGTTCCATATTTACATACCTGGTAAATACAATCGACACATATTTTTATCAAGAGGTAACCTGGTTACTTCTCACAATTTCATATCATACTATTTGACAGGGAGCTGAAACTAGGTGACTGAGAATTTTGCGGTTAAATGTTGAAAATTATCAAACCTAGTGCTATTCAATCATGATATTTAAAAGACAGGTGAATAGCAACGTTATATTTATGTTACACTAAATAAAAATTGGTAAAAAATAAACTTGGAATATAATACGCACCAGTGGGTTGAGAAACTGACTGACTGCAACAGGTAATTGTCAACGAATTTACAATTTTAGCTAATTAAAAATGGCCACTTGTTACGAAACGTAACAAGTACGATAACTTTGTTTGATTACTTTTAATTTACTTTTAATACCACATTTCTGATTTCTTTTTAATACCACAGATATCGTTTTTTCGAAATAATTTCACAGACAAAGGACTAGGATTTAAAAGTAGCCACAAAGACCGTAGATATCTTTTGCCGACAAAATGTAGTCGATTAAAGTAAAAATAAATGTGCATGATAAATATGACTATTGCAAAATATGTACGAAAAGGAAAAATTAGTAAATAACTTGAACTTAATTCATTGATCATGGGTTGCAGAATAAATTCTCTAGTTGCTGGTAACTGGTAAACAACAGAGTAAACTTTCATTGGTTGGTTTCATACTGCACCAAACGGCGCGCGATACTGTAAGACAATCTTCGATGAAAAGTTTTGAGGGCATGAACTTTTCTTGGTTAGTTAAAGAGATCAAAATATTTCAGGACGTTAAATAATTAGAACAGTTCGAACAGTCAAAAAATATCTGAACTTGGTTAAAAATTTAAGCGTAAAAGTTGTCTAGGATTTTCAACATTTTGTACTTCGAACACTGTGTATCTATTTTATTTATTTTCTAGATTTATTTTATTTATATAAGATTTATTATATATATTTATTATATATATTTATATAAGATTTATTATATATATAAGATTTATTTTTTCAATCTCTGTTTTCGGACTTAACGAAGTGAGTTTGGAACCAACAAAAGGATCGTACTTGAAATATCCTATTTTTAGACACGTTTGATAGAATTGTGTAAGTAATGTATACCACGATCTCTAATCATGAAAACTAAAGCCCGATGTCTTAATAACTGAGTGGCCGATGATACTATTTTTTTTAACATTTAGTTTTACAGTAAGAGACTGTAACATTTTAAATACGTCCAATTTGATATAAAAAACTTATTTAATATGAGCCTATTGTAGAAGTTGTTAGATATATGCATTATACTATTATATTATGGCACGGAGATCTACAGAAGAATATATTATAAAATTACTATATTATTACAAATTCCTAAAATTTTTTAATTATAGATTAATTTATAAATTATATATTATAACAGTTATTACTAATTTGCCAGCCATGTCCTCTATAGAACACAACAACACTGTCATTGAATTATGTAAATCCTACATACTCTACTTACTGAATAAGCATACTCTAAAGATAGGGATTTGTTGCTTAGAGTCATCGTTCCTTGCTCTTGCATGACTACAAAATAAGAGGGCGATTTCCAAAACGACAACTGAAACAAATATCATATAAAAATAACACATTATTAATAATAATTGTCGTAGCAACTGATCATTGGAACAATTCTTTGCTCGTAATTCATCTTCGCCCAAAACTCGAGTATGAAAGATTTCGTCTAATTTCGACTTAGACAGAAGCATTACGATAAATTTTTCTAATAGTTTGAAACACACTGTATGCAAATTCTAATGGTGTTTAACAAATTTTATCTTCAAAACACAACTTTGGACAATACGAGGACTAAATGTTAAGTTTTTAATGTTTTTAATATTCCAACTCTACCTACTTTTGCTAAAATACATTAAACATACTTCAATACTAAACTAAAGATCTTTAATCCCCTGACCTACAATTACGGGCATAGCCCGTAGTACGATGATCGGACCAAACGTAAATATTACGGGCATACCCCATAGTAGATGATCGGGCCAAATGTAAATATACGGGCATAGCCCGTGGTACGATGATCGTCTTCGGCCCAAAATTCTCGAACGTAAATCGTAGGTTAAGGGGTTAAAATTAAATATTATTTTTGCTTATTCCCATGTCACAAACAATTGGCCTAATTATTCTCTTATTTATAAGCAGACCAGCATATTCAATCCATGCAAGTTCACTTAAAATGTTACTACTTCCTGCCTTTCGTTATATGTATCTTAATAAATTGTATCTTATTAAATCTTAATAAATATGTGTCTTAATAAAAAGAAATTACTTTTTATGTAGACCAAAGCTAGTTCTATTATTAAGTGTGTAATCAGATAAGATGAAGATTAAATAGAGGCAAAGCTAAAAAATGACGACTATATATTTTCATGTTTCAGCGCTAAAAACTTATGTGGGTGAAACGCTAGAATTGACTGGAGTTCTTCGACAGGAAATGGGCACTTATCTTTGCATAGCCAGCAACAATGTGCCCCCGACAGTCAGCAAACGTTACTCTGTACAAGTTCACTGTATGTATTATTAAGCGCTTATCGTAGAGTTATTATACAAATATATTTGCAATTATCATTCTTATATATTATATTTACAAGATGAGTCAGAACACGCGGAAAATATGGCAGAGGTTGATTCTGGATACTGAAATAAGAAGAAAAGTTCGTATAACGTCATATGCCTAATATGACCTTACGTTCCGCTTATAGCTTATTTTGCGATGCTAAACATTACACAGATGAACGATTTCTTGGAAAATAGACAAATCCAGCTGGCCTTATTTCCGGACCAGTTCTCTCTTCGGATCTGAAGCCATTCGATTATTGAATACGGGGCGTTTAAAATCTCTTACGTATAAAACGTCAGTTGACGTGACAACCAAAGTTTCCGACAAATCCGCGTAAGCTGTTCGAACAAGGTGGACGATCTATGACGCGACGCATTCACGTTTCCGTAGAAACTAGAACTGGTCCATTCGAGCAATTTCTCTAAAGGTAGGTAAGAAAGTACTGTAACACAAAGCAAGCGTTTATCCGAAAACGTTTATACGAACTTTCCTTCTTATTTTAATGTGCTGAATCAGCTCCTGCTTGTCTGGAAGCCGTACTTTCCGCATGTTCCGATTCACCCTATGTCTCGAATTCCATCATATTGCACACGCGACTTCCAACCATAGTTAGCAATTCTTCGATTTTCCATATTTCCTTCATTTGAAAGTTCATATAATGTCTTTTTAATTAATCATGACAAATGCATTGCACCTCTGAAAATCTTCGCCTATAATAGTAGTAGTAGCTAAATAGTTGCCAACTGGTTGTACAAAATAAGGACATCGGTGCCAATTGGCCTGTGCTACTCAATTTTAGAACAATATGTGATAGATACCAAATGACAAGAAGTTACATGTAATTGTTTAAAGTAAGGATAGCAAGTGATTCATGATTGCCTTGCCTTAAGACGTGGAAACATTATCTCTAAAAGAGTTGGCCGCGAAATGGAGAAAACAAGGATATCTTCTGATAACAAGAGGTTTATGTGAAAAATAGAATGAGGCTTATGTCGGAATTTCGAGAAGGAACGCATGCCTAAGTGATTGCGAGCAGTATATTGTAGTTGTCCACAAAAACTTCTAACGTACACATTAATAATATGCTTGTGTGTAAGTGTAAGTGCTACATACATACAAAGTGAACTATTAGATGGTATTCTATTCTTATGAAAGAATTCAACACAAAGTTGAAGAATTTCTTTCAAAGTCATTTTTTAAAGAAAGTTAAAGGTATTTTCTATAGGTCAAGGTTCTTTCTATATTTTTCTAGAGCGTACAAAAAATTCAACAATTTTGACAACATACCCTTTCAATTATTTAATATCTGCATTTGGATGCTAACACGGGTATTATTGAAAGCGATAGCAGAAAATACATGCTTTTGCACTTACGTGACGATTCCTAAAGTTAGTTGCTTAAAAAGATTGCGGTTTGTCTCACTGTATTACTGAAATCGCTCGGTAATGTTTCATACATGCTTTCTGTTTCAACATTATACCGAATTTTTACTGTTTGTGGATGACTTCAAGGTTTACAAGATCGTAACATTTAAATCCGATATTCTAAATGTACAATCGGACCTTAACAGATTAGATGATTGGTGTATGGAATTTATCATTGACAAGTGTCATATTGTGTGTTTCTCTAAAAACAGAAACTCTTCCAATTTCTTCTACACACTAGTTAGGCAGAACACAGGTTGTCCCAAAAGTTGCTTTCGTTTTATAAGGAAATGTAGAGGATAGTTAGTACGTGAGGTTTAAAGGACGAGATTACTCGTTGTTGAAACCGTCGAATACATTTAAGATAATAAATTAATGTACAGCCTGTATACGTGAGTCGTTAGTACAAAGTATAAATCGCAAAATAAAATCGCGGATAAATACTCGTTAATGCACGTCATGTAACTCGGCAGATACTCGAAGATACTCGGAAATACTGTAGATACTGTTAGATACTCTCCTGTTTTTGCGTCCAGGCTTTCAGGACATAAATTAAAATATCGTACATAAGCACAGCGCAACAGCGGCTTAATTTTATTTTATTTAACATTAATAATCTCAAAAAGAAAAAAGAGAAAAGAATGTAATAATGCATGGCTACGTCGTACCGTCGCGTATCGGTACTCTTGCCTGTACCACCCTACAATTAGAATTCAGCGTTTATTCTGGAAAAAAATGATGTAAAAAAATATGTAAAAAACCTGGAATTAATAAACAAAGATAAAAAAAAAAACTGTTAGATACTCGGTATGTACTCGGAGATACTCTGTGTCGCTCGCGATCGCGTCGTCCTTTGACTCCTGCGCTGCTACAGAAATAATAGATGCGCAACATTTTTTCTTTTATATTATTTTATTGAATTATGTATGATCAATTTTCTAGTAATAGAATAATAATAATAATAATAATAATATAAAATAAAAAATATTGTGCATCTGGTATTTCCTTATAAAACGAAGGAAACTTTTGGGACAACTTGATATATCATCGACATTGTCTTTTGAAATTCAGATAAGCAATATTGTTTTGAAATGATCCAAATCACTTGGTTCCCTTTTTATACGTCGCAATTAATCGGAAATCCCTATGCTTTTCTCTACTTGTATTACTTCCTCATCCGGCCTGTACTCAAACACACATCCACCATTTGGGCTCATCGTACTGCCAAACACAGACTACAGTTAAAGAAAATACAGCATAATACTTTGCAAACTGCAAAGAATTCAGTTCCGTTTTATCGCATACAGGATATGGTGTCCTAAGTCGAGCCTGGATCCTGATGCGGACCTTGGGCATTACCTCACTTGAAGTCCGAAAAACTGTTTTCTTTTGCAAGATTATTCACGAACAGATCATCAGCTTTTCAACAAATCATTCACCTTTTTTTAACTTGTCAATTTTAATGCAATAACACGTCTCTCTACAAGACCAAATGGTCTTTAGGCTACTGTCCTACTCGTTTCTCTTCAATGTTGTGGAGCCCTTTTCCATATGAATATGTCCTCTTGCTGACTTCTATAACGACAAAATTGATTCTTTCGCGGAAAATGTAAGTACGTAAAAAACGTCGCTCTATAATGTACTACTTGAAAACGATTTGTGACTGCCTTGCGTTAAATTTATCTGTTTCATTAAAGCTTAGTTCATTTTCTTTCATTATCGTGCTGTTTTCTTTCTCTTTATTGTTACTTGTTTATTCTGTACTTTTTTGTTACTGCTTTATATGCAATATTCTCCGTGTCAAAGCGGATATCTAACCAGTTTAATAAAATAAACTAAATGATTAATGCATATATAGTTGCAATTTTTCCTTTCAGGTTCTCTGAATTTTTCTTCTTTAAAATCTGTTTTCAGATTTCTAAGAAACAAACTGTACGATACTAATAGGCACACTGTACTTAAAAGAACCTTGGACACAAAATGAGTCACTGAATATACAAATATCTTTGTTACTCGTCTAGCATACTAATTAAACATTAATTACCATAAAAATTTAAGCACAGGTCGTAATGATAGGTTCTTGAATATGTCTGATAAAAAGGATATAATTTACGTCGATGAAATTGACATTAATGTTGAAATATAACTACGCTAATAGTAATTTTTTATGACAAAACTTTTTTTCCAAATATCAATTTGATGGTACTAATTATTTTCTTTTTATTTTCACTGGTTAGATCATCTGTCTTCTTTAGTTATACGAAAATTGTGATGATAATAACGATTATTCCAAAGATATACTATTTTGTTCATTTTATATATCGTTAGATGAAAACTACATTTGTAATAATACGTCCTACAATGTTTATTTCGATTTACAGTATAAAAAGGGTTTTTAAAATACGATATATATAACTTTATTAACTTTGTCTACCTTTTCCTTTGCGTAGTTGATCGATTTGATAAGTGAGCTTCTCATGTAACAATGAAAAAAGATATTTCTGAAAGTTAGTTTTATACAGAATTTCAAGGTTGTCAATGTTTATTTAAACAATATTTTTTATTTCATTGCTTTGTATCTAATGCCAAGACGAATTCGTCTGCTTTGTATATTATAGCCTTGAAATGATCTCAGACTATAAAATTTTGATTCTACCAATGGAAGCATCAGTATGTGAATTATTTATTTGAATTAGAGTAAACATTCATAGTAGTGGCAATAACGTAGGCATTTACACATTCCATAAGCTTCGAACTATTTTGTTGATACCATAAACTACGTAATATCTGATTATTTTTTCTTTCATGTTCTTCGAAATGATTGATTTTGTGCGCTATATATCGTCTCAGTTTTTATTAACTAACCAAGGTATTGATTCGTTTCCACTAGTTTGAATATTTATGGTTTAGAAATTCTGTTGCTGCGTGTATAGAATTTTCGGAACAGCCGTCACGCTGACATTTGACGAACGAATTTCCTACAAAAACGTAACGTATATCGTTCTGTTGCACGTAATGAAAATTTAGAAATAAAAATTTATTCAAATACAATTATCATAATATGACGAAGAATTTTGCAATCAACGTTGTCACTCCAGAGTCTCTGCTTGTCCCCTTGCCATCACTATTGGAAGCTGTCTTCACTAATGCACATTTCTTTGATTTATATCATATTATATAGGATATTTGAGGTTTTTATAAACAAAGCTTGAAGGCATGTACAGGAAATTAAAATGACAAAATTGACGTCTCTGAGTTAGTAGAGGTATAAGGAAATATATTATAGGATCATTATTCAGAAGTGATAGACATTAGGTTTTCCTGTGATTTCCATCCTATATGATAAATTTATTGATAGATGTATTTATTTACAGTAGATTAAACATGAAACGATGGTTATTTAACGTGAACATAATGCAGTAATGTGATATAACTAAGACAACTACATTGATAATTCACAACTCACAACTAATAGTTTACAGCTCATAACAATTCGGCAACTTTCTCTAGACTCAACTCTCTCAACTCAACTCTCAACTCGCAACTAACTGCTCGCAACTAGACCCTCAATTAACGACTTCCCATTAATCCGTCTTTCTCCCTTAAGCATCCCATTGTCGTCTTCTCATACCCTCCACCACGTACGCCTTCTGCCGCGTAATTATTTGACTAAAGGACAGACGACACATTGATGGACCGCTTGACTCATTGAAATGTCCCGATCTTTTCGGCCTGTCGGCACTTTGGCTTTCTCGCAACATTGTTTAAAGGTTCAGCCGATACTTCTTAGACAATCTTTCCACGATACTGCAATATGTACATGTAATTATTTAGGGGCAACATTGTTATACAAACTGTGTTCTGTTGCGCGCGTCCGTATCCATTTACCGATGCACTACACCTGTTAATCGCTAATAGTGATTGAGAAAGTGGACTAATCTCGAATCGATTAACTAACCGCAAAAGGCGTACGAAATATATAGCTAAAACGGTGCCGTGAAGCTTTCAAAAGGACTGGACCGTGGACAAAACTATAGAAGCACGAAGAAAACGATTCATAAATCAGACACAAGTGTCCAAGCATCAAACGGCTTTGATCTTTTCTGTACGAGGGTTGAAACGATCGTGGATTCCCTTCAAATGACGAGAAACGTGAGCGTTTCGGAAACTGACGATTCTGACTAACTTCTTCGTGCCAGAACTAGAGCGATCCAGCCTCGTTAACGGTTGATGCGATTCTAACGGCGTCCGAAACGACTCTGCCAGCAAAGCTTGCATTTAGCTGATACGAAAAATATTCATACTGATTGGTTTTCACAGAACGTAAGAAAGTCCAATCAGTATGCTCGTTAGGCATCCTAGGCGCGAAGCTCATGATGGGAAGAATAAGCGAGCGATACCTGGACCAGCGTGAAACTTGGACACGATTAAGTATAAAGGTCATGTATCATTTTTATGACTGTTTGGAAGTAATCGCGTTTATGACACGCTCGGCTGTTGAGAACATGGTGCACACAGAAAAACAAAACGTTGCTACAATTAATTATACAGATTACTAGTAACTAAACAAATTTTTAAACTGGAAGCTGTTTTATTATATGTACCTTGTTCTTAGAAATGAGCATTTCAATAAATACGCAAGTGTGGGAAAGACCCCTTAAAACCTCAACTGTAATCAAAGTCTGCCTTGCGAGAAAATCACGCAAAGATCACGAATTAACCCTTAGAGTGCTATGGACGCATATATGCGTCTGGCGAAAGCTAACGGTGTGGACTAAGGACACATATATGCGTTTGTCAATTTTTTCGAACACCTACGCAGAGGTAATACTATTACGTTTGTGTGGGATAAATATAAATGCATTCCTTAGTAACGGCAGTAAACAAATGCCAATAATGCCTCGTTATAACAGCTGTCTATATGCTAATCGCATCTAATTATCAAGAAGAAAATGTGTTGCTTGAAAAATAAGAGAATGCAGAAAATGCGATGTCGGGTTATGTATCGATAATTGTTTTGAAATTTTTCACACACAACTGAATTATTAACTTGTGTTATATTTACTAAATTTAGTTGTTTAGTTTATTATTTTCTAGTTTATTACTGAAATTCTAGTTTATTGTAAATTTCAATGTTTATAATAAATAATTAATACTAAAAAATACCGCTCTTGAATCATTTAATCTCGTGCAAAGGAATTACTATAACTTATTACGATTTGCGCTTTGAATAGTCAATCAACAGAGTTCAGTCTAGCGAAAAAGTACTCCGTCCACAGCGATCGTCAGCGCTGGCCGCGCGCCGTCCGTACGGACCGCATAGGTCACGAGTATTCAGCACTCTAAGGGTTGGGCGTAACTCGGTCTAAGCCTCTTATGTGCCGCTTCTTTCGGACCTTCCTTGGGGGTGGCTTGTCTCCGGCAGTCCAGGCTCTTACCCGAACTATGTCCCAGATCACAGCGGGCCGTAGTCATCGGAGGGAGCATATAACTCTCAGGAGTAGTCAGCTATGGTCGGCGAACACCTGCGGTCACCTGTGATCGGGACCGAATCCCGCGGCCTCCTTCTCCTGAACAAGAGCATCACTTGCTCACAGAAAGAGACCATTGCATTTCACGGCCTCTCGCGTATAGGATCTGTGGAGAATCACTTTGGAGAATCTTCTAGCGGTGCAGCATCGCATAGTGGTCGCGATTGCGATTGAAGCGGTCAAAATATATACAAGTTTAATTTGTACTTTTATTTGTACCTAAAGTCATTGAATCGAAGAAATTGGACCACGTAATATTATGTCATCAACGCATACTTACTCGTACATAATACAGATATTATTCAAACATACACATTTTGTAGTAGCTTTTTGCTGTAGAAACAGAAAAATGAAGAGGCTTTAATATGAAACATTTTTTATCTAGACTCCGTCTTAAAAAGATATTTCATAAAATAAAAATGTATTTCAGTTTTGCTATTCCCTGCATACTACAGACTTTAAATACCTTCGTAAAAGAAAATCGACGAATCAGGAGATGTCGACAGCCATTCAACGAAGACCAGAACATATTAAGAACCTAAAACAAAGAATATTAAATGATTAGAGAAGCATTATGTTAGAATCGGAAGATAAGTTATAACGCTTTACATCGGTGCACGCAACGACGAGCTTATGCGGTTAGTTAGGCAGTACGAAAGGTATGAAGAAAAAGAAAGAAAAAAGAACAGCGAAGAATACATAGATACTGCACTATATTATACCAGGCTGTATGCGTAGATTATTATGCAGGTATAGTCGAGAGATACGCGGCGAGCAAGTTCACACCATCAAATCAAGTCAATCGAAGAAAAGTCGAGGGACATGCTAAATCAAGATAACGAGATAACACGGTACAATCTATGCATTTACGCACAGACGTCGGTGGATCATTTGAATTGCCAACGTATTATAAAAGAAACCTTGAGAAGAGTAAGAATCGAATTTGGAAACAGATTGTATTATTGCCTGGTGCAACATTTTGAAAACATCCTATGAAGATTGTGCAAAAGTATTGTAATTCTTTGCGTAATAAAATAGAAGTGGAAAAAGTTTCATTGTTATTGATTTTACCTTATCATCTAAAAATGACCAGAAACAAACTGAAATATATTTTTAAAAGGAAGTCTGATAAAAAATATTCCAAATAAAAGTTTTTTCTTCGTTCCCGTGGAACAAGAATCTGCAAAGGAAAAATACGATTTCCATTTAAAAAAAGGAAAACCTTGAAGACACCTGACAAATAGCAAATAAATAGGATAGTTGTATCCCCCCTCCGAAACTGTGAAAATTTTCAAATAAACACTCCGTATGAACTAATAAGAAGGCGGTCCTAATAAAGTACTGCAATAAACTTTAATAATATATGATATAGCATTGTCTTAGTTGAATCATTTTAGGAAATTTCTTGTCACCAAATTTCAGATGTTTATGCATTTATTAAAAATTGAAAGATGCAAAAGTGCATAGAATTCACATAATCTGTAAATTAATAACATGATAAATATATAAAATATCCAAAGTGATAATATCTAGTGACTAGCGAGCGAAACAAGTCTCTATTGAGGTTGCATTTGTTTGGACGTATTTGTAAAAATAGTAATTTGAGCAAAGGAATTTGCAATTTAGATTACACTGCATGCAATTACATTTAAATAATAAAATATACCCAAGTGATATTTCTTCTTCGTATTCCCGTCCCCTCTATATATGAGGGTATAATTACAAAACTATTTTTGTTTCAGTTCCACCTGTTATAAAAGTAACAAATCAACTAGTAGCAGCACCGGTCGAGAGTGACGTTGTTCTTCAATGCCAGGTAGAAGCTTCGCCACAAGCATTAAATACTTGGCACCAAAATACTGGTAATGAACATTTATCACAATTAAATATTTCAAATACATAAAATTAAGAAAAAAATATATACAGCTTTTGATATTAATGATCGCCGACGAATTAACATTTACAAAAAGACAACATTTTGTTGATCTTACTTATCCATTTCGATAATTATTATGTAATGCGTGCTTGTATACGTATAATATGTATAATATCTTGTTTCGATATTGAAGGTACCTGAAGAACAGTTTATTTCAAACTAAATCGATTCCTTTCTTGTAATATAATATCAGGGGCTAAAGAGAAATCTAAAAGATTATCTCATAGCCAATTTTCTAACGAAAATGATTTTTGGAAATTGAAAAAGGGTATTTGAAATTAATTTTGCGACTTATCAATTTATGACAATTTACTTGAAACTTGATACTGGAATCAACTACCTACGAATGTACTAAATCTTACGCTATCAACTTTTTAATCGATTCTATGAATGATACATCTATCGACCGCATCACCATGATTATTTTGGTTTTCTAAGTAAATCAGTTACTACACGATAGCAATTTCTAAACAAAACTCATAAAAATTTAATATATAAGTAGGTTAAAAATATACAACGATAAAAATAAATGTTAAATTAAATTAAATTGAAAATAATTAAAAGAATATAGTACTTTTTCGAAATTATAAGTATTAGGTTGTCCGAAAAGTGTCTTTCTTTTACAGACACGTCTTTTACAACGATGCATCTTTATATATACAAACATGAAGCCTAATCTGTCGAACGTTGTGATCTTTATTTTGATAGAACAAAATGGATCATACATAATTCGATAAAATACTATTAAAGGGAAAATGTTGTGCATTGTGACCTAATATAATATGTAATAGTCAAAGGGTTGCAAAATAGAAATATATTATTCATCACCTATAGTTCTTGTAAATATCTAAAAGAAACAAAGTCAGGAACCGTCTTCATTAAAACTTGCGCCTCAATACATAGGTGTAAAAAGATTCTGCGAAAAGTTCAAAAATTATAATTTGCGTCTGAAAAGCGATTAACTGGATTGCGAATACACTTGTTTATTTTGAAATCAGTGCTTATCTGGAGGACACTACATATGCACGTATTTCTTTGTACCCTCCTTTTTTAACAGACAAAGTTGTTATAAAGTTGACATATATCTCATCACTGTTATCTAAATAAAACATTTTCGGAATGTCAACTTTGTCAGACTGCAAGTCAATCAAATTTAGATTAATGGGTACAAAATCAATAATATTTTAAACTATAAAAATTTAAATCAATGGGCACAAAATCAATAGTATTTTAAATTATAAAAAATTAAATTAATGAATACAAAATCAATAATATTTTAAACTATAAAAATTTAAATCAATGGGCACAAAATCAATAGTATTTTAAATTATAAAAAATTAAATTAATGAATACAAAATCAATAATATTTTAAACTATAAAAATTTAGGTTAATGGGTACAAAATCAATAATATTTTAAACTATAATAATTTAGATTAATGGATACAAAATCAATAATATTTTAAACTATAATAATTTAGATTAATGGATACAAAATCAATAGTATTTTAAACTATAAAAATTTAGGTTAATGGATACAAAATCAATAATATTTTAAATTATAAAAATTTATATTAATGGATGCAAAATCAATAATATTTTAAACTATACAAATTTAGGTTAATGGATACAAAATCAATAATATTTTAAACTATAAAAATTTAAATCAATGGATGCAAAATCAATAATATTTTAAACTATACAAATTTAGGTTAATGGATACAAAATCAATAATATTTTAAACTATAAAAATTTAAATCAATGGATACAAAATCAATAATATTTTAAACTATAAAAATTTAGGTTAATGGATACAAAATCAATAGTATTTTAAACTATAAAAATTTAAATCAATGAATACAAAATCAATAATATTTTAAACTATAAAAATTTAAATCAATGGATACAAAATCAATAATATTTTAAACTATAAAAATTTAAATCAATAGATACAAAATCAATAATATTTTAAACTATAATAATTTAGATTAATAGATACAAAATCAATAATATTTTAAATTCTAAAAATTTAAATCAATAGATACAAAATCAATAATATTTTAAACTATAATAATTTAGATTAATGGATACAAAATCAATAATATTTTAAACTATAAAAATTTAAATCAATGGATACAAAATCAATAATATTTCGAACTATAAAAATTTAAATCAATAGATACAAAATCAATAATATTTTAAACTTTAAAAATTTAGGTTAATGGATACAAAATCAATAGTATTTTAAACTATAAAAATTTAAATCAATGGATACAAAATCAATAATATTTTAAACTATAAAAATTTAAATCAATGGATACAAAATCAATAATATTTCGAACTATAAAAATTTAAATCAATAGATACAAAATCAATAATATTTTAAACTTTAAAAATTTAAATCAATGGATACAAAATCAATAATATTTTAAACTATAAAAATTTATATTAATGGATGCAAAATCAATAATATTTTAAACTATACAAATTTAGGTTAATGGATACAAAATCAATAATATTTTAAACTATAAAAATTTAAATCAATGGATACAAAATCAATAATATTTTAAACTATAAAAATTTAGGTTAATAGATACAAAATCAATAATATTTTAAACTATAAAAATTTAGGTTAATGGATACAAAATCAATAATATTTTAAACTTGACTTAAAATTACACTCTAAAGGAGTTATATAAAGTAGATCGTCCGTCCGCTTCTCACCCGGTCAAGTTGAACAACGCTCCAAGAAACAGATTATATTCAAATTTTTCGTCAACTTGGATACTCCACTTCTTAAAATGATCTTCAAATTTACCGGACGAAACCCAGGCAGAAAGGGACCAGAAACGGATCGGAAACGGACAGAAGCGAAAAGAAAGCGACCTACTTCATATAACTCTTTTTGAACGTAATTCATTTAAAAATGAGTCATTAAACAATAATAGTGAAAAATGAGTCTAATGTATTCGCTGCTTTCATCGAAGCCAAGAAAAGTCCGCACAATCTGATATATATTTTTCTCTTCGAAACCAACATTTCGATAAAACAGCACACATACATCTGTATATAATAATGAGTAATTTACTATTAAAACTAGAATGTGTTTTTATAACCTTTTAAACTAACTTCTTGAACATTTCCCCTCTCTTTTCTTTTAACAAAACCTTTCTATTTTTTACAAAGTCGCAGAGATTTAATTTTAAATCAATCAAACGATATTCATATGGAAAATCTTTTGCATTGTTTACAGTTAAAGAACAGAGATCGTTTAAAGAAGAAATAATAACGTGTACGTTAAAATCAAACATGTTGCAGAAAAACAAATTATAGCAAGCTAGGGATTCGTCATATGCGCGTAGCTTATCACTGCTGTCAGCCGTCAGTTACAGCTCGAGAGCTTAACAAGTGGAGATGTTTTCGCTGTTACAGCGAATTTATTTCGCACCATAAAGATACAAAGATAGAATACACAAGTCATATGTTGCTGCATAAATAGATGCGATATGGGAATATGGGAATACAAAGAAGACGCTGTATAGAAGAATATTCTGTTCTTGTCTGGTTAGACATGCGCACCCAATGTGCTTGCGTTATTAGACAAGGACATAAAGGATCTCTATGCAGGTCTCGTTCTATTCCTACATCGTTTTTTCACCTCGCTCGCGTGCTCTATCTTTACATCTCTATGATGCTGACTTTACCATTTTGACGATTGAGTTGGATGTTGAATGTAATCACAGACAAGTTATCCGTAATATAAGCCCCATGTTCGCCGTAGCAAGTCGCAGAGGGCATAAGAAACACTATCATCTTTTTCCAGGTCGAGACACAAAGGATCCGGGGCACAAAGTTTCATTTAATGTCACGTCCATCATTATTAGTCGATAGCTGCAGACATGTACCGCCTGCTGTTGGAGCGGACCTCTAAAACTTGAAACAAACGAAGATATCAATATCAAATAACATTTTACAGCGTGTCGGCATTACCAGCCATACGCTTCTTATCGCATTCTTGGGCTGGTTCCGACCGATTTTTGCTGAAGCGATGCGATGTTAGATTGTCCCTACATATTTATAACCCGAGTCGTGTCTGGTATTGTACATCATTCGGGAGGGTCTCGCACGCTCCTACGATGCAAGCTTTTTCATATATGCCGAGCTGCGTGTAGATCTCCTTTATATAATTCCTTCTGAGTTCAATTTATTTAGAAATGTATTAAATATCTCGCACCTCAGTTTGTACAAGCTGATAAAAGAAGGAGTTCGATACTTGAAAGGCTTATAGCACTTATCACGAGGAACAGATATGTACTACGATAAATAGATAAGTAGATAAGTATTAAAAGCAATCCATTCCGTGTAAAATCCACTTGTATCGTTTATTAGCGTTCCATATTTTGATCATATTTCGAACAGGCAGGAATCAGAAGTATTATTTCAAGATTACAAACACAAGATTATTAGTGATACCAGCAAACATTACTTCACACGCGCAAACGTAGCACGAATCTTTAGTATTCATCCAGTAAGTTATTTTCGTGATGTTAATAATTCCATTATTATTTATTAGTTCCACTGATTATTGTCACGCGGAAACGACGAGCATTACGTTATAATGGTAATATTACGTTGCTCGTACGCAAAAAATATCTCAATTTCCTTTTCCCAAACTGTTTAAGAAGCTTTTCCAACGTTTCAAAGTTTTCTGCCGCTTATACGAAAGAATGTTTTGAGGATGGTAGAAGAGAATCCAGAAACGAGCACTCAAAGGCTGTCAATGATTGTAGTATCGGTAAACTATTTATAAACAGTTACTTTACCCGTACCACGTTCAACGTATACAAGTTTTGAAGTTTTGTCTCGACTGTCTGAAACGATTGACATTTTGTCAATGGTTATTGACAAAATATACTGTAAATCTGAATTTACGGATCGGAATTTTAGGACCAGTCTCTCTCCCGAACAAAATGTCGAGCGAAAGTTATTGGAACCTTTCAACGAATGACTTGATTGAAGTCTTTAATAATTAGCCGTATCAAAAGTAATTTCAGCATGGGGCTCAATCACGCTAATCAATTAACGAAGTTTCCTTTCAAAAATCTCTTACTGGGTGCGCAGGTAAAATCAAGCAATGACGAGTATACAGTGTCACGTAAAGTAAAAAAGGGGGTAGCTCAAACGAAAAGAAAAAATAAAATGTAACAAAAAACAAAAGAATGTATTTCTTGTACTCTGAGTTTACACTGACTGCGATTTGCTTCTGAGCTCCAGCCGTGACTTTCCAAGACTGAAGCTCTTACAATTTGACTTTCGGTGGGATCTGCTTCTTCTTTGTTTGTCATCCCTCAATATCCCCACTACCCTGTAGGCGTACGTGACCGTTGCCACGCTTCTAGAACATTCGGTGGAAGGACCGTTGGGATATCGATGACTCATTAGGCACTTCGGCGATATACATTGTCGCCAAGGCCGCCACATCTTTATTTCCATCATCGGTCCACCGGATTTGAAGTATGCCGATCGTGACAACAGCAGGGTAAATGCTTGTACTATGAATTTTACGGAAAAAGCAATGCAAAACGAGGAAGGAATACATTTTTATTCGATAACAAATTAACGACTTATTGTTGAAAAAAGGCATTCTTATCAAAAACCTAAAAGTTGTCAAAAAGCAATAAAGTAAACAAAAATAAACAAGTACACAGAACAATTCGGGGAATAGACCAATACATTATACGGAGCATAACCGATATACCATAAAGAATAATTAAATACTCAATCTTCTTTTAAAAACTTTTTTCTTTTTCTTATAAAATAGATAATAGGTTTACTGCAAGTATAAAGGAAGCATACCACTAAATGCCATTTATATTACTTCTTATTAAAATTTTGCGTTTTTACAATAAATAGTAATTTTTTATTTGACACGACGAGTATACGCGTCAACCGCACCGAAATAAAGTTTTAGATTGACGTGTATACATGTCGAACGCAGTTAACTGACTAACAGGAGGCAGCGTGTAAATCAAACCTTCGGAGAAAGGCGGATAAGACGAGGAGGATAGCTTGCTCGATCGTTTGACTTGAATTCTCTGAATTTTCTTTTGGTCGCTTAGAAACTTTGGTCTGATCATCGCTGATAAATAATGCTTACGACTGAAAATTGCACTTACGACAACGCGTGTTGGACAGTAGAACGAAAGCGATATCTGAAAATGTACGTCAATGTATTATATGATTGCCGATATGAAGATTTGTATTACAGATGTGTCTATGAAGCGTGTAAATTCAATGTGCTGTGAAGAGTCACGATACGAAACATTAGTAAATAATAAAAATTGATTTCATATCGACAGGATTACTTTTAAAATCAATGTTCGTTACACGATTATCCACTCGATGAGCGCTATAAGCTCTTTAATTATCGCATTCTTCTTTTTTCTTCACTTGTTAAAGCGATCTTGTAAGGAAGAAAATATTCAGCTAATCGAGTTTGCTGTTCCCTCGGGCTTGAGCTAGGATCTTTCATTCGACGGCTGCTTTTCCAATTGAACTACCCAGACCATCGACGAATATTCTTATCCTGATTCGCACTTAGCCAACCGAATAGGGAGATCTGCTCACTTTAAAGTAAATCGCTGCATGACCGATCGAGGAGATGTCCCCACTTTAAAGTAAATCGCTACATGACCGATCGGGAAGATCTCCCATGTTGACCTTAGTAACGCGTTTTCTTTTTTATATTATTATTATTATCAGTTACTGCTTACTTGGAATTGTTCCCAGTTAATTTCGGACGTTTTCTCCTTTTATAAAGTACAGTACACAATAAAATACAACAATTTAGTAGTGTTGGCTTGTCCGAGCGCGGTGAGAAACGTATAGTTCGCTGTGGCGCGCGCATTTGGCTAAGATGGCTGGGCTGTTTACAATCTTCAATTTGACGTTAATTGCCTAATGAATTGTATGTACGTGTTATGTGTGGATAAGAGGAACAATAACACCGATTTTTTATCACACTATATTAGCACGAATCTGGTACATACGCATTTCACACGAGATAAAAATAAAGTCATCTTTTCTCGTCCGCGAAACTCACCTGTCTGTCTTCGCAATCGTTTTAATAATTTAGTAAGAGCGACGCAAGCTGTCGCTATGATCGCGAGCGCGCAATATTAGGCGTTCGAACAGTACGTACAATGACAATTGTACAGTAACAACGTACCCGCAACTAAATCTCAATGAATATAATATCTTTTTCAGGAAGATATTTATTTAGAGCAAGATAATTACACATGAAATAACTTTCTCTGTTAAACAGAATGGATAAAGTATGTGCATATGTAGTCAGTGTGTTCTCCAAATAGGTACTTGTTTTACAGTAAACAAGCGATATTCGAGTTTCATAGGAAACTGTTTTATAGTTTTATATAATTTTATAGTTTTATATAATTTCATATATTTCATAGTTTTCAGCGGTGAAAAATCAAAGCAACGATTAATTACTTAAAATCCAGTTGATCACATGCAACCGGAAATTATGAAAATTTTAAACATTCTACAGAATCTTTTTAAAAGCATGTATTGCAGATGAGATCGGTTGCTCCAATGAGAATAATTCCAAATTTCTCTTTGACCGCCTTAAACATTTAATACGGCTATATACGATGAAAAATAAATTTTTATTCTGCAGCTCTTTGACTAACACGTGTATACTTGAAAATCTGAAAAGTATCATCATATTCCTTTTAATTGTAGTTAGTCTATAACAGTGGTTTTTAAGTTTCTTATACCTGAGGACTGGCGAAAACAGAAGAATTATTTGAGAAACTGCAGTGTAGAGATGAAAACCTTTATTTGTATAATAGTATTTTAATTATTTACTTTTAAATATTAGGTCATCCCATAAGTTCGTGCCGTTTTTCGAGCGGTTATATATGTTAAGATTGTTTACATACCTTTCAGTTTCATGAAAAAATGTAGTCCCCCTCTCGTTGTACAGCTTCTTCCCATTTTTCTGGTAGGGCCATTATTCCGTCTCGATAAAAGTTCTCTCGTTTTTCTTTAAAATAATTTTCTAAGCTATTTTTGAGAATGTCAATATTTTCAAACTTTTTACCTACTAAAAAGTGTTGTAATGCTCTGAACAGGTGGTAATCAGATGGGGCAATGTCTGGGGAATATGGGGGATGTGGTAAAATTTCCCAATTAAATTCAGACAATTTTTTTGTTACGCTTCCGTTCCGTAAGTTCATGGGGCACCCAAACGTTCAACTTTGACACCATCCACATTTTTTTTAAACACCTACGAATCGTTGTCTTAGGTATTTTCAGAACATTTGACATCTCTTGAACTGTCAAACTTGGTGATTTTTCAACAAGATCCCGAATTTTATCTTCGTCCGTCTGAGGAGGACGCCCGGAGCGTTCCTAGTCTTCTAAACAGAAATTCCCAACTCTAAAACGTTGGAACCACTTCCTACAGGTGCGAGATGAAAGCGCATTTTCTCCGTAAACAGCACATATGTTTTTCGTGGCAATTGTTACAGAACTTCCTTTCCGAAATTCATATAACATGAGATGTCGAAAATGGATACGCATTTCACTCATGATCTTTTACTGTTAGAAGTCACTGTGTTCACTATATTACGATCTTATACCCACGAAAATCTGCTCTAGCCTGTTCTCGATCAGCTAAGCTCAAGTGCATTGGTCCCTCATCGCCGTATGTTTATAAATCGACACATGAAATGTATACACAAGTCGGCACGAACTTACGGGATGACCTAATATAATGTTATGCGATGAAAACTTCTTAAAATAACCAGAAACCAAGCAATTGAAAAAGTGCCAATAAAGAAATTGAAAATTTAATCAGAATATAATAGAATTGAAATTTTTAAAGGATATTTAATTGGAATAGAATTGATGCGAAAGCAGCTGTTACTTTTTTACAAGAATATTTGATAACCGTGGTTAGAGCGTTATTTCTGAAAATCGAGGCGGTACATTGACAGTTATTCTGCTTTCTTGTTTCGTTCTTACTAAGCGATAGGACCGAGGGAGTCTTCTCACGTAAATAGCTAGAAAATAAAACTAACAATTCAACACTTCTAGGAGGTGGATATTTTTCTTCCAGTGATACCTGAAAATTCTGACAATATTGCATTCTATGTATGGGCATTCAAGTAACGTCAGAGACAGCTCGAACAAATTTTTTTAAGTGCGCAATAATCAAGTGCACATGAGAGATATCTTTCATGAAAGGCTTATTGATCCAGAGGTTACCTTTACGAGGATCCTCATTTTGAGGCTAATAATGGCAAAAGCTTTTAACTCATGCCCTTAAATGCTAACTTATTATATTAAATATGAATTTCGTGTTGACATCTACAGTAGTCAAAATCTCGAAATGGTGATAACATTCCCTGTATTGTAACATTCCCTTCTTGTATACGACCATCCAAAGAGCCGGCTTCTTTCTAAGCGCGTCCGTCTGATTTCTTACTATAAAAATATTTGTGCAAAAACATTGAAGAAGGATATTAAGTGAACTGAAAGGACTAGATACGTTCGACATGTATAGAAGCTCAGCTCGCCATCCAGCAAAGGTTCTATTAAAACAGATTTTCGCTCTCTTTGAAATTATTCTACTTGCTTTCTCAGTTGAGAGAAGCGCGAAGGAGCTTCCACTTTCGATAGCCACCTCAGCACCCTTCCGCGCGCAGAAGGAGACATTGGTGTCGCGAGTCCACGGTGTCACATAGTGTCGCAACAACCTTAATCCCTTGCTGTACGATTTAAGTTCCGATGGCGTGTGCTATAAACGAGGTCGGTCACACGTCGAGCCATTACACGGTTCGGATAAGCGTCGAAGTTATGGCAATCGCACACATCTTATGGCTGGTAAAAACGCGTCTAAAGTGCAACTGCTTTAATTTTGTAAGATGCTTGACGAATAATTACAAGCGATTTATCGGTGAACAAGACGGGTTTATTATCTTCAAGTAAATAATAAATTAATAACATTTTATTACGATTTCTGAATAAATCCTTATTTTAAATTACTAACGTTTCGAAAAAATTTACAGAAAATTGATAATCTTCAGTCGTACGGTTTCTTTTGAAGCATATTGGTACGTGCAATGCAACGTTACATCTTTTTCACTCTTGTTGCGATACGTTTCTCGTGTCTCGTATAACTTTTACACGCTCTTGATACCTTTGATTTCGATGGTGCTGGGTCAATATGCTTGGGAAGATGACCCCAACGTTGCGCGTGTAGTCTCTGTAGCAAATCTCCGTTCGATAATCGTCCTCGTCCTTTATATTCTTGCAACGCTACGTTTTTTCGTAATGATTCGACTATATCGATTCTATATTCAGCGTAACTATGTTTTTTTTTATTATTTATTTTGTCGAACAAAACGTAGGAGTTAAAAAGTGCAATATCAAACGCGTAAAAGAAAAGTTTTCGGTATTCTTTCGTGTATTTTCTGATAACAGGGAAGCACACTAGCATTTGGTCTTGCCGATCAATTCCAATAATTCCTTTGTTGTATTCGATGACACGTTTTGGTTTTAAGGAAGGATTGAATTGATTTTTGCCCTGTTCAGTCCTTTTTTTATTTATATTTCCATTTTAATGCTAGTATTCCATTACAGCTCCTCATTCTACTTACCCATTAGAGTTTTTTAATTTTGCTTTAACGAAATCGTTTCGCATATTCTTTCTGTTCAGTCGTACTGTCACAACGGCAGTTTAGTTTTACTGTTACGTAAAGTTACAAATAGCTTTGACGAAGAGTATCAATTACGTAAGTAGTCCTTTGTGTAACACTGACTGTGTTTTAGAATTATTAGAATTTATTTTATCACTACCTGTATATATTTTAAAGTCATAACAATAACCCGATTCTGACACATAATTTACAAAATTTAACGCTGAATTTCGCCCTTTTCAATGCATTAAGTTGCTTATAACCGTCTCTTATATTTCATTAGCGATTCAGTCATAGCAATGTCTTCCTTCGTTATATACGCTTCTTTAGATTTTTTTCAGATTTTATTCTGCGTAATTTCTCTGTATGGTCAAACGTAATGTTTTCTGTAAAATGCAAAAATCTGGTAATTTGCAGAAATCTATTAAATCACGTAGTTTCTCTAAATATTGACGTTCCTATAACTCTTAGACCAATTCACTTGGATTGTTGATTTTTTACCTGAGCCATTATAATACATTTTCATTTCATTAGAATCTACAGGAAACCAAGTTTCGTCGATTTTTCGCCTTTTATCTTCATTGTTTGTTATTTCTTCCGCGTAGCGATTCGTCTCTGTTATGATATTTTCCCAGGCCATATTATCAAATATCATATTAAAAATATCCAATTCTGTTTTGTTTGCACCAAACTGATATAAATTTATTTTTTCCTTCCAAGTCCATTACCCTGATAGTTGATAATTAATGCGGTATCGTCTTCGATAACCAGTCGCTTACAACGTTTTCGTGCAGGAAATAAAATATCGCTGCTGTCGCTGTCACTCTTAAAAATATTCAAAAAATCATTATTTGCAATGTCAGCACAATTCCCGCTGTCCTCGTCAACGCCAAAGTTTCTTTTTGAAGACATTTTTCAGGGGTATTTTTCTACTATGTTTAGAAAATTTATTTGAACGCGCAACTGAGACAAAAAGACATCGGCAAAATTAGAATAACGAGTCTGACCAGTGTTGTTTACGTTTGACCCAATTTTCTTACCACTAGTCTCACACGATATTTGCCTCACTCTGAATCCTGGGATTCCTGAAATTTCCGAACTAGTGGTCTGTCCAGATAAATCAAGGCAATAAAGAGGCTCTTCCCTAAAGTGTTCATCTTCAGAATATCTCATAAAACAAAATAGAATAGCATGTTCACGCACGTCGGTTGATTTATCAAATTGAATCACAAAATATGTCGATCTTTTTATCCCTTTAGCAATTTGCTTTTCGATATACTTGGCCATATCAATAATTCTCTGGTTGATTTCTGGACCGATATCTAGAGTGCAAGACTCTATCAACTTGCAATAGTAAGCTGTTTCTTCGCTTTCGAGATTTGAAGAGCAACTTATCGTTAGTCATCTTCTTCGTTTGAATTTTCTGACTTTTCATCTGGTTGTGTAATTTTTTCAAAAGAACGCAGTGGTTTTCGATAAGCTCGCTATACCTGACACGATGACGAGTAAGTTTGCAACGCTTGTCGCAGCTTCTAGCTTCGTTTCGAAATCCTAAGATTTCGGAATATGCTACACACGTGGAACTTGGCGATACTTGTTTTCTTCTTTCACGTGTTTTGAAGTAATACATTTTCTTTTCACTATTTTTTCTCAACTTCGTTTTGCTGTTTTCTCTCGCTAATTCTATTCTACTTTTTTAATTCCGCTCCATTTTCGACCTGTTTAGCTGTTTTCGCAGTCCCATTCCCATTCCTTTTCCCCTTTTTCCTATTCGCAGTCCCATTCCGCTAAATTATTATGTTGCAGCTCTATGTTTCAACCGACTGAAATCGGCCGAAATAATAAATTTCGCTCTTAAAACGCACCGTCTTTCTTCTCTTGACTCAAAAACTAGGGACGTACCTTCTCGCTAGCGATTCGCATGTTTTGAGTTCTTGATCTTGACAAAATTCAATAACCTGTTAACCAATTATAAAATTGTACATGCGTTACTGAGAAATTGGAAGCAATACACAGGCGTCATCTTTTTGGATAAAAGTATAGCCTCGTACCTTAAAATTTGTAAATCTATACACGGTGTGCAGAAAGATAAGAAAAATATATGGAATAACATTTTTGCATTTTCGGCTTAGTTTTCGAGAAAATTGAGTTGGACAATTTATCAAGTATACTTGAACATGGTTAATTCCAGACTGGACGGCACTAAATGATCGACAGGAGATCATTCTACGTACAAAATGTTATTCTACATTTTTGATTATTTTGGTATTCTACATTTTCACACGTAGAATGATATCCTGTCTGGAATTAGCCATGTTCAAGTATACTTGATAAATGTTCAAACTCGATTTTCTCGAAAACCGAGGGAAAAAACGAAAAAACGTTATTTTACGTTCCACGAGAAATCGCGTCATGCCCACTGTCGTGTGCTGTTCAGCCGGATCCTGTACAAGTCACACAAACTTTGGATGAGCTAGATTACATACATATGTAGTAAAGCTGGTTTAAAAACACGTGCAAGGGTACGAAAATCGCAAATCAACTGAATCTCTCGTCTCTATGCTGCTGTCACGTCGAAGACACAGGCAGAGTGAAATTGAGAAATCGTTTCCTCGCGTCGTTCGAATGATTTCGCCCAGGTTTAAACGTTTCACGAGCAAGGTAAGGAACATTCGCACTTTAGATATGGTGGCAGAGTTCATTATGTGAACTCAACAGAGTGACGGTTAAAAATGTTAGAACAGAGTGTGGAGAGTTGATTTTGGGAAGGTTTATATAATATTGGTTTGGGGGTGTCACGGGGATGTCGCCGGAGTCAGGTCATGCTGTTACTGTCTTCTGACCCTGGGACACAGTTCACGTTGTTGTTTCGATGCCCTGCACGATGTTCGTTAGGCCCCCCTGGTTTTTCTATTGCTAATTTATGGCTCCGTGACATCGCTAATGATTTCAGCACACCGTTTATCGAATACGCAAATTTATTTTCGCGAAATCCTCGAAGATTATGTGTTACTATTCCACTATTTTGCTAAACTCATTACACGTAAGCAGTATTGCACATATCTCTCTCGTTCTGTGTAATTTTGTAAAAAACGTATGTTCTGTTTGTATAAATGAGCATGTATGAAAAACAGTGTAATATTGTCGTTTCTTACACAGGTGAGAAGCTGCTGCCCAGTGAAAAATATAAAATGTCAGAATACGCGTTGAACGATTACTCTTGGCAGATGAATCTTACCGTCAATTCTCTGGAAAAAAGGGACTTTGGAGAATACGTTTGCTCGTCCGTAAACGCTCTTGGAAAAGCTGATGGTATCGTTCATTTACAAGGTAAATTTTCACAGAATATCACATACATAAATATAGCGAAATAAGTCAAAGGTTGATGGTTTCTGTGGTTTAAAGGGCAAAAGCCGTAAAGTATCTTAATCTATTAGTAAAATGTATTAATTTATCTATGAAAAAACTTGCAAATATTTGATAAGAAAAGTGGAAAAGACTATACTGAGATGTTTAATCTACAGGATTAGTATAAATTTTAATCGGTCAATTGAAAAAATCTATAGGATCCATAGGATTAAAAATATTATACGATAAGACTGCAGCAAATAAAGAAGAATTCGAAATCAAGTTCAGCTCTTTATCCCAAAAGATTATACGTGTTAAATATTACCATAATTTAGATATAGGCGATAAATAACGTATCTGCACATTTCTATAAAATACCAAGTTAAATACCGTTTTTAGTAAATTCTTAAAATATAATGAGAGTCTGATATCGTAAGTGTCACGTAGAAGACACAGGAAATCACGAAATTAACAGATGGTCTCCTCGCGTCGTATTTCGAACGTTTCGCAAACAAGTTAAACAATTCGGACCTTAGATACGATAGTAAAATTTATCGTACGAATTTAACAGAGTAACGGTTCACAGTGTTATGACAAAAGAGAGCTGCGTGCTGATTTGGGAGGGTTTTTATACCGAAGTTTTGTCTCTCTGAAGGGGTTATCGTCGGGTGTCTATCAGACGTGACTATCCTGTTCCTATTTGGTTACTGTTTCGATGGCTGTGGCACGCAGAATGTTTTATCTGTTCTATTACTGTTTCTGAGCCTATGACATAAGCGTCGATGTGTTGCATCTCTGACAAAAAATTAATTTCAAGTTACTGTGCCTTAACACATAGAATACAATTTTAGCAAAATTTGTTGTCCTATTTTCCTTCGAATATAAAACGACGAGACTGACATAAGCAGAAGCTTCAAGTAATTAACATAGTATCAGTAAACGAGACAATCATCACGCATTAGAAACAAGAGGCATTTAGATTTAAAAATTCCATATGATTGTGAATAAATGAAGTCAATTGATTGTGAATATTGATTCTTGCCTTTTTAGAGATTTAATTGACTAGCATATTTTGGGGAAAAATTTGAGCAATTATAAAAACGAAACTTCAAAACGTCACGAAATTTCCTCTGTCTGTTCCTAAACCGTTAAGCCGTTCAATATTTAAGTTAATATTTAATGTTCACGAGGCGTCTCTAGACGATGAATCAATAAATGTACACATATTGTATATTGTCAATGCAATGTCGAGAAGCTTATATATTGACAATAATATTAATCGTCCGAACTCTCATTTACTTATTATTAATTAACTTCTCGGATTTATGAGGAACAATGAATACTTATCTTCAGTAGCAATGAATACAGAAACTCTGAAAAATATTATTCAAATAGCAAATATCATTGTTAACCATATGCCAACTAAAGAAGCCATCAACTTTTAATTTATTGCCCTGGTTCAGAAACTGTCTCGTGTATACGAAAACCTATCATAAAATTATTTAGACAAATGATCACGTTTTGCTTCATCGAACTGTGTAGACGTTATGCAACACTATCGTACATTTGCATTACGTTCTCGTGACTGTTTGTACACATTAGTTTACAAGCAGCGTATACGAATTTTTCCACAAAGATTTCCCTACAAATTACATCTTACTTCTATTCGGAATAACAATATGAATATTATTTGTTATTATTTTTCTATAAGTATACACAAACTTTCATGTCCATATTGTAAGCGTCATATAAAATATTAAAAAGTTTCATTAGCTCTGTAATGAGACATAGCTGTCGTAATTATATTGATAAAATTTCAAACTATTCTGACGTACACATGTACATAGAGAGTACAAAACATTTATTGCAAACATATATTTAATAAACAATTAGTATGCAGAACGAATAAGCATCTTAAGCATGTAAGTGTTAAATGTAGTTATATGCCATTAAATATTGGGGTTGGTTAATATAAAGGATAATTGATCGTTTAAATACTTTTGTGATTTGCACTTGTAATTCCTTTTTATATTTTCAGATCTTTTTCAAACGCTCGACACAATTATAATAATAAAGTTTCGTAACTAGAAGGTGGATGTTCGTGTAAAATTTATGTTAAAATATGCAAAGTTTATGCAAAATATATACAAAAGCTGGGTAAAATATATGCAAAATTTATTAACAATACTAATATGATAGAACATTGTACAACATTTTATATTTTAGATTAGGAATGTGATTTTCTTAATTAAAACACATATTCTGGCAAAACTTTACAAGTTTGATATGAAAATATCCAATGCAATGAAAAATGATTGGATGTGATCCGAAAAAATACAATTGAACATATAATAGAAAACATTATCATAAACATAATATATGATGTATAGGAATCATTCCATAATTGTTATTTATTATTTAGGGTAATTTACATTACAATATGTAACAATAACTTCTTTTATAGTTTTAACTAATCAGTTGGTACTTCTTATCGGACAAAATTAATTTATAAGCCGTGAATGTTCTCTCAACGTATTTGAACTCTTGCCGATATTGTGCTTCTATTTCGTTTCGATTTTCAACGAGTGAACCACTGAAGATGTTATCAAATTTGTATTTATTGTTATTAAATTAGTACAATATTTTGAATGCCACATTTTTCTGGAGAATATGTTTATATTTACAACGTACAAGATCTACAACAAATTTCACTGATTCATTTAATGATAAAGTTTTTAAGTCTTAAAGTCTTCGAGTAACGATTTTAACGAAAAATATTTCAAAGAAAAGTTGGATGGTTTCAAGAGGGACATAATTTGACGCGATTTGTTTCTTTGTAGAAAGGTGCATGGAGGACATATGAAGGTCGAGTTTATTTTCATAAAGTATGTATTAAGGTACAATATCGAGAAAATCTATAGTTCGACAGATATTTTAAATTTAAAAGTGAGATGTCTCAGATTTCTATATGAGATATACAATCGCACATTGTACTTTATGCTTTGTTGAACACAATGTTTCGAAGAATCGGTCTATCAAACAAAAGAACACAAGTTTTGTCTAAAAAAAAGTATAGCTGTGCAGTTTTATGTGAAACAAGAATACAGTTTATATTTTTTAAGCGATTTGTGTATTTGTTATTAAAAATTCTTTTCTAAGTACATACCTAAATTAGTTACAAATTTTTTTTAATTTTCATTGCGATTAAAGCAAGAAAGAATGACTAAGAAGGTTTTTAATGGTTTCAAGGTGTGTATCTAATGATGATAAAAACATCATCTTGACATGGAGGTCATCTTGACAGTATTTTCAACATCATCAAAGTTTTTACTTAGGTTTACTCTTTTTTGACTTAATTAGTTGCGGATCTATTATTCTGTTCATGAAACAAAGTATTCTCAATTTGTTTAATCTTGGAATTTACTTTCCGTTATTTAAACTTTTCTTTTGTTTCCATATCTAGAACTTTTTCTAATTCTAGCAAATCTTTACCTTCCGCTCCGAAAAATTAAAATCCTTTTCGTTTTTAAAATTACCAAGTAACAATTAATAATCGTCGCACAAAGCAAGTATCGATAACTATACCGAGTATGATACATGTCACCGATTTCGGTGCCAAATGGATTCAAATATAATGTGAAAGTCAACATTGTGAGTACACACATATAACCATCACTCGTTAACTTTCGAGATATTCGCAAACAACTTTAATTGAATCAAAGTTAGAATTACACTACATTCTAGCGTAGGCAGCTGTATATTTACAGCAGAGAGCAAAATTCAACCGATACAGTGCTCTTTGTAGAAAATGATAATTTATTTATAAATCACGATAGGGAATGAAAAGAACACGTATATTAATTTACATCTGCTTTTCGTTAATAAACGTATAAAAATTTGATTACGTTCCATTTAGTTCCATTTTGGAGCGTGCGAAAAAGAAATAGAAATGAAAGCTTTAAACGAATACAATATTTTGTGCATGATCGTCTTGCACTTAAAACGGCTGCAATTTGTCTTGGCATTCTGTCAACCACATTTGTGCTTACTTCTTGAGAGATTGCGTACCTTTGTTCTTCGCCTCTTTCCTTCCTAATTCTCGGGATTTATAGCGTTTGACCCTTGAGTGGTGACTTATCCAAGTTGTACCGACTGATAGTGACGGTGACAGGATCATCTATCTATTACGACAGTCTCGTCAATGATTTTCTTTGGTACCATGGAGGCCGTGATCAGCCCCGGAGGTAAAGTCCCCCATCTTGGTGGTTTGGTGTTGGATTCGTGGCGATACTGGTTGGTGGCCAACTGTTGATCTGATGGGCCTATGGGGTTGCCAGACTTTGTGCCTCTCCAAGGATCAACAGCGGATGAACAGCGTACCACCTAAACCGGTACAGTTCTAGAGAGATGATAGGGCCCACAAAAGGGACCCAGCCCAACCTATGGTGGGTGAAGCTTGTGCAATTAAAGGCGACATAAAGTGTCTGCCCTACATTGGTTGGTTGTATCTCAGTCCCACGCACATGGGGACCATATCAGTTGAGAGATGTCATTGTCGATATTTCAGGATTCTCGACATTATAAGTGCGCCAAACGACCATGTTCAACCGATATATTGTCAATATAATATTGTCAGTATTATTGAACATTCATCATATTGACGTATCGTCAATATTTCGAATATTTACGAGGTTGTTTCATGAAAAATGTTTTTACTCCTCGCGTTTTATGTTTTTGGATATAAGTCTTGTTTGGCTTTTGCCTTGATTATATTCAAATAGTGGTTGCACAAGTTTTCTTTTGGTCAGACATCTTGACTAGACACTTTAAAATCTAATTGAAAATTGTCGATAATGCCGAACATGTATAAAAATACAGTTTGTCAATAAATATTGACAATGCCGTATGGACAATATATTGTATATTGATCGTCTAGAGAACCATAAAATATTGATAATACACATTGGTCGTCTGAACGCTTAATGCTAGATACAGGCACGCTAAATCACTCTTCAATAAAAAATTCATCGAGATTACTTGGTGGGAAATCATATTCATTTTATAGCTTTTTTTTTGTTTTTTAGTATTGTCCGCAGAGTTTCAATCGGATTCAAGTCTAAACCTTCTGTGCCATTTCTTGTCAAAATAATAAAATTTTCTTTCTACATGTATCGAATCATTCTGTCACTAATACGTATCAATGATCCTACGCTATATACTGTGGAACATCTCGTGGGCTATGAGCTGCAGCATAACGGATCCGCCACCAAATTTCAGTTTCCTTCTATAAAGATCCATGTTTGCTGATATAAGGTCGCTGGCGTTTGTCTCGACAAAATTCTATTAACTGTAGATCTGACTGACTACGTATTAGAACGTTTCCAATCATCTACTGCTCATATAGTATCGTTAAATAAGTTACCATTTTCAACAAAAGCTCTACATTGATTCGATTCTGCTCCTTGCTGTATATAGCCAAATCTAAAGTTAGCTCATTGTCAATGATCATTTTTAATATCAAGTAGAAAAATTATAGAAATTACATGTTGGGTTAAATTGGTGCACATCAGTTGCTTTATCTGCATATCCGATAACTTTAATACTAATATATATGTCGAAGATGAAAGACATCAGGGCCTTTCCTTTGGAATTTTTGGGAAAATCCTCGATACATTAGTCTAGACTTTTCATTGTAGTTGTACTTAAATAATAAAACTTAGAAGTAGTTGTTTATGATTTAATCCGATTAAGTTTGCCCGCGATTTACGCCAGTAGGCTTGGGCTCGAAGTGACACATCTGGTCGCTAAACGTAGTCACGGTCACGGGATGGACGTTTTTACCTAACAGAGTTATGACGGAATTGTATAGCTCTCCCTAAAAATAGAGTTGTCCCAAGGGGTACAGAGAGGTGCATAGAAAAGTACATGAGAGGAGTTCCACTTGGACTGTGGACAAGTAAGAGCAGTTCCACTTGGACTGTGGGCAAGTATGTTCAGTTACACTTGAACTGCGGACAAGTAAGTTCGGTTCCACTTAGACTTTGGAAGAAAACGCATTTGCTATCCCGTTCACCATATATTCGTTATTGAACCTAAAATTATTGTCATTAGCATCTGGAGTAGCTAATCGCCACGGTTACTTGTCAAATTCTGTAATAATCATATTTGCAGCATTAACTATCATCTATTTTGTACAACAACAATGGCTAATCCGAATGAAGATTCGTTAAACGTCCTTAATCCCAATGATAACTCGACATATATATTATATGTCGAATTGTCATTTGGATTTCGAGCGCGAGACGATTCTTCGTTAGCATTTGCCATCATGATGTTCAATAAAGGTTGTATTTACATAAAATTATATTTCTTTACAAAGTTTGATAAATAATTAGTTTAACGGTTAACTAGTTTAACAAACAATAAGTGTAGCAGATGCTTTTGACGGTATTCTTGGGTTCAATAACGAATCCACGATCAACGGGAAACTTTCTGTACGTTTGAATATATTTGGTAGCACGCAGACACGTTTACTCAGACGCTGGGTTACTTTCAGACTGACTGCCAAGGCGATGACAGTAAACTCTCCAAGGTGATTGCAAAATAAAAGACAGATACAGTCACATTTGTCAACTACATATTGATCGGGAATATCAACAAATTCCCAAGCGCCGTAACTAGGCAGTCGAGACTTGATTGTTTATACAGCGTGTCCCTCAACATCGGTACTTGCTCTGTAAGACATTTCGTTCATCCCGTGACCGTGGCTACGTTCGGCGACCAGTTACGTCACCTCGAGCCCAAGTATTGCGAATCTTGCTAAAGAAAGGCCCGATGTCCCTACATCTCCGACATATAAATATACATATTATTTATTGTATATATATTAGTATATATTAGTATGGCTGATGGAGAGTCTTTAAAAAAAGAAAGTTGACTTGTCACGTAGAGAGATGCTTAATGAATGTGTGAAGGAATTTTTGTGCAACTCTTTGGGGTAGGAAAGAATAGGAGAGATTCAAGGGCTGGTTTGGTCTCCGTCTTGTCCAGAGGTTGCAGCAGGTATTTTCGGTTCGAGGTTGTTCGTCTTTGAACAACGACTGTAAAAATGACTCTGGCTAAGCGGTAGCTCGGCACGGCAGAACATACGGCGCGCTGACTCACATAACATCATATCATATCATGTCGTGTGATATATAGTTCATATACGCAAATAAGTAGCAATAGTAAATAATTTTTAACGAATCAACCGATATTTGAAATGTTGGACTTTCTTCTGATCTTCACCTGGTCAAAAATGTAATAATTATATGTAATTGCTTTCATTGAAAAACGAAGGCCTGTTTAAAACGAATTGTTATATAATACAAACGATACTAAACATAAAATAGGGAAAGTTATTCAGGATCTTGTCCATAATAATGTGCTTCAAGATCATAAAAATGGGTGAGTTGTACTCTTTATTCTGCATCATTACTCTACAAAACCTCCACTATCGTTACCCTACCTTCCATGTCTCCGAATTTTATTCACTTCGTTTTGTTTTATTATTATTCAAACTTCTCGAAATATGTAGCCGCATTGTGCGACTCACTCAACTGACCGGGATCAGATCACGGGGACAGGGATAATATTTGCTCCGGGTATGACAGTGAAGACTGATGATATAAATCAAGCACTGTCACCATATCCCGTCAAAGATGGGAGATCAAAAATGGCCTTAAGGCCAGATAAAATATATCACACCTACATAGTCGCGTATATAAACATATGGAATTCGTACGGCGATAAAAACGCGTACAAATCGAAATGAGTTGCGAAGGAAACTTGCTTTTCAGCAAGATTTCAGTATATTAGAAATTTCCTATATTTGAAGACATAAAGACCAATTTGTAAATCTATATTTTTGACAATTAGCCGATTCTTTAGACCGTTTCCCTGTTTTACGTGATGTTTTTTGTTTTTTAATACACATACTTATAATTGTACCTAAGCAATTGCAACTTCTTTCGCACAGCGATGATATTTCGTTGCTTCGAATCTGTCCATACTACTCGTTATAAATAGGATTCGCACGAGACCTCGTCTCATAATGCCATTTCACTTCGAAGGTAGAACGGATACTGAGGTTCTGCCTCATTCATGTCATGAGGTTCATGCCTCGGAGAAACTCTTATCGTGTGCGGCCCGCATGTCATCACCCAGTAATTATCTTCAGATTCGATCAACTCACTGCCATCTTCGCTTTCTAGCAGCTCTATTCTATCTAAGTAATCAGTCGCTCGTCGTTGGCTTGACGCGCAACGTATTTCAGGATCGTTACGTATTACCGTCTTGATGGGATCAACAATGACTCTATACCACTCATTAACTGAATAGCATCTTTAATATTCAATTCGTCGTAACGTGTATTGTTGGCCAATAATATATATCGCATAAATTAACGCTTCCAGTGCTACTCAAAGTAGTATTGCAGGATCGTTATGTATTACCGTCTTGATGGGATCAACAATGACTCTATACCACTCATTAACTGAATAGCATCTTTAATATTCAATTCGTCGTAACGTGTATTTTGGGCCAATAATATATATCGCATAAATTAACGCTTCCAGTGCTACTCAAGTGTAAGTATTTGTAACAAGTGTAGAAAATATAGTTTCTTCGATGTATTTACACATTTAATAACAAGAGGTCAGGATTCGTGTAAAATATCGCATATTATACCATAGAAAGACAGAAATATAAAGAAGCATTAATAGAGACATGTCATAAAAGACGCTGTAAAATAAAGCGTGAAACGAACAACGATACAAAATCAATGAACGTAATTGTAGTTTTGTTTAATTAATTAAGAACAATTTGAGAACACTACAAATCATTTGAAAAATATTACATTCGCAAGTATTGTATGTAATTCCTGTAATGTAAGTCAAAAATATGACTATCAAACAACTCAGAGAAAATATTAAAAAGAGATTGAAGGATTTCCGAAATATTATATTTATAAATAATATTATACAGTGAAACTTTTGAGATAAGATAACTTTTACAGGCAAAAATAAATTGAACATATTTAGACACGATCTTGGATCATTAAAAAAAATGGAAAATCTTAAAACTCACAATGAGTTTATGAAGAGAGAAATAGAAGCTCAAAATTTACGGAGTACAGTAAAAATACAATAGTACTTCGATATTCCATTGTAATTGCATTATTGCAAATCATGGACGAATCATACAGAATCGTCCATTTAACTCGGAACCTGTGCCTGCGCGAAATCTTGGGAAATGGAAACGCTGGTCACATGTACGCTTACTATTGCAATCATAGACGTCTGAGTCGGAACAGAGGGAAACAGAATCTTCCAAAACAAGTAGAAAATTTTACGCCGTAAAGTGTCGAACAAATTAAGCTCGTATGTGGCGAGTACCTGTCCAAGACTGCCCAACTTTCTCCAAGGCCACTCGAGGCCATAATCTTACGTACTTGTATAGCCCTAGTAAGCACGAATTTGTCCTTTTAAGTGGATACGAGCTATCGCTCAAAATAGCTTTCGGTGTAACCTATGACCTGGATCAACGATGACGCAACTATCGATGAGTTATCAAAGTAGGAAAAATAAGGTTTCTATATTTCTTACTATACTGTTATAAGATTGTTTTACAATCTGTACAATTGGTATTGTTGTATTTAATACTGCTTCATTCGACATTGTTTGAGGCTTCTGTGAAAGAGTCTGGAAGTAGAAGGATTCCAATGTTTCGCTAGCATTGCAGTTGGCTTCATTAGGACCTCGGACTAATGCTAGTGTGTACCTGGAAAAGTGCACTTTCACGTCGGTTTGGTTTTTCCAGATCGATAGTCAGGATGACGAAGACTTTGAGTTGTGAGTTCCAGGTGCGTGATGAAGATCAGCTGATCAATTAACCCTTTGAGTGCTGGATACTCGCGGCCTATGTCGTCCGTACGGACGGCACGCGTCTAGCGCTGACGATCGCTGTGGATGGAATACTTTTTCGTTAGACTGAACTCTGTTGATTGACTATTCAAAGCGCAAATCGTAATAAGTTATAGTAATTCTTTTGTACGAGATTAAATAATTCAAGAGCGTTATTTTTTAGTTATTTTTAATTATTTATTATAAACATTGAAATTTACAGTTAACTAGAATTTGGGTAATAAACTAGAAAACAATAAACTAGAAAACTAAATTTAATAAATATAACACAAGTTAATAATTTAGTTGTGTGTGAAAAATTCAGTGCTTGAGAAAACTAAAAAAACCAGATGTAGAGTTTTCTTACAAGTGGTGACCACTTCAACAATAACGAGGCACTATTGGCATTTGTTTACTGCCGTAAGGAATGCATTTATATTTATTTCACACAAACGGAATAGTATTACTTCTGCGTAGGTGTTCGGAAAAATTGAAAAACCCATACATGCGTCCTTAGTCCATGCCGGGCACTTACAGAACACGCATATATATGTCCTTAGTCCACACCGATAGCTTTCGCCAGACACCTATATGCGCCCACAGCACTCAAAGGGTTAAAGAATGGGAGAGAGTATGTATGTAGTATCGTGGGCAAAAGGCCTAAGATATCGGCCGAATCATAAACAATGTCGCGAGAGCCGTGGTATCGTTGGGTACGTCAATGTGTCGTCGGTCCTTTCAAGTGGATAGTTTCGTGAAAAAGGCCTGCGTGACCCTGGCCACATGTATATTATGACCCTGGTCATATGTATATTAATATTTGAAAAAATACATCTTCACTCTAATACAAAGAAAACGTGATCGTACAAGATATTAATCTCACGCCTGGTGTTTATTATGCAAAAATGCAGATCTTACATAACGTTTGATTATGCAATATAGCAATATGAATTACATTTATGGTAATGTGAGTTACAATACCTTTCAAACGTAATCATCCGTGCCGTAATCATGAAATGTTAGTGTCATCGGATATATACAAAATTATTAACCCTTTGTATTTCTAATAAATTGTCAAAATTATACACTATGTTAAAAAATGATTTATCACGATTACCATAGTGTTATTCTACGTCTTTGGAGCAGTAGAGATCTATCAAAAAAAGGTCACCGCGAAATTGGCTTTGGCCTCGAAATTCCAGACCAAATTTCTCCACTCACCGTGCGGATAAAAAGTCTCAAAGGAAGCCTCAAAGTCTCAAAGTCTCTTGGAAAAACGTGCTCAAAATTTCATTAGTTTTCCAACTCATTTCATTTGTAACGTGGATACAGTCAAGTGCAGGGAAAATAATATTTATCATCGCACGTAGATATCCCAGATACGCTGTTATTCAGGGTGTAGCTGAGTTGGTGGTACAAACCGAAAGGAGGAGAATCCAAATGAAAAAATAAATCGAAAATATAGAGTGATATATGTTCGTACAAATGATACATTTTCGAAAAAATCGAATTTGAAATTCCAGTATGCTTGAATACGATTATTTCCGCACTGGATAAACGTAAATAATCAATAGCAGGTTGTTCTACGCGCGAAATGAAGCAAAAAACGTAGAATAAATTTTTTTCGCAAGACGCTTCGTTTCTGAGAAAAATTAATCAAAGACTTGGTCATAGGCGTGTACTAGGCCAATTTTTGGCTAAACATGTTCGTGCTTTACTTTTTTTTAAGATAAAGTCCTGAACGAAGCAATTTTATTCCATATTTTTCACGTGTTGTCACATTTACGCTAATCTCTTACTGATTGTTTGCTCGTACCTGGTTAATAATTAGCTAAATTCGAGTACACTTGGCAAATTTTCAAACTCAATTTTTCCGCATGCAGACGTTAAGAATTTTCTGTTTTGGGAAAAAGATATATCACGTGTTCTGTTTATATTAATAGGATATAATTAATTTGTCAGACCTCTCGCACGTTACTGGCAATAACTAGAATCATCCAAGTACGAACCTAACCTATTTGGTGACCTACTGATTTGATAATCTACTTGCACATTTGTAAAGACACAGACATTTATTTTTTTATGTTAACTTGTATTAATTTCCTACTTTTAAGTTATATACTCGTCTGTGTAGACAAAATCCAATGTACAATACCGAAAGCTTTTTATTGATATCTTGAAAACTAATAAATAGCCGAAGTTAAAATTTTATATCTGGGACCCATCCTCCTTTCCACCCTGGCGCTTATTTTAAAAAATGATTGATATACTGACGGTCGTTGAAAAAGAAACTAACTTGTGTTGGAATGATTAGATAATAGGCATTTTTAATTGATTCGACGTTCATTTAAGACAATCTTATTGTATTTTAATACTTATTGTATTTTATACGCATAATTGTGTCGTTTTAAGGTTCAAGGTCGTTGAGAGGTAGCCTTATGGTAACCAACACGTCTTACCGATTCGATTCGATTATTACTAAATTGTAGGAAATAGAATTGGAAAGAGAATATGGGGTGGTATTTAAGATCACCTTAATATTTCAAAAAATTTTAATTGTAAAAGAGATAAAATCCATTCGTTTAATTTATAACGGATATAATGTATATAAGTCGTCATTTTATCAATAAATAAATTATTTCATCAGCTCGTTTGTGATAACTATGGAAAACTGCTCTACTACTGCAGCCACTTTTGTTGTTGACAAATATGAAAAACCCTGTACATTTTATTTGACAAAATATTTGCTCAATGCACCAATACTCGACCACTAAGCTGTTCCGAAAGTCAGCAAAATGAGTGAGCGGCTGAGGCCCAGGAGAAAATTCCGTGTCCACTGATCTCCGATTCACTGACCTATCGAACTATGACTTGTAATCCAAGAGAAAGCAACTCTTCTCCGCGTATTGTAATAACCCACCGCTTGGAAACCGTCTAACTTTGTTACATTGATGATGAAAATAAAGTAAACGAAAGTATGGCATCCGACCCGTACCAAAAATTTATATATTTTTTTACTATTATCACAAAGTTAAATGATTTTTAAGCAGTTAGTTCTCTTACACTCCGCAAAGTCACTATGTCCCGGACTATTACTATTCAAGCGCTCAGAAGCGTGTAGCAACTCTGGCCTGAAGTGATTTCTGACCCGATTTTTTATTTTTACGCGCAAAAAGATTAGATCGTAAATTTCGACTGCGGAAATCAAACACTATAGATACTTATTTGTGGAAGTATGCCATAAAGTAGAATTATATCTTTGAAACCATATTAAGTTAACACGTTTACGCCGGCGCTGCTATTTGTATTTCTCGCCATGGGAAATGAAATAAAATAAATTCTACTTTCTTTCAATTAATATACGTTAAATTTCCATTATTTAAATTTTCAACTGTATGACAATTTTTTCTAGTTACTAAACGAACTACATTTTTGGTGGTATGCGCCGTCCGATGGAATATTCAAGTGTGAGCCATCGGTGGTGCACGTGGACGTAATATGTAAATGACACACACATTTATACAACGGATCTAACCTTCATATATGTAATTAATTGTTCTTTTGGTCTAGAACTACATCTTGTTGCGAAAACAACTCCCAGTCCTTTTGTGAAAATCACCGATCAGAAACCATCGAAAAAGAAACCTATACTAAAAGGGAGAAAGAAGAACAGCAACAGCAACAGCAACGGCAGAAGAATTCATATGGGCAACTTCGACGATTTCGATTCCTCTGGAAACGACGACGATTTCAGTACTACGCAAATCATGGGTGGTAGCACACTTCAGGAAGGCCACAGAACAGAAAGGCCATTGATATCACCATCGCTACCCCCACCTTGGGTGAATATAAGCACAGCCAATTGCAGGCATCATTTAGTATCGATCACGCTATTCTTTCCGTTATTCATCTTAACTATGATATTTGTTCCTTAAAATATACATTCTTACGAAAAAAAAAGTTTAACAACGAAATTCATGCAGATAAGATTGGAAACGATTCGGGAATACTATAGAGAATAATAAATATATTTGATTCGTTCTTCGTAGCACGAGACTATGAAAACGTGCTTGTATTAAAATAAAAAAAAAATGTGGTATTGCTTTTTACAATTGGTACATGTGACGGAGAGAAAACAATTTATATAATAAGTATAAAATTTTATTCGTGTTACGTGGCAACAATAATCCGACTTCGAACGATAGTACAATTTATGTTTATCCGTGCATTATAGCAAAAGAAACATAAGAACTAAATGAGTAAGTTCTATGACAAATTTTATTATTGATTCTAAAGGAAAACTAATATCTTTAATATGACAATTTTATACTGAAAGGCACAAGGATTGAAACAATCACCTAGAATTCTTTACTGAAATTTTAAAAATTTTCTTCTTAACAATCCAAAAAATAGCAATGATTAATTTAAAAAGAAACTGTAAATTATTCGTGCTGTATCTTAATCTGGAATACTGATAAACATTTCTAACGTACATAAAACATACAAAACATTATGTAATGAATAACGAATATATATATATAGTACGTAAACATATAATGGGACAAGTTACGAAGTACGTGTGCAATAATTACAAGGATGTTATAAATATACTCCTTTTCTGCTATAACAATCCTTTTCCAGCCTTTAACCATTTGCACATTCTGTTCAATAAATAGCATTTTTACAACGAATCTATTTAATATGAAGTTATTTTTTTTTTTAATTATTTATTGCTTTTCGTATTTCTTAAAATCACACCCCCGAAAAAAAGAACTGTAATATCGAGATATAATCTTAATATTTGCTATATTTTGTCTCGCAGATAATAATTTGTTACTAATGCAAACGATATTTACAACAATACTAGTCAAATTTTTTCCATCAATTTTCTTTACAATAAATAGAACCCTTACTTAACAACTTTAATGTCTTTCATACAAACTTTTAAATAATTATCCCTATCCTCTAATATGTAATAACAATTACTTCTTAATATATTATACGGTTTTTTTCTCATTACTCTTATTTTATGATCCTCTTATTCTACTGGAATTATTTTACAAGAGCAAATATGTTTAGTGTTATGTATTAGTTATATCATTCTAGTTTTGTTCCGAAAAATTTTACCAGCATATTGTACAAGCAAAATTAAGACGAAAATGTTATGTAAGCGGGCGCTTAAATTCTTTCTCAAAAGGTTATAACAAAAATACGAAACGATAATGGACTGGTGTTTCATCGACACAGCATAAGAACACGTTGCCGATATCTATTTAACACGCTTGCACAAAGTCTAATGTTCATTTGCTAAGGTCAACTTAATTTGGTCAACCAGTTAAATAACAATTACCCTAACGGATAACTCCCACATCACCATAAATCACGCCAATGGATTTTTACATGTGCTCACTGTGAATAGAAGGTTCATGAAGTAGAAGTTAATACGCGTCAGGAGTTAATGCAAAGGATTCGTGACGTATTTGCTGCAATTAAAGAAAATGAAGAAATAATCGGTACTGTAATAGATTCTATTTTCCGCAGATGCATTAAGATGATTCTTAATAATGATGTGATGTCGAATAAAAAAGCAGCCCTTGGCAATTTCGTAATTTTGTTATAGCTTTCTTAAACCATTTAAGAGCCTGTACTTACATAACATTTCCTTCTTAATTTTACTTATGGAATATGCTGGTGAAGCTTTAAAACTGGAACTATGTTAAGATCATATGAATCGAGTTGAACAAGGTAAACTAAATTTAATTAATCTAAAGTGGGTTAATTGTAAATCAATTTTAACATAGTTTCATGTTTATTACTGGCTTTTACGGATAACTACAATGAATATCACAAATAAATAACATTATGATATAATTAATGTTACAGATAGCGCGAATAATTGCAGATATTTAATAGATCTCACATTACTATGACATATTATGTTGGGACAACTACAAGTATTTGAACAAAAATAAATGAAAAATTCACCGATACACTTTAAGAGTAAGATAACAAATTTATAAAAGATATTATTTAAATCGTATTAACGTATTGAAACTTGGTTAGTTTGAGAATGTACCAATGCAAGAAGCAAGACGTGTTTCGATATGTTAATTTAACAAGCTTGCAGATGTTCCCGATCGTTTCAGGAAAAGTTAATTAAATGGTATTGACAATTGCTTTGTAAAACTGATTACTCATCAACGTTTACAATGAAATTGATCTTTAGAAGAGGACAGTCAATGGAAATTAAATTCTTATGGAGACGAAAAAAATATAGGTCTTCCTTGCGTTCGACGTAACAAACACGAATATATACATATATGTATATTTAGATCTAACGAGATATAGTTATTGTGGCGCGACCAACATGAAAGCGTTTCTCTGAACAATGTACTGTAAATATATGAGTAGTGTTCATGAATTTCAATTTACACATCTGCTAGACTTCAACTGCGTGTAGATCAACAAATTATATTATATTATACACGAATTTCACATAATCGTTAACAAAGTCTTCATATCAAAATAAACGCTATTGATATACAAACTATGAACGTTCAAAACACGAAACAACCAGCTTTAGCGTACTCGATGTGTCTACGCTTTATGTTTGTGTTTAAAAAATCTTTTAAATACATTATTTTTCTATATTATACTAATAATTGCTTTGTCTTGAATCTTCGGTTGTTATTTACTACACAGAATGAAAAATTTCATTACAGTTTGCTCTACTACTATCATGTATAGAAGTTGAACAAAAAAATTGCACATAACATCTCGACTTTATATGAAGACTTTTGAAAAATATTCTTACTGCGTAACAAATTTTTATATTTTTATTATTTGAACATAAGATACGTGGTCTTTATCGTAGTTTGTACAACGTATAAATTCTATTATGATCTAATGCAATACAGAACGCGTATCATATATTCAAAGATGTATGTGTAATTATAATTTTTAAAGTATCTGCCTAAATGTAAAAAGTTATAATGGTTTTGCAACGTGACTAATATCTCGAGCTTCGTGTCAAAACAAAGAGATGCAAAAGTAAACAACTCCATGGGAATTATTATTTCAATACATAATTCCTTGCAAATTAAAAATTCTTAATTTAGAGATTTAATTAATATAACTTCCAAAAATATTTTGCATTATTTTCATCGCTTTATATAATTAAGTTAAAAGCTCTCAATTGCTGTAAATTAATTATTAAAATCGTATAAAAATTCGTGCTGAGTTATGAACCACGAACACTAATTGCAAAGAAAACACAGGAATATCAATCTATTACGTACCAAAGATATTTTAACACAAGTTTGACGATAAGGAGTGCAATGTGTGTAGGTGTGTGTACTTATGGAATCGCTAGATATCGAAACAATGAAAAATGTTCATATGCGTAAATGTCAAATGAAGCTTATTTTATTTTTAATGCTATGTCAAAAATGCCAGTTCACGTGCAATCTTACCTTACGCTGGTGTACAGATTCGAGTGGACAGCAAGGAACGTTCAGTGCCATATCGCGATATTACTCGGTAAGCAGGGCTCGTAACGAAGAATATTCAAAATCCACACGACGCGCGTGTATCATTCCAAATCTCATCATGCACATACAAGGTACGATAACTCTACGACATTTACCGTTGTAAAGTATCGGACAATCTGCCCATTCACTGAAACCCACAGCGACTAATCACACATCACCTCAAAGAACGTTTGAATAGGAAGGATAAATGTATTTTTTCTTTTTTGCGTATAAATCTGCCTAATAATTTTCATAAACATGCACATGAAAAAATGCATGTACAAACTGCACACACTGTGATTAGCATATTATGGTTATCAACGAGACAAGAAGTATTTCGCATGAAAATAATTCGAAATGGCTACATTCGGATTATTACAACTCGGATTACACTATAAGAATAGTCGTGCTGTACAGTGAATCAACTAACGAATCTTCTTGTGTATTTCACTCATACCAATACTTCTTATTCTGAGGCTTACCAAACAACCGAAATTCAATATCCACACATCGATCACACGTATGTATTCATCGAAAATACCCGATTCTCTCTAATGCAAATAATTGTTCAAGAATAAAGATTGCAATCGAGAAGAGATTGCAACGTTAAGTAGAATTTTTCGTAGGAATTCTTATATCTCAAATATTTATCCAGTTCGTTATTGAGTCGCTACGGTTGTGTCGCTTAAGGCCACTATACGCGTTGAGACACGTTGAGAACTCTACATCAGTTTCAGTTTACCTGCACAGTACCGATTCCTCTCAGTTTGTGGTGCGATGCCAACATTGGAACGCGTATTTTAAAATGCCTGATTATTTTCCAATTCCAGTATCATTATCAATAATACGAAGTAGATTGATTATAGAAAATAAAAAATGAAAAACTAAAAGACTGACTTACATAACTGCAACGACATAATCCTCGCTGAAAGGGAATACAAGGCAAGACATGTACAATTGTCATTGTACGATTCCAAGCAAATTTACAACAAAATGACTAAAAACAAATGGCCGAGAAGATGGTTAACTGAGAGAAATAGATTTTCCAATTCTACGTTATTAAAGACATTAAAAACGAATGGACCGAGTGATTATAGAGATTATTTGTGTACTTATATTTCTACTCTTCGACATCTGTTGGATAATAAGATCTATTAAATGAACTATTGGCTCAAGGATTGAGGAACAAAATACAATGATGAGAATCTACTACAAATTAAATTTGGTACCGGTGTCACCCTGTACATATTGCAACTAGCGTTCCGATCGCACTTGCTCATCAACTAAGGATTCTGATTGTTGCATCGATGCAACAATCCTTTGATTATTTCCACGTCTTAATATCCCTTAATCTAGGTCTTTTTTCGTACAGATGACTTCGCCAAAGGCGAAATAGGTAAATGATAAATTTCTATGATCATTTCATAGCATAGCTATATTTCACGCCTAGCATATATTAAATAAATATTAATATAATTCAAAAAGAAAGGTAGCCTCAACTCCATCGATCTTGATCATGAGATGTTTTGTAGAGGGAAAGCTTCTGGATGATATGCACTTTGTCCGAGGCGTGACACGATCATGGTTCAAAAGTTAGGTTAGGTCTTTTGGGTCTGCGGGTCTTGGCTCTTCAGCTATTCATGAAATCTAATGCATTATTACTATCGCTACTAGAATCGCAAACCCATGCAAACGTATATGCAATTTCATCTCTAACCATTTCTATCGAAGTAAATGGAATCTAACAAGTTTCATTTTCTTTTCGTCATAACTTTTGAACGATGATCGTCCCACGCCGCGGACAAAGTGCGTGTGACTCACGCACAACCTACAACCTGTCCGAAATTCAATAAAATTGGAATTGGGAGCCCTTCTTCCGCGTAATTACCAAAAGAGAAAACACTTTGATTCCACGTTGCTGCTATATATATCGCACATGTGATATAATTTGCAATTCCGTAAGTCTCTTTTTTATAACAATGTACATATGTTTTTTTGTATCCATATACATATTTTTACGTATATGCGTAAAATGAAACGAGACGTCGCGTGCGTGAGTGGTAAGTATAGTGTGTGTCTGAAACTTTTCGTTTGGCCTGCTTGCCAGTTAACATCGAGATATGTCGCGTCAACATTGCTTCCCGTTTGTCCGAATGTATAAAGATTGTATGGATGCATGGATTGAACGAGTACAAGCATTTCTACTACGTAACATAAACTTAAACTTTTAATATATCGAAAAAGAAGACTCAATCGATATTTTTGCACACGAAATTTCTTCATTGTTTTGATATCTAAGACCAATCCTGTAAATAGAGTGCATATACTTTTTAACAGCTGCATAAAACATCTAGTTTTATCTGTACAATACATTTATTTCTATATGAAAATACTATAATTTATTTTTAATCATTTATTAATTTATTATTTTTAATTAATTAATTAATTAATTTTTATTAAGAGGAAACCTTGTCATACAGCTCCCATTATATTTGATTTCGAAACAAAATAAATATGACAAAGCATGATATTTAACATTAATTAGACAGAAAAATCCTAATTAAAAATTATATTCATTGCAGATACCTTACAGTTACAAAATAATTTCTATAAAAATTATATTTTAAAGGATGCATGGCTATGTGATATCCAAATTACTATCTATACGTGACAATTGTGCTACATAAAATACACTGTAATTTAATTGTGTTACATAATGCAAACTTTTCAATTAATTCAATTGCTAATTACTATAATCATGAGTGTAATTGAATTACAAGGTAACTGAATTGCAGCTGAAAAGTCTGAAGAAATGAGATAAACATTTACATAATCTATGTATACGACTTATCTTCCGTTTTTCGTTCGTACGTGACTCAATCTTATGTTTATATTTTTCAGTTACATTATTCAATTAGTTTGTGTAATTATACTTCGATTACAACTATGATTTGCGTTGTAATTTAATTAAATTAGAGATCTGAATTACGAATTACAATGTAAATGAATTACTTTGTAATTATAACTCATGGAGCAATTTAAATAATTGTAATACTACATAGTTCTGCTATATAAATCTCACGTAAGAAAACCATTATATTGATAACAACGAGAATGACGAATCGTACAACGCAATCCAAAATCTGTAACTGGTAAATATAAGACATGTAAAATTCGTATTACACAAATATGTCATTCTGGTATAATTTAACTAACACGTCTTACACTTGAATGAAGCATTTGGATAATTTTTCATTTATGTATGTACGTACTTAACAGCCGTATATTGCAACAATATTGTTACAAAACACATGCATAGGTTACTTTATAACACCATGTTTCAAGTGGCATAGATTGAAATTGAAACCACTGATTTACTTTTGCATCTCTTACACTTTTATCTGCATTTTGGTTTACATACATTTTGCGAGTTATGCATATTGTTACTAAAATGCAAATACAAGTTTATATAGATCCTAGTAAATAATAATACTAATAAAAATAACGATATTAAGTATAATCATCGAGTTGATTATTACTGTATCTTGTACGGTAATAATAATTAAAGGAATTGGTACTACGATTTTACTTATACGTATAATTTCATCTTATCAATAATGTTCTCTAATATTCTTAAAACAACAGACGTTTTTAAGTTCTTAGAAAATATTGTAAACATACACTATGCAACTATTTTAAAAGTTATATAACATTATCTTTAAACCATAAATAGTATGCACCTATTATGAAAATTATTTATATACATTAAAAGCAATATGTGTAATTTATATATGAACATAACAAGTTTAAATGTGGAAAATATTTTTCACCAGAAATACTATCCCGAAAAGATCAAAGCTTATATTGTTCATTTTTGTCTTTCTTTTCTAACAAAGGAATCAAAAATATAATATTCACTTCCCCTAATTTCTTTTTTATTCTACCTATTTTTTCATAAACCTTAACAGATTAATTAAACGAAATTTACATATAAAACTATATCAATGAAAATAAGCATAAGAGGTTTGAAACTTAGTTGCATAATGTATAATATATGTACCAAATTGCGTATAAAATAACTCTTTGAATGAAAATATCTCAGATCTATGTTATACTTTTTATACGTTATCTACGGTGTTATCTTGTAAAATGTTCTTTATTTTACAACAAATAATCCTTTCCAGTATATTGTAATTACGCGTATAGATACGAATACAAATATTATATGTATTAATTTATTTTTTAAATTTTCACTTTTAATCCATCTGACATTAGTCATGCATTATGCATCTTATGCTTATATTTATATAACGAAAGCATCATTGAACGTTACAGGCTACTCGCCTATTTCGAAGATTTAATGATACGTTAAAAGACGATATTTTTTAATGCTGCGCGTAACATTGAACTTTAAAGAAGAAACTTTAAACAATTATTAAAACTTTGATTAGATAAAGGTCGATCACTATTATTTTTAACTTGCCCTATTCTTGAAAATTTACTGGAGAGGATTAGGTGTTCTATTCTTAAAAACTGATTTGTAGATATACATACATAGACTTAATTATAAATTTATTTCAGTCGTTTAGTAAAAATGTTTATTAGTTAAAAGAAATTATAATACGTAGCAGTTTGCGAAATGAAATGCACGACAATAAGTATAGTATAGTGAAGTTTCATATGATTGAAACTAAAACTTAAAAACCTTCTGGGATATAATATAAACGTTATATAGAAAACAATAATCTTTTATTGTTTGACCATTTATCATCTGTTATCAGTATAATAATCTTCCACTTTTCCAGTTCTGTACGATATCATTTGCTTTTTTTGTATCAATCTTTTCGCACCCACTGAAAAATGTAAAAGTAGGTTAATTATATCCGTAGGAAAGAGTATACCTCACCGATTTCAATGAGCATGAAATACGTTGTCAAGGTCGCCATTCTAAATAACTCTTTTTTATTCACGTAACCGCCGCTCAGCTCTGTTTCCAAGATATTGTATTATTATTATATTATATAAATTTCCAAGATATTTATAAAAAGGTTTGCTTAAATTTAACTTCACAGTGGTCGTATTTTTACATGTAGTCCAATCTAAAGCTAATTCATCGATGATAATCATTGTTAATATAAATAAGAATATAAAATAGGTAATTTAATTCCGACCAGACGAGCATGTAGGAATCGGAATTCTCGAAAATCTCGCAAACTAAGGCCATAGCCTAAACTTAATCCAATACTAACGCAACTTTAGAAATACGATATTCAGTGTGGAAAATATTTTTGCCTGTATCTTGGGAAGAAAGGCCGAGCGACGGTTACATGTGCAATATAAAAGAAAGTGTTCAGAATATTGACCTTGGCAACATATATCGAGCTCATTGAAATCGGTGAGACGTGCCCTTTTCTATGTAATTACCAAAAATTAATATAAATACAGTTTAACATTTTACACATTAAGGATGTTGAAGGATTTCAACACTAAATATTTTAATATGTTTTACGAAATAAAAATAAATCTATTTTTCTCTATTATTTTCTACATATATTAAAAATATATATGTACGTCAAATTTGTTCCTCTTTCATTTACTTTGTCGCTGAAAATAAAAAATATTATTTCTGATACTGAATTGTAATGCATCTTTACCGTATAATACTTGGTAATTATAAAAAAGTAATCAGTAAATTCTGAAAGTAATATACAAGTTGTTATTTGCAACTGAAACAAATTCTGCGTATGTTTAAAAGTTGGAAAATACTTATTCGAAGGCAAAATTAAACAATGTCAAGTGATATACAAGCTATACCAATTAATTCATGTAAATAATATCTTTGATCGTCGAAAAGATTCAGAGAATAGTACTATTTCGTTTAACAGGAAAATATGTTTCTCAAGGTCACATCTCTTAAGATTTCAAAACCACGAGTATACTTTTTAGTAACACAGAGAATGCGTATTACATGCATTTTGAAATATTTTTTTCTATCTTTCATGTTTTCCGAGATATTTGCCCGAGGCGAGAAATGTAGTATGTACAGTAATATACTCGTACATGTATACTGAATATACTGAAAGGATAGATGTTAGGATTTATTTAACTTCCACTTCGGAATAACTGAAATCCTTAGTGGAGATTAATTTGAGATTTTTAAATGAAAAGCCAGCTTTCTCATTATATGTCATTAGCTGATATTATAGCTGATATGAAAACGTTCTCAAAACACTACTTACTTATTACTTACTTTTACTTAAATTAATATTAATATTCGCACATAGCACTATGTCTCTATTTGTTGCTTTGTATAGGAGTCGCTGATGTAAATATCGCGTTGCTTCTTGCGGTTTCAAAATACATAATCAATTTCTTCCTACCAAAAAGAGGTAATAATCAGATATTATTATCGTACCAGAGTACAATACTTCTCTTCATCGCTAAAACTGTGCTATTTCTTTATATGTTTTGGTACACTTTGTCTTCAAAATTGTATTCAAGCAGTTTATATAAAAAATTTGCAATTCGAACAGTTTATAAAAATTGCTATGTTACAAATCGCAAACAAGCGACCGAATATTAACGCTAAAACTATGAAATTTGTCAAAATGATGGTTTTCAAATCTTTTTTTTGCATAGTTACTGAAAACATACAGGTATTTTTACCAAAATTATTATTAATTTTCATTTAGATAGAGACATAATTATGTCGATCTATTTATCTTATTCGCTCATTCGTTGTTGAATTATACTGATTTATACAGTAAGTGTTTATACATCAGATTATTTTTGTATTTTTTATTAAATAACGAAATGGAACATTTATAAGCACACGTGTTACATATACACATTACATATACACATGGTAATTTTAGTATCAATGCGACATGAAAAGTGACAATTTTTTCTTTAGAATTTTTGCTAGGAAGGAATCGTTATCAACAACCAACACGATATTTAGATCATCTCCTCTTATAAAAAGCAACAAATACAAGCGCTGTATTCGGATATTAATAATAATACTGACAAGACAACATTCCGAACCTGCAAATTCAGAAAATTATGAAATTTTGGGGATATATAAGTATTATACGTTATGCAACTTTTTCTGCTACCTAAATTCACTCTAAAGATTTAAGATTGACCCCTGAAAATACGACTATCTCCGATTTTGCGTTATAACTCGCGAACTATGTGAGATAGAAAAGAAGTTTTCAGAGAAAAATTACTCCGTTAAATTAGGGCTATCATTTGGTAAGAAATATATTAATGTTATAGCGAGTTGTAATGCAAAATTAGAAAACAGCCGGATTTTCCGGGGTCAATGCCTCCCGCTTAGAGCAAATTTGGGCGGGAAAAAAATTGCGTAACAGATACCTGTATATTCTCTTCTTTGTGGACGTGTTCTTTTGTGAGTAGAAACCACTTTTAAAATATGTATAAACTTTCAGATTGATATAGCGTTAAAGATTATTACCTACATCTAAAAAACAGATTTTTTTTTATTTATTTATTGTTGCACAAACTTACAGCCACTAGCGACCGCTATTATTTACATTGGTGAAATTTTACTTATGGTATAATTTAACTTAAAAATTGCGTTACAGATAAAGAACTGAGCAGACTGATTGTACAAAGCTTGTCAAATAATAGTATTTCCATTGTAATTTTCTTGTCATAGTTTATTTCCCCATTTTTATTATATATCATGTACTATTTTTATTTCTTCTAAAAATGGATTTTATTGTCATTCAGACAATCTTTAATAATTAACGGTAAATTAATCTTTTCTTTCGAGTTTCTAGTTACGGAACATTCTAATAGTTAGTTTTGCATTGCAACTACTGCAGATGGGCTCTTCCGTTTTTGTAATCAGGTGTTGGTAAGTGAGTTTGGTATACTTTATCTTAATCTCATTAGGATGATTTGAATTCTTCTCGCCATTGAAAGAACCAGATTAGTCGAGTAGATAGATATTATCTCCTATTTTATGGTGCTTAGTACCATTATTGGTCATCCAACTTTGGCTTTACTTATCTAACATCTCTGTTGTAAGAATCTTCCGTGCCTTGTTGATTGAGGTTTCCAGATTTGTAAGATCAACTACTACTTTCCCATTACTTGCTAAGGATTACCAGATGCCAATTCTATTATTGTACATTAAATTTTAAAAGTAAATTAAACTCTGAATTCCCCTCGTATGACACTAATTATACTACTTTGTTTATACAGTTCAAATCGTAGCAAGTTGTTTAGCAAGGACTACAAGGGTTGCAGATTTCGTCAAGTATCTTCTAATGCAATTAAAATAATGTATACATTGCACGTTTTCATTGATATTAAACTGGGAAAGTTTACTTTGCTTGCGTTATCTATTATCACTCTCTCTCTCTCTCTCTATTTTGATAGAAATGTGCATATGTGTATGTAGAAATCAAGTAATCTTCGACTAAGCGACTGATTAAATCGATTATTTAAGAAAATGGGTTGAGCGAACTTTCTTTTATACTTGGGAAATTTATTTTCAGTTCCTTAAGAAAGTCTTCTATCCTATCTACAATTGGAGAATATTGTTTCTTCCTTTTTGTAGTAACTATCCTGCAGTTTATTATTTCGAATAAGTTGCCGTACTGTATTGACGAAGGATGCTATCAGTTTACAGACATAGTAGAATACTAGTTTCATTCTTCGAATTTCTAGGGCTAATAATTTACCTTTTGCTCGGAGACTTGCTGAGAGATTGATTGAAAATATCCCCACTGCTGTGGAGGAGCAAGTGTACAATTTAGTGGATAGAATTTAGTAATTTAGATACTGCACTCGCTTAATGTTAGATTCGATGGCGGATTTATAGTTTAATAATGTTACGCTACCAGCTTTCCCATTATTGATGGCGAGTATCCTTAAAAAATTAGATTTTTCTTTTCATTTATTTACTTTTCATTTCTTTATTTATTAATGAGAATTTGAGAGATTATGAACTTGAATTTATTACTCGACCCCATTCGTAAACTTTGTCGCCAAAAGTTTCAAGTGTTCCCTGGATAACTCGAATATTTTTCCCGCCATAAAATAAATAGAAATTGTCAACAATCCACGTTTGACTAACTTTCCCATAGGTAGAACTTCGTTTATGTGAACCTGTCGGCGGATAAGTCAATTCGCATAACCTGCTTGTTCGTATAAAACGAGTCTCGCGTACTTCTTCCCAGCATTTACGAGTTTTCGTTCGTGTTCATATAAGGAGATTCCACGAAACATTTGCTCTTAAATACGTAATAATGTTGCAAACTGGTATCGACTGCAATTAAAGTTGCCATTCGTTGTGGTATTTTCTAATTTTCTACAGCGACCCAGGTTTGCCGATGCTTACCGCCCAAACCGCCAGCCTTCACCGATCATCCGTGTATCGTGCCATGTGTGCGATCATCTGGCAGTAGTCAGACGCACCTATACTAATGTACATACCGTAGAACAATGTGTTTGTTTTTCTAGGAGTGATCTTCAAGTTTCGTGTTTGCATCAGACGCGTTAAAAACAGTTTAAGTAAAAACACAGTGATATCTATAATTTATAAAAGTATAATAAAGTTACAATATATAATTTGTGGAAGTTTCTATCTTAGATTTCGTGGTTAACCTAAAAAATTATCACAAGTGTCCTTCGGAAAAGTCTGTTTTAATGCTCTCTATCCTAGATTATTGGCTTCTTAAACGGCAATTCTAACTGTGAAACGCGAGAGTGTGTCACATAACGCGTGCCTCCACTTTTTTTTTACATCTTATTTAGTTTACATCTTATAGTCGAACGTTGATATAAATGGACTGACGCTACGCGGTACTTCAGACAACAGGAACTCGGCTAAAGTTCCGATAACCAGTAAATTTCCTTCATGTAAATAGAGTTCATACACAAATTCCACTGGATCTGACAATGTTATTTGTTGCTAATAGAAACAAACTAACGCGTAGAACGGTGCCCTGCGGCGTTTGAAATTTCAATAGAAAGCGGAAAGATACCGCTGATGTTAACTTGAATGAACCCTATACTTTAGGAAGTTGCATATAAATTTGAACATCTTTTCTTTAGTACTAATTTACATATATTTCAAACGTAATAAGGTGATCTACTGTCGAACTACCTTATCCGAAACCGCTTTGATCAAGTGGTAATATTTTGTGTATTTCTGAGCGAGCCTTGAATATTTTGTTAATAGTTTTCTCCATTAGTTTACATGCATTACAAGTTAATACTTTTGGACGTAGCTTTTCGCAAAAGCCTGGGAATTTGAATAATTATTATTCTAACCGCTGTTCGAGATAAACTTTGCCTAACTAAATCAAGCTGTTCAAACTCCTTTTAAATTTCTTGAAGAGAGGAATTCTATTTTTAGGAATTCTATCGGGATCTGGACTTGAATCCTTACGTTGCTTGCAATTAAAGTTTACTTCTAGTTCTTTAACGATTTACGTGATTTCCCTATTTATGTTTCTATATTCTGATTCATCGTCATTTTTTGAGAGCCAAATGTTTACCAGGGCTGCAAATTTTATATCTTAAAAATTCTTCGCTGTGGATCGCATCAAATGGATTCCATGTAAACGCCGCGTTTACCGACTTCAGTGCTTCTTCGCATCTACATTCCACTATGGAACTTTCTTTTGGCTTTTATTTTAATTATGGATATAGAATTATTGGGAGATTGTTGGATCAGTTGAACAAAGTTGTTTAGTACTTGGTCGAATTTTTTAGCTAGTTTTCGCTATATTTGTTACATTGTTTTCTATTTCTTCTTAATATTTAATGCAATCCGCTTTTTCAAAGTTCCAACGATCGGAATCCGTTGATCGCAGTGTCGTTTGGACACTAGAGAGAATTATCACACAATATAAACTGTGATAAGATAGAGGCCATTGTCACAGAGATCATCTGCTACTTCCCATTCAAAGTTTCCTACTACTGACACAGGTGCAATTGTAAGGTCAATCACACTCTCATTTGCTAACGCTTGATTAAAACGCGCATTTCCTAGGTACGTTTGCGGATTATTTAGAATTTCTTCGATGATTTAGCACTAGAGATTTATAACGGAAACTTTATCTAGCAAACTCCTAAACTTTACTACGTTTCTCCAGTATCCTTTCTGTCACTGGAATTAAACAACATATTCTTTATTCATTTTTTATTTTAATAGAGTGTAGAATATTCGCTGATTATCGAATGAAATTATTGAATTTATTCTTTAAAGGACCTATGTCTTGGATTATCTTTAACTTTATCACTTCGTTCTTCGCTTTTATTATTCTTCGTTGTTTTCTAGTGAGGATTATGAATCGGTGCTTCTGTCCAAATCAGATATTTCATCTGCTACTATATCTGACAAAAAGATTGATTAATGGACGAGATTAGTCTCTTATTTCTAGTCAGCAGCATTTTTTGGTTTCAGATGATAATAGGAAGACGATATTGACGATATTGAAGAAATATGTGATATTTTGTTTCAAACATGTAGAATAGGAGAACTGATCTTTATTCTTTCTGTTAGTTCCAACTTCTTGAACAGGTTTTCGTGTTGACAGGTTTTCGTCGAAAGAGTATTGCTCTTTCTGCCTAAATATGAAACAAATACATGGTAGCTGGTGTTTTCACACTCAATTTGTAATTCAATTTATCGTCTAGATGAATTTATACTTGTCTCCGGAAGCTTAGGATGCGTGAACATCATAATTCATTAAAAGACATCAGTTTAATTCTGAGTTCCTCTCAATAGTTTTCTGCAAAATTTTTTCGACGGTGTCATGCGGAATAATAAGGCATACGTTTGACAGTATTACTCTTTTTGCTCTAGATATAAGTGGTATTACTTGGATCTTATCAGTTCGTAGGGTTATTATTTTCGATTTGTCAAACAAATTGTTAGCGATTTCTTTGTACATATTTCACACATTTCTTCAACATATTCTTGGCCGTTAATCTAATTCTTCTTCTAACTTTAGCATAATCCGTTTTTTGTTCTTGCATTCTATTTAAATTCCTCGAAGGTTGCATATCAGTAAGTGAGGAAATATTGTTGTACCTGCTGTACTCAGCAAAGGAAACACTTTTAATAAATTGGCAAAAATTAAACGAGCAATTAGATTGTATCTTTATCTTCAAATTAATTTGTGCACCGCAAGAACGTTACTCACGACAGTTAGTTTGGTGCAACCAGCCTCGTGCTGAACACGTAGAATTGTTAAAATATGTTATACAAAATGGTTTGAGGTAAACGGCCTCCATATTTTTTAATATTTAAATATTTATTGGTTTAAGATTTGGAACAGTGAAATAATACTGTAACACGCATACGCATACGTATACATGATGTATACATGTACATATAGGTATACTTTGGGTTACTTTATTAATTAGCTAGCGCTGATTGCTAGCGACACGATTTCGAAAATTCACATCCCGAAAATGGTTGATGCATAAAATGCAAGTAATTGTAAAAACATTTCGATATTAACGACACTAGTACGTAATGAAAAATGTAGGTTCTTATTTAAAAATTTGAAGTCAAATTTCGGTAAATTTTTTAAAGTCACCACAAAGTCAATCGCCACAACTTCAGAAATATTCAAAATTAAAATGCAACACGTAAAATAGAAAAATAAGTATATATATACATATAGTGTATTTACATATGTATATTTATATGCATTATGTAGCATTGGTTATATGCATAAAGGTGCATAAAAATCATTGTACGTATAAAATTTCTGAGATATGTAAAATGATGCAATCGGCTTTATATCTTACGTGGCTTGTTAATTACACTAAAAAGAACGAAACGATTTAATAATATCTACAATCAGTCACGAAAGTCCACATACACCTACAAAATTTTGCATATTTGACTTAGCAAAGAAACTAAGGCGAAACTGTCAATGTGTGACATCTCCGAGACTTTGAGGAACTATGCTTAACATATGTACCTTAGCTATGTACCTTAATCTAGATTAATTTTTGTTCCTGGATACCACCTCTTTAAAATTCTTTTGGAATTTTCTAATAACGCTTGATGAATAGAGGCAAGATACAATGTTTTCGACTTTGGGATCTATTAGCTCAAAAATTATTATCAACATATGGATCAGTTTGGCAAACAAAATCTTGAAGAAAGATTAAGGGCAGCCGTGAGAGTATACATATATACATATATCCTAACAAATACTATAGCGATAACGTTCGTAGTGTTAACAAATATCAACGCTTTACAGATCTCTACTGGGTAAGGCAGATTAAATCACACTGTAGACTGAGGCGGTGTTTTATTTTTGTCAAGGTCATTGCGGTCTAACCGCCTGTTTTTATTATCTCGTTACAGATATACACGTCACAACAAAGTAATTAAAAGAATCAAAATCTATAAAAGCCATCACACATCGATAAATTGACTGGAACCAAAAACACATTTTGTCATACAATTATTTATGTCTACATATTAATATGTACGATTATTATTGATGTATTTCTAAAAAAAATTAAAATAATTGAAATATTTAATACAAAAAATATTTGGAGCAAAATTATATGAAAAATTACGAAACTTTTATTTTTTCAAAACTTTTTCACAAAAGTGATACCAACGTGCTTACGTAGGAGGGTTTGAAAGCTATTAATATTAATAATATGATATTAATAATATTAAGTTTACTGTTTCTATGATTTCATATAAATATAACAGGAATATATAATTTTTGTAACACAGTATTTTATATTTTTATTTAGAGTGAATAGATTGTGTTACATTTTAACATAATTCGTAAAATTAGTGCCTTTACTATAATAATAATAACAATAATAATAATAGCTTTCATATTTAATAGTAGTAAACAGACTTTTGTGACTGACTGTATGTTTGTGATAGTCTCTTTTGTATTGTAATAAAACATCGGAAAAGCGGTAGCACTTTTTCTTATAATCAAAAACATATGTTTAACTTAAACTTGTTATACTTAATGATATGTTAAACTTAAATGGATTTTCTTGAATATTCCGTATATAACTCTTACTGTGTAAACGTTTTTGCGATTACCATGAACAGAGGTCATCTATGTCCCGACACGTCTTTCGACGGATAAAAGGTCTCTGAAAAAATTTAAAAAAATTCATATAGCATCTACAAATTTTGTATAGTAAATTGAGATGCTTAAAGTTGCCTACCCTTCAACTTAGAGAGGTTATCGGAGGTCCGTTACCTGCTTGTTTGGGTTAAATATTCAGATATGACATTTGAACAGTTAATGCTTTACCTAATTTACATTATAAACATTAAATAGTATTCACGCCACAATTACAAGTAAACTAGATATTCCCCATTCCCGTTTATAAAAAGAGATGTCACTAAATCTGTTGACCTGTTATTCAATTCTTTCTTTTCTACAACAATACGATATATAAAGATATCAGGTGTCCCATCTCAGAACAATATTGCTCTATACAACATTTAATTTTGTCTTGTGATGTTTTTTCCATCTTGAACTGTTTAAATGAGGCAACATATTCACGGGACATTCCAATATTATATCATAGAGTATTGATAAATTTAAAAAATGACTTTCCCTGTGGGTTTTTAAGGACAAGGTAAATTGCTTGGTGCATTCCCTATATAGATACGTATATATGCAAGGAAGTGTGCGTCAAATATCCTCTTATCATAATGGTATCATATAAGTGTGGTGAATTTATCGACGTTAAGTATAATATACATACATGTACACGGCAACGATACATATGAATCATATAGGACCATGTTTTGTGTATGTACATATAGTTATAAAGCACATATAACAATATGTAACATGTAATGTACATAACATGAAAGCAAATATGACATTGTTGACGAAATTTGAAACTGAAAAAATGATTAGAGTATGAATATAATAGATTATACAATAATAATATTAAATGAGACCTCGTTTTATATAAAATATTAATAAATGGTCTCATAGAGAATGTAACATATTAAGATTAAAAAAGGATGTTTAGACACTTGTTAGATATTTATCACATGTAGTATTACAAGCAAGTTAATGTGTACTCGTTCATTGCATCTCTCACAACGAAAATTCGAACATTAATGATTTCTCTTAAGTGCTTAAAGCTTCCATAGACCTGATACGAATCTTCTGACTTCTTTATTAAATTAGTTATCTAGTTAAATAATTTTATAAATTTGAAAACTTTTGATAATTTTTGGTCAATTAAACGCCTTCGCTGAATTATACCGATCGTTATAAACTGTTTCAAATATTGTAAATTCGGAAGAGCTGAATGTAAAAGTAATCTGTACATGTTTTTTTTTTTTAAATTCACTTTAAGATATCTCAATTAAATTAAAGTATACTCAATAATCTTGACGATCAATTGTAATTACTGACCAAAAATTGCCTAATTATTTTGTAAGTTATATAAATCTCTAACAAATTAGCGAAAAAAGATTATTTGCCTTATGTACAAAATATATGTATTTTTTATCTTTATGTTGTGTATTACTGCAAAAAAAGAAACAAACTACTGCATTTGTTTAAATACTTTAATTAAAATTTTAATTTATATCAGACATATCGAAATAACGCGTTTTGTTAACATATAGTAGTACAATAAGTAATTACATAAATGTTTTGCAGATACTGCGGCATAAATTACTATATGTTTTGTTAAAAATTGTAAGATATGTTCCAATAGCTTTAAATATTCTATAAATACAACTACATGTAAAAATTATATCCAACCTATAAACATGTATTATTAAAAATATTATTGTACGCTGTGACTATCTCCGTATAACAGATGACAGATACGTACATACATATAAACGCAAAGCGAACAAGTTAGACAATTTCATGAAATCGCTAAACTACATAAATTTGAAAGCAATTGTACACAATTTGCAAAAAACATTTTTGCTCCCTCTCTCTCACTTTTTGTGCATCTTTTATAGATTTCAGTTACTAATCTGTTCGTTTCCATTGTATATAAAATGTAACCGACGGTCCGAGGTTATAAAGTTATACACAGCAATAATAATAATATACGCGCTGCTAAATAGAAAGAAATCTCGCGGCAGGAATGCAGGTCCGATTATTCGGGTTATTTCTGACAGCCTCGACACAATCTTAGAGATAAGCATGCGTGTTGGTTGAGTCGCATATGCAAACAAAACAATATAACAACGCGCGAAGGTGAGCGATAGAGAGCAACCTCCCTTGCCCTTGTGCCGTTTCGCGAGATTTCTTTCCAGCAGTGTATTATATGTCTGTGTCGTTAATCAATAAATGGTCATTTATCTTTTATAAATTAAAAATATGGATAACTTGCCTTTATCAATGCAACAATAATAATGATAATTAAAAATGGTAATTAACATACAATTGAATAACGTGACAACTATCAATAGGATAAATTGCGATAGAGAACGAGCATTACGAGCGTACGAGCATACGAGTGTACGATAATATTAACTTCAGACAATAAAATGTTATTATCGATGTTACTTTATGAGTTGTCTTGTACCCTATTTGCGTATACTCATTGTTCAGTATTTAATTAATAATATTGTTTGGCATAAATCTTGACTCGCTAGGTAACAACCCGAAAGCAATATTGCACTATCATCTTCAATTATCGAATACGACTTCTTATAAAATTATATTGTTTCGACCAAAATAACTGTGTAAATGAAAAGTAATAACGCTAAAGCTTCAATTCAATCTTGCATGACAGAACCAATTTGCCTGGATAGATTGGTATATAGAAATAGTCGATATAATAAATTATGTTTTAAATTATGTTTGCAGTTGTACGAAAACTTCTTCATTTGGCACAAATTCGTTACATATTTTCAGATTCTGTAAACATTTCTACAAAAGAAAGAAAGTTTTTAATTTAGACAGATCAGAAAAATATCCGCTGAGCATGTACGTATATATGTATATACGAGTAAGCATACTTATATATAATGTTTTGTCACCATACCAATCACTCGCCAACTTCAATTTCTCAGTGCAAATTCAAAATCTATATATGTATAGTATAATGTTCCCCGTATCTGTGCTTGGGTCAAGAATTTGCAATAACCTAGCGTAAGAAAAGTTATCACTATGTTTTCGAGCAGAAAATGAACGAGTGAGATTTTTCCGAAGAAAACAGCTCCAAACGCACGGGCAATAGTAGCATGGCGACGAAATATCATACATACTTCCCCAGCATATTTTTTTCGACCTATACGAATTAAAAATATTTCGTTTCTGCAGCTTCTGGAAGTAACAGCGGTTCCTTCTCCAGAAATGTCTATAGAATTGAATACAGTATAAAAAATTCGTCTTAGATAAAGAACTTTTCACAAAACTAATGCATAGAAATTGCTCAGATGGACTCTTTTTAAGCTTCGATGACAATTTACAATCACTTGGAACTATGACATTTAACAATTTTTTATATCGATATCAGAAAAATTATCTCCATTTAAAACTAAATTAATCTGTTAACGTTTTGCGCACTTTTAAATATTGACCATCAACCAAATCGCGTGTTTTTATAAAAATTCTCGTTATTTAAAACTAGAGATATTAGAGCAATTCTGTATTCGGACTCGTGTTTGGAATAGGATACTTTACAAGGATCACTCAGTGAATTCTATAGGTTCGAAAAAGGTTTTGATTTATTAGACAATGAATTTTTTCAGTTATAGGTAAAAATTTTCAGTTAAATTATTTTTTATTTAGCAATATTTGTACAAAAAGTAATGGCTTTTATTTTGCAGTTACTGGATAACTTCTTTTAACAGCTTTTACACGTAATAAGTTATTCTGTTTCTCTATTTCAAGAGCATGTTTTAATTTATCAATATGACTCAAATAATCGATTTCATTTATAATAGCACTTAGTTCGATTTTTTCAACATGTGGTATTACTTTATGTGCATTATTCAACATATGCTTAAATATTTTAACTTGTTTGGGTGTCAGAATAGATATAGCAGTACCGGATTTACCTGCACGTCCTGTTCTTCCTGCTCTGTGAATATAACCGTTGATATGTTTAGGAAGATCATAAGATATGACTAATTGTACATTTGGAATATCTACACCTCTTGCTAATGCATCTGAACATACAAGTCTGAAAGTATAATAAAATTATATCAGAATTTTTAGAAAATATTGATCTTAATTTTCAACGAAATTATAAACAAAACGTACATTTGAATTTTTCCACTTGAAAATTTCGTAAGTATGTCCTCACGTTCTTTTGATACAAGTTGTGCAGAAAGTTCTCCAACTACTATATTCTCTTTAGATAAGAGTGATTGGAGTAAAATAGTTAATCTATGAGCAGTTCCTCCAGAATTTGTAAATACTAATACTTTAGAAGTGATACCATTCCTGATTATTAATTGATATAAAGCTACTGGTTTATATTCTGCTTCACATTCTATTGCTTCTTCTTTTAATTCTTCTGGGCTTGTATAACGCCCTATAAAATTACCCACTTCTTTATCTAAATTTACATCATCGTCCTTGTCTGTCACCAAAACAGATGTAAATAATATTGGATGAAAGAGTCCAAGCCGATTAAGTTTTTCAGGATCTTGTGATAATGTTGCACTGAATAATAATTTTTGAGCTGGAATTTTACTATTTAAAAATGAATACATTACTATAAATTTAATATCAGATAATATAACTTTATATTAATATATATGATCTCTGTAAATGATTATTATATAAAAAATTGTAACTAAATTGTAATTAAAAACTAACCTAGAACGTAAGTTGGAAAGTGTTAATCGTGGTGTTTGATAATGAGGCTCGGGAAGATACTCCAACCAGTCAGCAGCTGTATCTGCTTCATCAATTACAAGAAATCTGATATCATCCAATGAAAATCCTGATGTTTTTAATATATGGTCTATTAACCGTCCAGGTGTGGCAACTACTATATCCACTAGAGAGATATATTCTCCTCTATCATCTGAAATATAAAAATTATAGAAAATATTTTGTACTTTATAAATAATATAAATAAAACCTTCTTCTTAAAATTTACAAACACATACTCTCTTTTCGAATATTTCTTTGTTCTTCATGGAATGCTGATGCGCCAGAAAGTAAACCAACTCTTAAATTTGTATGCGAAGTATATGTGACCATCACTTTGTAGATTTGCATAGCTAATTCTTGTACGGGTGCAACAACTAAGCAACGCACCTTTGGAACTAATCGAAACTGTAATATTTGGACAATTGGTAGAACATACGCTAGAGTTTTACCTAAAGAGAAAATAATTTCTTAAATTATTTCTTTGCAGAACAGAAAATAACTTTTTAAATACAGAGCTTTAATCTATTCATTGTATGCAATGTTTAATTAAATAAAGAAAACTGATTTGAAATAATATTCATTAATAACATTAATTGTAATTAGAATTTAACATTATTTATTAACAAAACACAATAAAGTATCAAAACTGGAATGTAAATATTTCAGTTTGCTATAAATGACTTGTACATTCGTACCACTGCCTGTAGGAGCAGATACACATGTATCCCTCAACCACCATTTTTGTTGCCTTTCTTTATTACACTTCAATAGCCAAGATACCATACTAGCTTGAACAGGAAATAATTTATTAATGCCATTAGCTCTTAAAGCTTCAATAAGCTTAGAATCTAAAATTGAATTCATGTCTTCTAAGGTTGGACCACTATTTAAATCAATAGATATGACTTCTGGATTAGCCAACCATTCTGGTAGAATTCTCTTAACTTCACGCTTCCTTCGCTTATTTTTTACACCCAGAATTATGAAATCACTATTCTGTCCTGATATTTTTTCTTGTGTTTCATTTGGATCTGATGATTTATTAGGTATTTCATTATCCTGATTATCTGTATTTTCACTTTGCAATGTTTTATCTGCAGTTTTAATTGTATCATTAGAACTTTCTTCGCCATATTTCCTCTTCTTTTTACTCTTTCTATGCTCTGAAACATGTACTTCTGCCTTTCTTTTAATGTCACTTGATATACTATTCTCATTCAAATTAATATTTTCTATTGAACTTTTATTAAGATTTTCTGCTTTTTTCTTTTTCTTTTTATAATTCGATTCTTGTGCATTTTGAGAACTACTTTCTTGTATTTGATGTGTTTTAATAGCTCTTTCTACTTTACGTTTTTCTATTCTTTTTAATAATTCAGACAAATGATTCCTTTCATTTTTCGTTTCTTCTTTTTCACCCTCATATCTATCAACAAATAGTATATGTACATTAATAATATTCTACTGATTGAACTAAAAACTCGAATACGATTAATATAGTAGAATATTTATTTATATAGTTTAATTGGCTAAATTTATTATTCAGTGATTAAGGTTATTAATACATATGTATTATATTTTTTGACATTTTGACATACCTGTTTATCACAAATAAACTCATTTTGTTTTCGATTTTATTCACGTGTTATACATCTTTTATAGGTTATATTCTAACGTGTATTACCTATTCCACGGTTGTATACACGACCGTGACCGATATTAACCTATGCGTGCTAACGCGACTTTAGACTTTAAAACCGGCTGTGAATGTGGACGCTGTCACAATCACGATCATCTTGTGGTATTATTTAAATAGATATTTATTTACTTATGCACATACGTATATAAATAAATACATATACATCTTCAAAAAGGCAAATTTTAAAAAAGTATTATTTTAAACTTGTATTTCATTAAACTTTAACTATGTGTATTTACTATGTGTAAGAATAAACTTCATAATATTTCATTATTATTACATGTGTACATTTATATAATGTTTAGAAATAATTAATTTCAAAAATCTTATTGAAATATATATTAAAGTTACATATTACTGATATTAAAATCATTTGCTTAAATTAAGCAAACTACTTCTCAAGAACGTAATTGAAAGTAATTTGTAATTTCAAATTTGTTACAAGCTTACATACGTTGCTTACATAGGTAACATAATCAACAAAAATTACACATGTATATAGTAGCAGGTAATAGTAATATGATAAACGACTATATTTAACAAATTTCAAATAGATATCGTTTTTATAAGTTAAATCACATAATTTTTAACTGTGTTACTGTCTACAAAAAATTATTAATCAATTTTATCTCAATTATTAAATCGAAAATTATTAATCAATTAACATCTCAATAATCTTTTGTAACTAATAAAAAGACATACAAAAGACATTCGTACAGTAATTAATTTCAATAAAAATATTGTAAAACATCGTTTATTAACAAAATTTTAACAAATAGAAAATATGTGCATATTCCTACAAGTTTGCAGAATAATTTTCATAAAAAGAAGATAGGATATCTCCATCCTCTGTGAAAATATTAATGCATAATAAATATTTGTACAGTTATAGCTTAATGAAAAAAGCTAATAAAACTTACATATATCTAGAAGAAGAAATCACTAGCTTTAATTATTTTAATGCTTATTGGGATTCTCTTTTGATTTTGTCATGGCTTGAAATCTTTGTATCATTGAATTTATCAAATTAATAAATAATCTGCTTGAAATATTTTTGTAAAAGTGATCTCTTTAAATCATTTCTTGGTAACTACATATTTTGTGTTTCAAGTGATCTCATATATTTTCTGTGTTTTTAAGCATTTCTGGGCATATACGAAATCCATGTTTGTATATTAGTAGCATTATGTTTTGGATCGTAATCTTGCATTTGATCTAAATTAAGAAATGATTTAAAGATAGCTCTTTTAGAAGAATAGGAAAATATTTCAAGTAGAGTATTTATCAATTTTATAAATTTACTGTCACAATGGTTTCAACTGTATATGCACATATATATATGTATTTATATAACTAAAGGCAAAGATTAATAAAAATGCTATTACTAACTTTATTATTGATAAAAATGGTAAAGAAAAAAAGTGCATACATATATATAAACTTATCTTGTAGAACATAAGGATAAAAGAAATGATTTGCTAGATCTTCCAGCTCATTATATTATATTTCTGTAGTTATTTTCTATAACATAATAATAACAGAATCTGAGCTATATAATATACATATATATAAGCTACATATCTAGTTGACTGTATGATAAAGTGACTTGGGTTTGTTGTCTAAGAATAATAGAATATTATATAAAAATGAACAATAAATTTGAATGAATAGATACACTGCAATGAACAAATATTATCAGAGATAGAACTGAAATACAATTACACGAAGGAAGAAAGTTCTTGAAATCTAGTAATTTATGACAAAACAGGATTGATTTTCACAAAATTTTATACAAAGTTACTACGTGCTACATATTACATAATATGTGTAGTATATACCAATATACTACATATTATACTAATATACTATACTAATATATTATGTAACATATATATTAATATGATGTTTAAAATTATGAAACTTTGGTAATTTGAGTTGAGTAAATTAATAAGGTCGCATGTAATAATTGTGTAACTAGAAATATGCAAAGATGTGTAAATTCTTTTGTAATATCACAAGTTAAATGATAAGATATACTACTATTGGACATCAAGGAGAACTACTAATTAATTTCAAAATAATATTTTGAATTGCTCTTCTTTTTCTTCGATTATGTATTCTATTAAAACAAAAATATAATATTCTTTCTAAAAAATATAAGGAGACATGAAAGTAATCTGGAATAGCTTTAAAACTTCTGAATGAAATATGTTTCCTTCATATTACTATATTTTACATAAAAAACATTCCTACATTTTTTATATTTACTTTAATTTAATAGTTATTCTAAATATACATATAGCTTAGGTGGTAAAATATGCATATATATGAGAATAGTACATAGTGTGTGATTGGTGTGCTATAACATTATTGAAATAATTACAGAAGTATCTATGATATAAGCATATAGATTGCAATAGTATTGAAAAGATTTATAGTTACCCATAAATTATACTTACTTAAAAAATTTTAAAAATTAAATTATTAATATTCAAAAATTTGAAATTAAATAATATTGTATATTTTTCATATTTCGCTTTAATTTAAACAGTACGCTTTATTTAAAACTAGCGTAAAGAATGCGTTGGTTTAGTATACGCACATAGTTTTGGATATAAAAGTAACGATAATATTTTATATTTTCTCAATAGTAATTACAAAATTAGATTTGTTAGATTTATAACATTACGATTGATAGTACCATTACGCGTGACCAACATAATACGATTTCAATTTGTTATAAACTTTATAATATATGTGCACTTATATTAACATTCGGTCATAGGTATGTTGATTCATGCGACAGATATAAATGGTGTATCGTGTATATCATGACTAATGTGTTTGGATATTTAATTGAAATATACATTGTCATAAGATACAATTAAAAGTTGTACTTCTCTTAATTTTATTGCATTGAATTTTGTTTTTCTACATAAATAAATATGAAATATTTATAATATATTTATTATTGATATAATAGTCGTTTGTATATAAGAAAATTATTATTTTATAAGTATTATATAAAAATGCAAGTTAAGAAAAATTATTTCTGACATTAGTGAGGAAAACAACATTATTAAAAATAAAGTTAGCAGTGCGATTTGATAAGCAATGAATTCTTAACAAAAATCTACTAAGTTTTATTGGAGATAAACCTAATAGTTGTTAAGATATCTTGCTTTATTTTTCAATAATTTGCCGTTCATAATATCGATTTCACCGAAAGCTATGGGTAAGTAACTATTTGGTAATTATTAGGTTTTTGCTAATAAAACTAGACTTTGACATTTTTAAAAGTATAAAACGCAATACAAAATGCGACATATAATTTAAAATTTATTCAAAATATGGAAGTTAAGTAGACAACTTCACACATATATATATATGTAAGTTACATCGGTAAAGCAATATAGATAGAAAGAAAGGTAATTTCTAAACGGGTATATAACGTCATTATGTTTCTTAGTTTTGTAATCATTACAGGTTTTTATCTAACAAGTCAAGGAATCTCGTTTCATCACCGTTCAAAGAACTTAATGGATACGTATATATGATATTCGTAATACACATACAATGCGATGAATCACCTGACCTTGTTTCTTGAGAATCTTTTGGTGAACGGGAGACCTAGTCGCGGTTATGACGACAGTCTCTCTCTTCGTTACTCTGCAGCATACTTTGCATGACACGTCATCGACTTTACGTCGCACCCCCACCAATTCTCTCTTCTACTGATCCACTTGTGACATTGTAATGCGAAATTGTTTCTTTCAGATACCGTAACCATTTAGTGTGCGCGACTGCATGTAAACACATCAAGACGCTTCACATTTGTCGATAACTATTATATACGCTTAATCGATTTGTAAAACCGGTGATAGTGATACGAAAATTGTGTTTAGCGTTCTAAAGAAATAACGCACAGTTATTTAGCCTTTTTAATTGTTATAATATAAAATTGACATTGACTAAAGGTGAGTAAATAATTTAATTAGATAATGCAAAGTGAAGCAGGAAACTTTGTAATATTGATATTGATTTTTAGCATATTTTCTTTCATTAATAATACAGAAACGGTACTTCTTTGAATTAGAAAAAATACTTGTCAAATATATCATATACACATAATCCGTATACGACTAATATGCCAATAGTAGAGTAGTAATATTAAAATACTCTGTTTGTTAAGTGAAATATATTGCATTTTTCTGCTGCATTTGTTTTACTTTTTTTTATTTTGTTTTAAATTGTTGTACTTAACAAATTCAACGGGTGCAGTTAAAAGGAATTAAATAGGAATTCTGTATGTGTAATTTACAAATACGCGTGAAACAAATTAAATAGGAACTGTTAACACTTTATTTCATAGTCAATTAGTTATTTACAGTACATTAATTTTCCTGTCTCTCTTTGTCTCTCTCTTTCTCAAAGTTTCATTCAAACAATATGAAAATAATGCTATTTCTATATTAAATATGATATAAGAAAATTAAATTTAGATAATGCACATTTGTTTAACTTACATAATAAAGCTTGTGTCTAGTAAAAATTCTTCATTTTGTATTGTATGTATTGGTAAAACAATTTTAATATACATGGAAATATATTATACGGAAATATTACTAGTAAAATATAACATTAAACTATTTAATCAAAGATTGAGTACTTAAGGCTATGTATTACAAATAAACATATAGAAGGCATAGAGACTATATATATATAAATAAAATACAGACTATTAAAATTGATACATTCTTAACAATTCCAATTACTTTATTCCGTCTATTTGTATATAAATACATTATATTTTTGCATAAACTAGATACCTGAATCTCATTCTCAAGCAATTGTATATCCAGATAACAATTGATTATTGATTAACAATTCATTAATTGTAGAATAACAGAAGCTACATTACAAGGATTTCTTGATTCTTGCAGCATTTACACATACTTTTTCAACGCTTAACATTATATTGCATATAGCACAATTTTCGTACGAATTGCGCATTAAGTCATCGTTAAATCTCATTTCCTATAGTAGACGCATACGTTCTCCGTTTGTTGCTCCCACCATTCCTGCAAAGAATATCCGTGACGAGCGACGGTTCGTTTCAGTTGGTTACGAGAACCGAACGGAACCGGTACCAGAAGAGCGAATAGAACCTGTAACCGCTTCAAAAGAAGGTAAGAGCCACACCCCAAATACTAGTTTATACATAGACACCGATCAATACAATCTTTGGAATTTCACTACGATAGCTTCTTGGTATTCTTCTTCGCGTATATATCAAACAAGGTTAACTGCAGGTCTTCAAAGATATTTATATCAACCACTCAAGTCATCATTCACCTAAATTTCGCAATGCCGTATACTTATATATATATATACTTTACATGAACGCACACTTCCTGATAATATGTTTTCTCATATTTTAAAATTATGTACAGTTAGGTGGGAAGATAAATAAGATACGCGAATGGAAAAATAGGACTGTCAAGATAGAAAACTAACTTATTGTGTAACAATATTAAGCATTTCGACTTCATTTCAGATTAATCAAGATTGTTATTAACTAAGATTATATTACAATAAACTTTAAAATTGTTACCTCTTTTTAAACACTAACGTTGCTACATTTATATTACAAATCTTTGATAATGTTGTTGTTAGAATTATAATGAAAATGTTATTAATATAGAATGATTTTATGTTTTTAAAGCGATATTTTTAAACATAACTATGTTTTGTATATTACGTTTGAGCAAATTCCTATTTTTAAGGCATTGGAAGCAAATATGTATGATAATTAAAACGTGATATTATTATAGTATACCTAAAGTTTACCATTTTGTTGTAAATATAGCGTCATTAGTATTTTCATTTATTTCTCATAACATTACACCCTCAAATTCTATACGATGTTTTAATTGTGTCTGCAACTGTATTTTATTTTTAATCGTATTTTACATGTTAAACACTGAACAATTAATAATGAAACAAATGTGTAATGTCAATCATTAGGATAGGAGTATGAGTTTGATTAATTAATGCTTTCGATAAAGTGTTTATGAAATGTTACATAATAAATTTTGTTTTCAGGTAGTAATTTATTCTAATGATAAGTTGATCTTAATTGTGCAAATTTTCCGTGAAATAAGAATTCTAAAATATAACTATAGCATAAGTATTATACATATGTTATTATTTAATATGATTTTAATATGAATTTGTATTTTTTAGCTGATTGGAATAATGTCGGCCACTCAGTACTATCATGTGCAGGTAATTACTAACTACTTTCTACTTTATGTATACGGTACACGCACAATATGAAAGCCCAAACCTACTTCGTTTTAGAGGAGAAATCTTTTAATGTCGTAAATTAATATTAATATTTCGTAGCTACGCCTGTCGAAACGATAACAATAATGACATTTCATATCAGTTAATTTCAAAATAAAGTTTTGAAGTTCCATTATAGGCATAGTTAAATTTTGTTTGAATGTTTAAACTTGTTTGTCTGATCTTATCTTCCTACAAATTCTCAATCGAATTTAAGTGCAGAGATGGGTACTTTAGAACATTTATCCACATTTTTTAAAGCCATTATTTAACCACTGTCTCAAGTGTGTTTTATCTAAAATAATAATTAAATAAAATAAGTACTCTGATAGATTTTTACATTAAATTACATTAAATCAGCAATTCTTTGAATAGGGGAGATCTCTCAAACCATAAGATTCTTTCTATTGCGTTCAAACAAGTTAAAATAGTTAGAAATCATTAATTACAATTAATTTCACCATTTTAAAAGAGTGTGTATTTTGCACGATAATTAGGATCTAAATTACATACTAAATTGAACATTTATGGGGACAACTAAAACATAGTACAATTCAGGTTCTCAGACACGGTAGAATTACAGTAGAGCATTGTTTAACCTGAATACGATTATACATATCATATTTATATCATATCATACATAACTTGTGGTCTATTTATAAATAATCGTGCCGAATCCGTTCCGTGTCCAAACAGTGACCGAACGTTTATTCATTAATATTTGTATACTACCAGCCGGGATATACCCGAGACAAACATGCTAGTCAGACATAGAAGTCAAACTTACGCAAGTATATAACAAACTGCCGTTTCCAACCAAAGACTTAGCTATAGCAGCGATACCTTGGTACGAAGAAGAGGAAGAAGAAACAAAGCAACAAAGAAAGAAAATGCGATTCATTGTACATCCGTTATGGCAAACGGATAAGAAGATTTATTAAGATAAAATCATATTTATAGCGTGATACATGGACGAGACATGTTCAGATACGTTTATACAAGCTCATGCTATGGGCTGGCCCCTCCGGTCAGATCGGCAAATAAGAGAAATATAGGAGATTACCAAATGTGAATGGAATACGTCCACGCTGCGGATGATGACTAACACGATACGGATATATATTTAAAAGTATGGTAACCAATTGGGGTCCGGCGCAAGACCGCGGCTGAGACACGAAACGGATACAGCACGGTTATGTATAAATGAACTTTTAAAGGTCAGTTCAGACGACGTGATTTCTTGACCGATTCGAAAGCGGCGTTCATACTGTTTCATATCTACACCGAAAATCCAACCCTTACGATTTTGTTCTTCGCGATGTTATGCAAATTTATCTCGTGATCTATCAATTTTATCATTTTGGCATCTAGTTCATTTCAAGAGCTTTGTATTCCTTATTTCTTTCTTCCTCTATTCTTCATCTGTTTTCTATACTTTCCGATTGATTCAGTTTTATTACCATTTCATACATATCTATGAAGCCGAATGTCGAAAGCGACCGAATCGGTAATTCCACCGTGTACACGCATGTGAATCCTACGTAAATATGTTCTACTAGAAATGACAAGTAACTGATTCGACAAATGAACGATAAGCTATTATAATAATAGCTATTACACACTGCATGCACTGAATATATTAATTCGTAAGTTTGGAAGCTGAACGTGCAGCGGAAATACAGAAACGTGTGAATACTTTTCGGCTATTACCGATTCCGCAAAATTATCGAATCGGTGAAAAGACCGCATCGTTTGAACTGTTTGTAATTAATCGGAGCCTATAAAGGGTGACCCAGTATTGATGGTACAACCTGGAGGAAGCGATTGCGCATGAAAAATAAGACGCATGCACTTGAGTGTGCCGTGGTTAACGCCTTCCCGTACTTTAGCGAGTCAGACTCGCGATGAAGATTTTGGTTCAAACACGAATATCGCGAGTCTGACTCGCGAACAGATACTTGGGCCAAACATGAATATCGCGAGTTTCATATGACTGACTCGCTAAAGTACGGGAAGGGGTTAAATGGATCATAATACAAACCATATGCCGTAGGTTTATAAGTATTAATGAAGCATGTAATTCTTAAGATTTACTTTATTAATGCAACAATCGTTGAAAATTATAGCCAACTGTATACACAGGTGTGCTATCCGAATTAAGTTTTCGTGCACGTTTTTTAATGTATTCTCCGTTTCTAGTTTTTCGAATGCCAAAATGACCCTCGCTTTTAATTGCGAAGACTCGTTGTCTTCGGAATAAACTTTTGTACTTTAAACTTTGATATGTACGTTTCTACATAAATGGATAAATTATATTTAATATCACAAATTATACATAAATTATATGTAATATCTATATACACAGAATAGTATCGTCTCATTAAGTATAGATGAACCCAATTATTGGTTTTGCTTCTGCGACGAATAGAGGACGTAGAATGAATGCGAAATAGCGACGAATTACGAATTTCGGTCAACGTTCCGTGATTTATTCTAGGTTAGGTCTCGATTAGTCAGTTGGTCTTGATTTGTTCGCGTTGCCTCACTCTCAACGAAGCCGGTTAATCGAAGACACAATGACAGAACGTAATAAAAATACTTGTTTTATTATTTGAAGGCTAATCAATTCGGATTGCAAAAGACGTGATGACAAAATCTTACTAATAATGTATGCGGTATATATCATGTTAAAACTGTTATATTATAAAATAGAATCGTATTTCTCCTGTAAAACAAAGGGGCTAAAAAATGTTTATTTGTCGTTTTTTCTGTTTATTTGTAATATACATATCTAAAATATTCGTTAAACATTTTTTAGATATTTACTATTATATATTGCTTTGAAATAAATAATGGAAAGTTTTACATATTTATGTAATATGTATTTCGCATTTTATTTCATTCGTTTAGTGCACACCAACTGTCTATTCTGCTGATCCTTTCGACCCAGAAGAAGATGCAGCTCTCTTACGAACTGCCATGAAAGGTTTCGGCACTGATGAACAGACAATAATCGATGTCCTTGCTCATCGTGGAATTGTACAACGACTTGAAATAGCTGACAAATTTAAAACCATGTATGGAAAGGATCTGATCTCTGAATTGAAATCAGAACTTGGCGGTAATTTTGAAAAGGCAATTATAGCATTGATGACACCGTTACCGGAATATTTCGCTAAAGAACTTCATAATGCGATGTCTGGAATTGGCACGGACGAAGGTGCTCTTATCGAGGTGCTGGCATCTCTTAGCAACTATGGCATCAAAACCATATCTGCTGTTTATAAAGAAGGTAAGCCTGTTTTTGTTCGAATGATTTTTTAAATAAATACGAATATTTAATAGAAATATGAACAACATTGTTGCAAATAATTCAATAGCTACTAAAATTCCTTCTTTTTAAGGAACATTCATCATTCGTTCTCTTTAATAAATTCATGCTCACATTATTACATATTTGACCTAAACAAAGAAAGAAAAATGTTAGAAAGCGGCCATTTTTGACATCACCTGGAATTGAAAAATTCATGTAGGACTTTTAAGAGTTTCTCCCGAGGAACAAAAAGTATTTTTATCATTTTTCTGAAAAAGCAATGGGGAACTTATTAGAAATGAATCTAAACATGTGATAGCGATCGAACTCACCTATTCCTTATATTTAGTCTTCCTTTTTCTCGAATGTTAAACCATTTCCAAAATAATTAATGAAAAAATCAGCTGACAAGTCGGAAATTAGCTAAAGTTTGGAATCCAGTAGAACCAAAGTACCAGAAAATCATTGCTACATGAATACAACAGCCAATAACGCGTTCGCTCTTCACCCGTTTTGTATTCGGAGACAAACATGTGTACCAATTGCAAGTTCAATAACTTAATGATATTGCAATTATCGGAATATAAGTAGCGGAAAAAATCAGAGTAAAGAGATATTATTGTTATAGTTTCAGTAATCAGAACAGTTACAATTATTTTAAGTCGCAGCTGTGAACTCTGTTATTATAAGATTAACATATCTTCTTACAGTCGGAGAAATGTTTATGTCAAGCATCTTATGTTACAGTTAGAATTGAATCCACAACAGGAAATACGTTCTGTTGCATTGGTTATAAAAATATGAAATTTATATGGTATTAAATAATGGCATTTTGCTAAAATATTATATCCTCGATATTTCATTAGTTTAAAATATTTTGTATACATATTGATAGACAAAAGTAAAGCCATTCTTGTACTCACATGTGAATGAAAAGTCGGCGTGCGCGTTGTTGGTTGTCCAGTTGATTTACCTGCTAATTTCCTTACTAACCACTGTGAAGACGGTTCAGTATCCGAAGAAGGAGATGAAATATAACTCTTAGATGAGTTCGATCATTAGCATATTCTCATGTTTGGATTCATTTTCCACATTATTTTCTTCAGAAAAATGATAAGCTTTTTGTTCCCTGGTAGACACTCTCAAATATTGTACATAAATCTTTCAACTCCAGACGATACCAAAAAATGGCCACTTTTTAACATCTTCCAGTTTCTTCTTCTTTGATATGTTTCTCATGATATTAAGTATATCTTTCACATAAGATATGTTTTAACACAATGCATGTTTTGAATATTAATTGCAATGAATAGTATTAGCTATTTGTCCGGATGATTTAAAATCATTAAAAGAAGATACGATTGGGTACATTTTTCATTTGAAACATTTTTAAAACAGAATTTCTTTATTGCTCCACGATCTTCTATGTGCTTAAAAATGTTTGAGTTACTGTAAGCATTGTTAATTTTAATAAGGGTATGAACATTCTCATACTTGACTACATCAACTTGAATTGACTTAATTGACAATGTGTAAATTTGATAAAAAGTCAACCTCAGGACTTCATTACTGTAGCACGTGTTTCTCTATCAGGAAAATCAAATTATAATTTTATCTTACGGTCACAATATATCGTATTTTTTTAAATATATAGGCTGAATTAAAACATATGGGAAATACGGCATTATTATACGACAGTTCATATAAACATATACCCGGTATGGCCTTGCGTTCGAATTGCAGCTTATTTTATGATGCTAAACATTAAATAAATCAACGAGTTCCTGGCAAATAGATAAGTCATCCTGTCCTTGTTTGTTGGTCAGCCTACTCTCCAGACTTGAATTGGGAGCATTTAAAATCTCTAATTTATAAAACATCAGTTGACGATGTTGAAACTCCGTCAAGAAATCCTTATAGGCTGGTTGCACAATCCATATTGTGAAGGCAGGTAAGCAACTGTTACAGCACAAAGTAAGCCGTTACTCGAAAATAACGTCATATCGGATGTATGCTGTATGAACTTTTCTTCTTACTTTAATATTCAGAATCAGCCTTTGCCGTACTTCCCTGTATATTATTTTTCTATCGAATAAAAGATTTTCAAAAGATTTAACGCATTTATGTAACAGTTAAGTATATGATGAGCTCCTATTTTAGTATGTATTTCTGGATCTGCTTCAATAAATCGGTAATTTCTTTTCAATAAACACGAGTTATAATATACTTAACTTTGTTACATATATATTCATGCAGTGGTTCATGAAAGTATTTGTGCATTTACCATAAAAATCTTTTATGTATATATTGTACATATTACATAAAACATTTTGGAATTTCATTAATGTTATAATGAGAGACGACTGTTATAATTATATTGACAAAATTTCTTTTTAATTTGAAAATATATGTAGAAAATATTTAATACAAACCTATACGTATTAAAAAATATATAGTTGAATAACGACTTTAAGCACATGATAAGTGTTAAAAATGGACCGATTGAATACTTCTACGTACATTTGCAAAATCGTTTAAAATTTTACTAATAAAATCATGACAGATGGGTGTCGTTACAGTTTCGTAATATGTTCACAAAAGATGTCGATACAAAACATGTGATTTCGTGACAGTTAAAAAAAAGTATTACTTTATAAAAGTATTCTTTATTACTTTATAAGTATTACTATTAGTATTAGTATATTACTATTACTATTAGTATATTACTATTAGTATATAAGTATTACTTTATAAAAGTATTCTTACACTATTCTATTCTTACAGTATTCTATTAAAAGAAAGTGTAAGAATACTTTCATAAAGTATTCTTACACTTTTTTTTAACTGTCACGAAATCACATGTTTTATATGAAGGTATAAGATTATAAAACATTTTGCATTGCATGTTTTTTATTTAAAAATAATTACTTATTTACAATTGGCATGTTACAATTTTTGATAGAAGCAGTACACTGATATAATTTCTTTCTTAGTAAGGCTTTTGTAAATTCATTTAATTCTTAATTATAATATGTATTCTTTAATGTAATGTTTCCTTTTTCATGAACGTATTTATAAAAAATGTAACATACCTTAATGTTACATCGTAATATAAATTTTATATATATTTGCAGTGTATGGAACGGATTTAGAGGAAGATTTGAAAAGCGATACTTCTGGATATTTCAAGAGGCTGTTAGTTTCACTTTCATGCGTAAGTAAATTTTATGATATAATAATTAAATTGATATGATTATTTAAACTTACAAAACTACTCTTTTATTATTTTCATATTCGTTTAAATTGTAAATTTATCTGAATTATGATATTATCGAAGATCAACATTTGGGACTGTTATTTTAAAAGGAAACGATATGTTTAAACATTTTGTAATACCACCAAACATTTTCAAAAGCACAGCAGTAGTCAGTCATATTTATGTTTCTGGGGTAATTGATGTATATGATGTTTTATACAATAATTGATAAAATACTCACACTGATAACAGAACGATAAATAAGAAATATGAAACGACATTTTTCTTTCGAATCTCCGTCCTCGAAAAAAGTAAACTTCTTTTTTCACTCGATAACAAATAGATTAAATGGATCTTAACTCGTGATAAATGATGATTATTGGATTTTTAACTCGACAAATTTTACGTTTTTTACATTGAACGGTTTCGTAACAATTTAACACGTTGATTAGCATAATGGATTACAACCAGATATCTATCGTACCAGGTACCGAAAATGCCCTAATATGAAGATTTTTCTGAGATTTAAGGATTATCTCGATTTTCTTTAATTGCTTGACCTACTTTTCTATTCTAGAGATATAGGGGCTGTTTAGATGATTTCATTCATAGAAAGTCATTCAACAATAAATAAAAGAAGTTGAATGTGGAGAACGAGGTAGTCAGGAAACTGATTCTCACCGATTCCGGAAGATCTTTTTAACTTTGACTTTAACAACTTTACATGCATGCGCCGAGTACCTTTCCATTTCTTACTACGTACAACTATGTCCAACAACTAATATAGGAAGAGTATTAGAAGATATGAAATAAGGACTTTGCGTGGCATGTGCTACTATGAATCCGGAAGTGATAACTAGTGCACGGTCTTTGGCAATTCGATGATTTCAAAGTTATATTAATGCAAACGGGCGCTACTTTGAACGTTCTTTATTTATTGTATGATGACCTTCTATTAGGGGTTGCTTAAATCAGCTAAACGCTCTCTATTCTGCCCGAATAAAGAAGTACTGCAAGCAATTTAAAAAAATGGAGGTGATCTTGACATCTCCGAAAAAACTCGATCTACGCAAAAATTATTACTGCCATATCATGGCTCCTCCCGTATTGTACGACTTTTGTAGACAAAGTTTCACCATATCTCTAAAAAGGACGAAACTATTGATCGCAGTTATCGCCTCGCTTCTTATATGACGGTGGTGACGACCGTGTTAATGACATAAGAGGGTTTTCATTTTACTGTACTTTTGCGATGTATGTTTCACTGTTACAATCTGAATTCTGAATTCTATCGTGTTTGGGTTATGGCGTGAAATATATGGATGCCACTACGTTGACCGGATAGGGGAAAATAAAATATAAACATTACAAATCGATGCACAAGGATGGGTGTTTCAATACTGAGTGAAATTTGAAAACGGTGAAACTGATGTTTGGGACAAGTGTTCAAAGTAATGGAATTGTAATGAAAATGAATTGAAGATTTACTAATTTATTCGAGTTATTTGTTAAATTTTGTTGTTACAATTTGTGTCTTCCACTTTTATCCATTTGTATTATATATTGACAAATTTATGTTCGATTTAAGTTCATACGTCAAGTCCAAAGATAGAAAGCGCTCTATTGAAAAAGGAAAATTTGTGGCTTCAGGGAAATAGCATGACGTCACACAAATATCAATCTACCTTATATATATAATGCGTGATGAAGATAAAAGTTGATAGCTCACACGCTATTGTCAACGTATCTTAAAAGAATTGAAAATAAATGACTAAGAGCCATTCTATTCTCATTAGATTCTTACCTACATGGTGTTACAAAATTATACGTTATGGCTTTGACAAATGATTCTCATTCTACACTTTCGGATCTATGCGGATCTCTTAAAAAGAGGTACCGAAAAATTGACAACCTTAAATTTCACCTCAAACTTTTTTTATTTCACCGTACTCGTCACGAGACAGAAAAATTTCGAAGACACCACGAGTCACAGATGAGCCGTTCTTTTGGAAAATAGCCTTAGAGTTCCATTATCTCTTACTTTGACGTTACTCACAAACAGACGCTATTTACATTTCGCAGTCAGATAGAAAGTAAATAGCGTCATATTAATGAGGAAACAGAAAGATGAGGAATTATTCTTTAGCACGTAAAATAAATATTCTTCCCAAATAGTCCCAAATATTATAGAACGAAGCATCTATTTTCAAAGTCTCAAGACTCGATGTCATTGATTTCTTTGGAAATCAATACGTAAAGCAGATACGAAGGAGATTTATTATTTTTGTTTTATTGCAAAAGTACTTTTTACTGAAATATCCCTTAAACTTAATACTTCTCTCTTCCAAGTTACTTGTGTTATATCTCTATTAAAATATCTCCTGAACTAATGGTTTTTGGTATGGACTATTATTAAGCATTCAGATGGAACAATGAATTGTTCGATTAACACAATAAGAATTTTGATACCATCCAAAGGAAAACGTAGTTGATCTTCACCTGGTCTCTGCCTGTACACCTGCAAGAAAATAATATCAAATCGTATCATTCTCTGCAATACCATTCGATTTTCGTTTGAAATATTTTATCCTACAATAAGTAATTCCGCAATAGTTTGAAATCATATCGAGAGTGGATTATCTCGTGTGCTAAGGAATAATTTTCAGTTTCCTCTTTAATATAACAGTATTTAATTCTTATCTGACTGCAAAACAGACTTTTGTTCCTGTGACGAATACTATACGATTCAATATAAAATATTTAACTTTGAGATTCAATGTCAAAGTCATTTGAAAATGACGAGTCAGTCATATGCCTAATGGATATGTTTGGATAATAATTTATCGGATATCTTCATGAAAAATTGGTGATAAATGTCAAGTTCGATCAGCATAGTGTAGACATAACGTGTGATCTACGGAATGAGAAGTAATTGATTTGAATCGCATAAGAAAAAGCGTAGTTGATGCGTTTTATAGGAGTACAGCAATCAATAAAAGAAGTATAATAGATCAGATTTTTTAATGAGACCTTCGAATCTCTTATGTATGTTTTAAATATAAAAGTTCTGCGAATTAATGTGTACGTTCTCCCGTTGGGCTGGGAAGTTCAAGCTGTAACAGCTCTAGAAACAGTGTTTTAAAGGAACATTCAAATAAACTCAAACATTTTTGTTTACTAAATATTCACTTTAGTCACACGTACGAGATGACTAATGAGAGATTAAAAACAACTTTTATCTTTATTATACTTCGTGATGCAACTCGATTAAAACGAGGCACACAGCAAGTCACTCTCAATCTTGCATCCTTATTTTATATTCTAGTTATCCATTGATACACACATTTAATGTCATGTACATGATCGAGGCGTATTCAGTGGTCTAATGATCATATAAAAGCGGCACTGTCTTTTCATAATATATCTTTGTCACTATTTTAAACCGTTGTTACGTTCTCTTAGAACGTTTCGCAAATTCCAAGAAGAGGCGATACACGTACATTATCTCACACGGTATTTCAATATTTAAACGCGATAATTCATGAGCTAATTATTCGCATAAGATATTTTATGTACAGTGCACAGTTGACAATTAACAAACGCACAAATATAGAAGTACTATTCTTATTATTATTCTCATTTAGAACAAAAATATATTTAATAAAATATGTATAAATTATTTTATAGGCCAATAGAGATGAAAATCCTGAAGTTGACGAGCAAGCTGCAATGCAAGACGCCGAAAGATTACTTGCAGCTGGTGAGGAACAATGGGGAACAGACGAAAGTACTTTTAATGCTATTCTCATTACGAAAAGTTTCCCTCAACTACGAAAAATTTTTGAGGAATATGAACGTCTTGCTGGTCACAGCTTAGAAGAAGCTATTAAGACAGAATTTTCCGGATCAGTCGAAGACGGTTATCTTGCAGTTGGTAAGAAATATATATTACTTTTCATAAAGAAGTAAAATCGCACAATTTTTATTTGCTACAATAGAAGAAAATGTCGTTAATTTTTTTTATCAATAAGTAGTATGTAATTAGTTTTATGTACTTTATACACTCCTAGTGCAAATGTTATGCATATTATTTATGCTTACATTTTTTATATTTTAAAGAATACTCTAAAACACGTAGCTTGTCATCTAATTGTAGTCTGTCCAACAAAACGAGACAGAGGTAGACATAAAGAAAACGTGATTGCTGCAGCTACAGCTACAGCCATTGGCTGCCGATAAGTGATACTCGATTGGCAGTCATTAGCTGTAACCACAGTAATTACATTTTTTTATGCCTTTAACTTTAAATAACTATACATATATATCTAATCTAATATATACCGTATTATCTAATATATACCATATAATATAATTATATATATATATAATTGCATGTACACATATATGTAATTAGATTGTGAAAAGCTTATCATGTAGAGTCTGGGAAAAATCAAGGGAAACATACCTTGTTGTTTTCTAAATAAGTATCAACACTCCGGTACCACATTTATGCAAATGCACATATATACTTGTATAAAGATTGAATAAGCAGGACTTCTACTATTACATCACTAAAGGTCTGGATAATTATGGATGTTTCATTCGCTTCACCGATTTCGATGATTTTTTAATATGTGTTAATATAAGAACAACTTTTTCCTGTACATACCATAACCACTACTTAGGCTTCATTTCTAAAATATTCGCAAAAATCTGCCGGTACCACTACAGCAAATTCTGTCTATAACTGTTCGTTTCTGACAGTGTATTGGTTACCAGATGCCTCACAGAGTGATATACTGACGTATAAAATAAAATTGTAGGCAAAATCAACTGTAGTGGTATCGACAGTCTTTTGGGAATATTTCGGAAACTAAGGCCGATTGGTGGTTATATGTATAGGAAAAAGTTGTTCAGAATGTTGATTTTTACGATATAACACCAACCTTGCCGGAACCGGTTTCAAAATTTACTTTAAAATTGTATATTCATTGTTATTTTTTCTGTTCGTCTACTTTATGTAAATTCTTATATTGACCCTTTGCACTCGGAGCCATCTCGAACGTCACCTATCAGCAACTCGGTGCCACTTTGTTGCGAAAACGTGGACTCAGGAATCGTCAAAATAATATAAATAGTACAGTTTTGGAGCCAAGTAATGTACTGTAATATTTGATTTATCTGAATTCGTAGACATTGAGGATCATATTTTTTGCCAAAAAGTCAAAATTTTATTTCTTATAGTTTTCTTAATTTCTAAATTTTGAAGCAATTCCCAATATGCATTGCAGGCTGGTTTATACACGTTTTAGAATAATAAGTTGTTTTACGTTTTTCGCCTACTGTTTTCCTATCAGAACAAACGATACAGTCCCGTTTTCTTTCTTCCACATTGGGAATATGTTAGTTTGTTGTCTAGTCTATTGTCCGACGAAGATGTGGATGGACATGTGTTCTTGATTCCCGAAAGTCATCTCTCAACCGATTTATATGACTTTTGACAAACTTGTAACGTGTCATTGGTTCTTCATTTTTTCTTCCTTCTGAGGTAAATTACGAAATTACAAAATGATATTTGTCACAAGAATATGACTTTTCTGATTTTCTGACTTATTAGTGCAAGAACCTATCTGTAACGCTAGACGCTTCAAGACCAACTGAGATCAACTTTGAAAATCTTTCTCTCCAGTTTTATACTTGTTTATTTACATCCTCAAATTTCACCATACAGTGCGAGATATACTTGTATACCAATCTTTTTCTACAAGTCATCCTTATCGCTCTTTTCAAGTGGAGCGCTGGGATCTTTGTGAACGTATTTCTCGTTTTCTCTTCCGATGTAAAATCTACTGATATTTTTTTCATATCTTGGTAATTGTTCTATATTTTTATATGCTTTCTTGTTCCACTTTAATAAAAAACTTTGGGGAAACATGCATTTCTCAAAAAGTTGCGGTGGAATAAGTTCAGGTGTTAAAAGGTTAATAAGAATTGAGAAATTAATTAATCAGATAGTACAAGAATTTACATAATGTTAGATGAACAAAAGACATAACGATGAATGCACAATTTTAAATTAAATTTTGAAACCGGGCCTGGTAAGTTGGCGTTAAACCGACCGTCGTAAGGCAATTCTTGGCTCTTAACTTTCGAGTTGTCAAAAATTCTTCTCCTAAACATCGCTTTTATGCTAAATCCATGCTACATAGATTATTTTTAAAACTTCGGCCATATCAGTAGGTTTTCAGAAACTTTTCCGTAAACGAGAAATAAAGTCAGCCTCCCATAATAATTGCGTATAATCCAATATAGGATCCTTTACCAAAGATTAATTGTTTACTCGTGCGATTTGTTTGTGTGAATGCTAAAATTAAAATTATCTGACTGAATATCAGAATTAGATTATATAAGGTGTTCGAAGTTCAAACAATTAAACTTCACCAGTATGTTTTATGAGCAGAAATAAGAAAAAGATGTTATATAAACGTAGGCCTGCAAATGCTTTATAATCACGCTTTATTACATTGAAAAACGTTGCTTTACGTTTTTATTTCAAAGTGCAGTTCCCCGTTTTGAATACAAGCTTACCATCATACGAAGCTTGAGTTTATCACTCTCCGAATATTACGTTTATCTTGTTTTAGTTCAGCGAATGACCATTAATCCTTTCTACGAGTTCTTGTCGTAAATTGTCTCTTGTACGACTCTCCACACAATTTCTTTCATTGTTGCCCACAGATAAGAGTCTAATGATGCAGGGCCAGGTGATCTCGCGGGTCAAACAATGTGTTCTCTCTGACTAATCAAGCCTATTCTCTTTAGGTTCTATATTTTTCTTATAGCTCTTTTTATAAAGCGTTTGTGGATCTTTGTTAGTATGTATAATGTTTTTTCTCTTATTATTTTTTCTGCATTCTATTAGAATGTAGGAAGTATGTAGAACATACTGGTGAAATTTAATTTTGAGTGGTTTGGATATTAATTATTGCTTCAAAGAGAAGAGACCTGGAAGAGAATAAGTCAATGAATGAGTGCATATATATGTGAATGTTTGGATTCATTATTAATATCATACTATATAATAATAATATATAATAATAAATGAATGACAGAAGTAGTGAAGAGGGAAGTCGTTAGAAAGAAACAAAGTATCTAGACAGATAGGGATTTTTTAAAGGAGTTCAAATTAAAATCACATTAAGAGAATTCCCTGAATAAATTGGCAGTAACACCTAGTCCCTGCTTTACGCGTGTCACTAGACTCGCTACGAAGTTTTTAAAATAGCGAATGAGAAATTTCTTTCTTTCTAAATTCGTATTAATTGAACAAGTCCTTTGTTCTATTCATCTCGTTGGATGAATCCAATACTTGCTACTTACTTTCATTTTTTTACTAGCTCTTTTCTGTATAAATCAAATGGGTAATCTTTTATTTCAGCATTTGCTCGCGACAGCCTTTGCTAAAAGATGTGTATTGTTTTGCAGACAAGAAGTTGTTACCAACCGAAAAACAAATAAATATTATTGTCAGACGCATATCGCTATGTGAAAAAGCTCTTGAGCTGAGATTACGTTAATCGAGTCGCGCTGGATCATGCGATTATATTCTAGTGACTTGACCGGAAATCGATCGATGTTTACCTTATTTCAGTCTGTTTTCGACGATGAAAGTGGTAGACTGTAGTGACAATGAATTCTCTCAAAACAATATATGTACACTTCAACCAGCACTGTTATCTAAGCACTGAACACTGAAATACTAGATTGAAAAAGTAGATCTTCAACTCATTCGTTTCACTGGATTACTTGTTGCGATGACAACACTGTCTAGATCGAGGTTAGGTTGAGGTTAGGTTCCAGTTACAATCCAGTGTTAGGCTGAATAACTACATTCGCATGATAATCGAATCAGTGTAAACCCAGCTAATTGTAATTGCGACAATTTTCTTTAAATCTGAACTAATCTTCACAGCATATTCATTGTACCAAAGATTCGTAGTTTCGTTGCGATCACATAATTCCAAGTACAATTCTTTGTAATAATTTTTTCATTGCCTTTCGTGAAAATTCATTTTGTGGCTATTGCGAAAGTGCAATGCAAAATACAGGCCAACAAATTAATTTTGAATTTGTTTATTTTAGTCAGGTGTGCACGAGATAAAACTGCATATTTTGCGGAGAGATTATACAAAGCAATGCGTGGATTAGGTACAGATGACTCGACATTGATACGCATAATCGTAGCTCGATCGGAAATCGATTTAGGAGATATTAAGGATACTTATCAAAAAATGTATGGGCAATCGCTTGCAGGTGATATCGATGTAAGTCAGAGATACTTCATATTTTTATCTAAATACTTGGTGTTTTTGTAAAAATGTTTCTGTAATATTTACCTTTCCTTTTTTTTTTTAACAATAAAACTTATTTAAAATACATATTACGAAATATAAACAATGTCATTTAACGACAGGCATATCAAGTATCCTTTAAAAATAGATATTTTAAGCTATAGCAGCTAAAAGAATCGTATTGCTAGAATGATGAAAATTAAGGATTTCTTTGCAGAAACATTTATACTTGGACTCACACTCATCAAAATAATAATGCACAATATACACGTTTTAATTTTACACACACACGTGTTTTAATTTTTCATAAATCACTTCATTCTTTAACAAGTACCTTGCCTGTACCTTGGCTGCCCATAATTTTCCATAAATTTCAGGATGACTGTTCAGGAGACTACAAGAGACTCTTGCTTGCTCTACTTGGATGAAAGCATTTCATGTTCAACAATTCTTTTTATTTTTAAATCTTACTTTAACGCCAGGAATATATCTTCGCAACATTCCGCGAAGCTGTATAGATGTCTTAACTTTAATTTGTTCTAAATTACATCAATAATTAGCAGTGATTACGGTACTGGCTGGTTTTTGTTTGACTTTGTTGATTATGGTGTCGTATATGAGTTTGCTCGTAAAATTAGTTCGTTCGCATCGAAATACACTATACTAATCTCTGTGAGACCAATCGAGTGAATATAAATAAATATTGTCTGTTATAATTGTTAAAAATTACATACCGAAATTCGTTAATTAATAAAGTAATTCATATGCCAGTTAACTAATTTTACTAATTTCAAACCGCTTTCATAATGTGCATGCGTACGTGTACATTGAATCTGTATATAAATATAATATTATTTTGCACTTATTACATTGCTTTAATCCTTCCTACATTCTGTTTGCATTTACAGAGTGACTGCAGCGAAGAGTTTAAGCGGCTTCTGATCGCACTTTTAAATTAAAGAAAATCATGGAGAGGAATGTGTTTATTAATTTTATTTAAGAAAAAAAAAGTATAGGCATTTCTAACATAAATGTTAATAATATGCATCTCACATAACTGTAATATATGTTTCGTTTGCAATAAATTTGCACGTTCGCAAACGACTTTTTATTTATCGTGGACTGTAAGACGAAAACACCAGTATCTTTTTTTTTCCAGAGTGATTGCACTGCTGAGTGGAAAAGACTTCTGATTGCGATGTTGAATTAAAAATAGATTTATTCGATAAAAGTCGTTGAAACAATACCCGTATATTACGATACAAAACAACAAACTACATATTCATTGTATAAGATTGAGAAGTAATTTGGAGTTTAAGGAATAAATTACCAATGATATTAAAAAGTTAAGGAATTTAATGCAGCTGAAATTTTCAACGGATATTAATGTTATAGCGCACAGATTGTAAAATAGAATTATTGAATAACATTTAGTAATTATGTTAGATTGGTAATAATGAAATAATAAGATAATAATAAGAAAAACGGAAAAATGGTAATCGAGCAGCTGAAACGTGGGTGATACAAAATAATTTTCATAATATTCACTGTATCTTATTTATTAAATGTTTCTCCTATTGTATAGAACCAACATTTATTTCTCAATACTCTATAACAGAGTTATACACAGTATAAAAAATAAAACGAAAATAAAGAATAATAGAATTGCGTTTCAATTTCTGTTCGTTACTTATTAATATTTAAAATCGATTAAAATATTCATTACCCGGTATGAATGAATGTAAAGGATCTCAAACGACTAATCAGGAACGACAAATCGATCGTTCAACTCTTACAAATTCTCTTAAAGAAGAAGATTATGCAGAAATTATTTACATAGCGAACGATCGTCGATTTCAATGACATTGAAATGTGTTGTCAAGAGCAACATTCTGAAAAATAGTTTCCATTTATTATCTTTAGTTTTACGTTTTTTACTGTACCATGTTTCATCCTCCACAGTTCATTTCCCTGTCAATAAATTTTGAATTAGGATCGGGGACCTGTAATCAAATGCTAGTTATACGGAATTGCATCTAATGGGTTAAAAGTCATCAGAACTGAGGTGTATGCAGGCGATAGAAAGTTTAGAAACACTGGAGTATGTTTAACAATATAATTTATTAATGTATACCCTACGTGTACACTAGCCGTATAACACAACTTGCTGGCTTGATTCGTGATTAGGAATATATCGGCGCAGGGGAAGTATCAATTTAGCTGTTACTGCTCGTGTCACTCGATAACAAAAGGTTGCCTCGCTTCCCTATTCGCTATATTTATAACCGTAGGAGTTGATAAAAGGCGTCGGGATTTTAATTTCGAGGGTGTTCTCGAAAGATCCCAACGGTCGCTGAACTCTCGACCTTGTTTACGAATTTTGACTTTTCGGGTAGTCGAAGCGAAGGCATATGATCACGACAAAAACGACGGATTTTGATTGACCTTCGGTAACCGCCTAATGTTGTCGGATCTATGATAAATTAATCTATCGGTAAACACGGTTTTTGCGTAGCGGGTTTACTGGACGGAAACCGTTATGAATTTTACCGTCGAGTGCCGCTACAGAACTAAGCAACAGCTATTTTGTCCTTCATTTTTTTTTTTTGACTTCGAAACATATTCCTTGGGTTTTCTAGCAATTGTTCCCAAACATATAGCGCGTATAGTACAAAGATGAACAAAGTCCCTATAATATATTACAACAATTGGAATTAAGTATAATTTATTTACATAGTATTCTCTATATGAAAAATGTTTCAAGTTTGAGAGAAAAATATTCATATAAAAAGTTGATTAATTATCTAATACACAGAACTAGATACGAGAAAGATAAACTACAGGGTGTAGAAAGTATTCGTGTACCGATGACTACGGTGACAAACATGACTACGTGAAATTGTTGTTTATTAACTTTTTCTAAATTTTTTAGAAACAATAAATAAGTATATATTAGGTTATCCTATAAGTTCGTGCCGTTTTTCGAGCGGTTATATATGTTAAGATGATTTACATACCTTTCAGTTTCATGAAAAAATGTAATCCCCCTCTCGTTGTACAACTTCTTCCCATTTTTCATTATTCCGTCTCGATAAAAGTTCTCTCGTTGTTCTTTAAAATATGAAATGTATACACAAAGGTCGGCACGAACTTATGGGATAACCTAATATTTTGAGAAACCTCTAGAATAGATACAATCCAGAAAATATTAATTACCTGTAGAACTTGTGGAATGAGCAAGAAAAAACAAAATATCGACAGAAATCTACAAACAATAGGTATTCTTACAGTTCTTATTTCGAATTGCTTACCGGAGAATGCATAAAGTAAACACATAACATTACTGTTTCGTAATCACGATTGGTGTTGGGAACGTTATCGGCATCAATAGCATTAACAATTTCGATGTATTTAGAATTATCGTTGGAAAATGGGACGTAAACGTGCAGAGACTACGATAGGTGAAAGACAAATTATTACTAACGTGTATAATAACGTATAGCGTAAAAATTTAGCAGAAATTTCACGGATAGTAAGCAGACCTCGATCTATTATACAGAGCATAATTGATAGGCATGGTCTACGAAAAAGACTGGAAAATAACTCGGGAAGTGGAAAAATGAATCAGTATACTGGCCGAATTATTATTAGAATGATAAGATAAAATGGAAAAGTAAGTGCGATAGAAATAGTTGGGCACCTTAAAAATAATTTCGATATCGATATATTTGTTAGTACTGTGCGTAGTTTTGTACGAAATCGAGGATTTCCCGATCGTGTGGCCCGCGTAAAATATTTTCTAAGAGAAACAAACAAATAATAATATCCGTACGCCAATGAGGTACTGCAACGAAGTGATTTTCACGAACAAAAACAAATTTAATATTTTCGCGTCCGATGAACACTGTACTATTTGGGTGAAAAAAAATGAAAAATTAAAACTAGAAACTTACGAATTGTAGTGAAACATGGTGGAAGTTCCGTAATTGTTTTAGGTGTGCAACTGATGTTAATTCGTTACAATTTACGGTTTATGTTGATATTTTAAAATGCAATCTTTTTCTAGTGAGAAAAAAATGGATATGAAAGATAATTTCATTTTCATGTATGATGACGATGCATACCATACCATACCATATCAGAATGTGGATACCGGCATATTTAAAATCTCTTGATATCAACTCCATAAAAAATGGAAATTTCCTCACAAGAAAGTTAAGGGATGCTCTTTTGGAGAAGTGGAACCAGATCCAGCCACGCATAACATCGAATTTTGCTAATTTAATATCTAAAAGAATTGCGGATACTCTAGGAAATATTAATTGTCTGTTTACATTGACTTTTCATTATTAAATTCACTTAAATTGCATTTCTTTATAAATAGTTAAAAATTTAAGAATTGTACGAATAAATATTGCGTACATATTTTTGCCACTGTTTGTTTTTTCTCGTAAATTTCGCAAGTTATACAAGCAACTAATTCTTCTTTGCATTGTATCTATTTTAGATATTTTCCACAATATTTACTCATTCGTAGTTTATAAAAAATTAGTTAATAAATAACAATTTCACGAAGTATTGTTTCAAATTGATTGTTTTATGAATAATATCTACGCTCACTGTAAATATCTCTGCCGGAATTGAATAGATATGAAAATGTCTGAGATACAGTTGTATTGCTCAAGATAATCTGTCTATTTGATGACTACTTGCCCTCCGATCTTAGTGATTTTTGAACATGTCGAAAGCTCAACATTTTAAACAACTTTTTGCTATACATATGTCGGGTTAGACAGATTAGGATTAGAAGACATTGACTAGCGCAAACATAACTATTACAGAATTTGACAAACAACCGCGGCAGTCAGACACTCGAGATGCCAATGACAATGATCCCAGGCTCAATAACGAATCCGCGATCAACGGGATAACAAAATGCGCTTTCTTCCAAAGCCCAAGTTGCACTCAACTTGCTTGTCCACAGTACAAGTATTACTAAACTAACTCTTTGTTTAAACGTGGAATATCCACCGAGCGTAAAGACGCTATGTAACTCGCTAATGCGACTTCACGAGAGAATGACTTTCCGTCACGATGATGCTGCAGAGGAAAACTATGGCGAGGTGTGTCTAAGGACACGAGATCATCGGATTCGTGGAGAGATGCCTTCGTTCGGAATGTTTTTTTTTATTTATTTATTGAAATTCGCAATTTGTCCAATTTGGACATTTGGTAGAATTTTTTAACAGTTGTATTAATATGTTGGTGGCTACCCTCAGCGGGGTACCATCCTCGCGTTTGCTAGGTTATGTCCTTTATGAGGTCTGCTGGGTGCTTCCTTTTTAGCCTTCTGTCCATGTTTATGGTTTTGTACGTTTCCGCAGCTAGTCGGTTTGGGTGTGTTGCTATTCTTGATTTGTATTTTTCTGAGTATCTGCTAATTTCTTCCTTGACCTTTGGGATTCCCAGGTCCCTCCGTATGTCATCATTTCTAACGTACCATGGTGCGTTTACTATTGTTCTAAGGATTTTAGCTTGTATTATCTCTATTTTGTTTATATGGCTCATTGCTGCTGTGCCCCATAATGGTATTCCGTACGTCCAGATTGATTTTATGATCGTTTTATATATTTTTAGTTTATTTTCTATGCTTAATTTGGAATTTCGGCTTGTTAGCCAATGCATTTGTCTCCTTGTTTTCTGTATTTTTTCTATTATTGATTTGGTATGTAGTTTCCACGTGAGTCGTATATCTAAGTGGAGTCCTAGGTATTTGACATGCTTTGTTTGTGTTATATGCGTGCCGTTCAGAAGGATGTTTGGTGGTATCTTTTTTCGTAGCGTGAATGTAATATGGTTGCATTTATTGGGGTTTGCTTTTATTTGTTTTTCATGCAGCCACTTTTCTATTTTCGTGATATGTTCTTGTAGTAATTTGACTGCCGTTTCTGAGTTAGTATGCCTGACTATTGATATGTTCGCCGTGTATAATGTGTATAGTATTGGGCCCAGGACGCTTCCTTGTGGTACCCCTGCCTTGATGTCTTTAACTTGAGAATATGTGTCCTTGATTTTTATTACGAAGGTTCTGCTGCTTAGGTAGGATTTTATTAATTGGTGTATTTGCTCCGGGAATTGTTCGGAATCGTTCGGAATGCGAGGGAAATTGACGTTGCTGTAAATTAGTTAATTTCTATGTTGGTGGTTGAAGAAGGATGCTAACCGCCCTTGAGGGAAAGTTGCTAACGGGAAGCGTCATTCGTGAGAAAAGCAGATTTTCTGTATCTTCTCGTACTAGGTGGTAGATTTAGGGACTATTAGGATAAAGACTGTTTGTCCGTTTGAAGAACTTTAGTTAACTAAATCCTAAGATTTATAGCGGCTCCTCAGGCTAGCTGAACATGTACTGTGGAGATGCATCGACATCTGGTAATCATCTTGCTCGAAGAATAGGGTCTGTGTGTGGCGAGCCACGGGACAAAAACCGTTGGAATGTTTACTGTCGCGTGCCGCTACAACTATTTCTTTTAAGGAGAGCTATAGAATTACTCCATCCCTATGTTAGGTAAAAACGTTCATCCGCGGCTACATTTGGCGACTGATTGTCGCCTCGAGCCCAAGCTCATTATCACAAATCTCGAACAATTATAATCGAGTTAAATTATAGAGACTAAAATGATGGGAGTTTTCTGAAGAATTCCAAAGGGAAGGCCCCAGTGTCCTTTAATCCCCGACATATATAACCGGTGGCTAATCTTGATTTCCGAGAGATTCGCAAAAACACACTACAGTGGCACTACTATAGTGCATTCTACCTGTGTCACTATTGATTATCCAAATCTACCTCTTACCTTCAAATGTATATATTTTGTAATAAACGTGTCTAGTAGAAACGCGCACTACACCTACAAAATGCACCCAAGCGATACTTTAACTTAATATTTTCGGTTCACGGAAAGTTCTTCTTCGACTGTCGGAGTGGTTCTGTTCTAGTGTCTTCCTTCAAAATAGCTAAAACATGGTAATATAGCGGTTGAGAGTTCATTCTGAAAGAAAAATTTACGATACTCATCGCCAATGCTTTCACCTTCTTTGTATAACTCGAAATTATCCAACAGACATAATATTTGAAAAGTTTCTTTTGAAAGTAAAGGCATGGCGTCGAGTAAACGAATAGATAAGCAACTGAATGTGTTTAAAAAAAGCGCAAACCTATTTTGCATAATCTTCAAACTCTACACAGTTAGAGATTGATTCATATTTCCTATTTATCAGATGATTCTTGGAAAGGTGGATTTTCTATTTACCAGATGAGTTTTGGAGATAAATCGTTCCTTTAAGCCTTAAATAATAGCCAATAAAGTAATAAAAATATTAGAATATTGACTTTAGTTTTTATGACTGTAACTTGGTTTAAAAGCGGAAAGGAAAAGATTAGCACAACTATCGCATTTATTATTTATTTTGAAGCAACCAATGTGACTGTATTCGTAGAATAATATAAAATATTAATTTGACATTTTGTGATGAAAAGTGAATATTTACCGGAAAATTTAAAGTCGGATTTTCAATAATTCTCTCAAAATGTATACGTATACTCGTAAATCGGCGAATTCTTTGTGTTCTTTGTTATTTTTTAAATATTTTTTATTTAATTAAGCAATTTGGGCGTGTAACATGTACAGGGCGTGTTGTATCTGTCGTGTTCATTGTGTATTTCGTTTGCAAGAAAGCAGAGACTATATCGAACATTTACTGTAATATAAAACGATTGCTATTTTGGGTACGATTTTTCTGTGAATAATTTGGACACTCGCGTGTGTGATTGCTCTGTGTACACCCCCGAATGGGACGATGGTGAAATTTGTATAAACATTGTTTATGTGCACTATTATTTATTAATTATTTGTGGAGGCAAAGGAATGGAGAAAACATTAATCCTCTCTATTCGCAAAATTCTGTGAGGCGGTTTTTGATGTGCTGTGATGGATTTTAACGAGTAGGCAGCCTTAACGTTTAATCTAAGATTTTTCTTACGAAACGCTGCACACAGTGGTTTACGTCTTCAAATGGTATGATCTTCTTCTCTACGATTTGTACGAGCTAAGCAGCTGAATGTATCGTTCGATTTGAAGATCCTTGTGCATCCCGCTGATTTATATTTGCGCATGTAAGGAGGTTTGCACACGCACACAGGCATATTTCAGCTAATTTTTAATTGTCAATAACTAACAAACTAACTAATAAATAAATAACTATCTAACAAACAAAGCCAAAAGCGCAATTTTTTATTCTTGATTTTCATCTTATCCTTGCTTCAAGAATCACCCCTTAAATTTTTTACACCTGTAGCCGAACACCCTGTATAATACAAAGTGGTTATCTGTTGATGGTGAGGAGCATTGCAGCATTTTTAACGATATGGGACAAATAAGCCCCGTAGGATTTGTCATGATATTATGTTACGTTGCACTGCAAAGACTCAATTAGCGTTTCTTCCGTTGCAAGATGTGAAAAAACGAGGGAAGTATCAGCTTTGCAAATGGCTAAAGTTCAATGAAAAAGAAATCACTTAGGAGGAAGGTTCGTTACCTTGGCCTACCGTGGCTTATACCTCTTTCTTTTTTGTACAAAGAGGGGAAAATGCGCAACAAATATCAACAGTGTTCAACAATACAACAATACAAAATGTCAACAGCGTTCCTCTTTCTTCTGAACCCATATTGGTTTTCATGGTTTTCCAACCTAACCTCAACCGTTTCTTTTTCACGAGGAGGGGAAAATGCATTACGCATACCCAGTGACCCGCGTCACCGGGTTATGTGGGACTCGACAGATGGTAGCGCCATACCCACTAGAAACCCCTCCTCTTCCAAGCCTTCGCAGTGCGGAGGGTCTCGCCGTCACCGCTAAATAAGCGTTACTTCAGCGAGACCCCAGTCGAAGCATCAACCTCTTTTAAATCCATACTGCCCACAACCTTATCAATGATTGCTCCTTGCGGTCACATTCCTCTTCTTTTAGCACGATTTTTGGCTATTTCCTAGGCTTGCCTAGACTTCATTACTATCGTGCAAAAGACTCGGAACTGCCCCCAGATATGGTCGTTGGTCCAGACTAGTGCGATTATGTTATGCGCTGTAAAAATATCCCCCATCATGTTCTCTAGCGTGGTGCGCTGAATTGCTCATCTAGGACATCTTAATAAAACATGTTTGGCATCAACTGGGCTCGCGTCACAATCCCAACACTTATCGTCAGTTTCTTTATTGATCCTGACCCTGTAATTATTGAAAATACCATGCCCAGTCAACATCTGCATGGTGAAGTGGTCGATACTTCTTTTCCTCTTCCGAAAGGTGGCTGCATCATCGATCAGTCTCCTTGTCCAGTTATTGGTGTTATGCTTGGACCATTCTCTTCTTCATTCCTCCAAAGCTTCCTCTTCATGCAGCTTAAGCTGATCGAATATCACCTCTGGATTCTGGAGGTCAGGTCGGACTAATTTCTCGACCTCGAAAACTCTACCACGCCATCGCGCCCTGATATGAACGGGCATGGTCCCCGTCAACACGCACAACGCCGCATGCGAGACTGTCCTGTAGGGCGTCGAGGTACTTGTTAAGGCACTTCTCTGCGCCTTGCAGAGTTCTTTCACGACCTTAGTCTTACTCAACGCATCCAGTCACACCGGGGAGGTGTATAGCACGACCGACTTCCATACCTGGTAGTAGAGTTTCCTGCAGGCATTAGAGGGCCTGTTTACATTCGGCAGGAGCCCTCTGATGGCTCCTACAACAGCATCTGCTCTAGCACGAACTACCTCTATATGATCGTAAAAATTTCTCTTGGTGTTCAACACCACGCCTAAGTATATCACCCTTTCACGCGTGATCAATGTCTTTCCTGCAAGAGTTAAGTTGAAAATCCTGGGGACTCTCATTCTTGTCAATAATAAAATTTCCGTTTCTTCCCTTGCTATCTGTAGATCGGAATTGTCACACCAATTGATGATCGTCATCATGTAGAGATTCAGATTGCCCCCCATACTTTGTCACAGGAGAAATTCGACTACCTATGCGATAAGACAGCCAAATTCCAAACGCCTTATCATGAGTAACGACCGAGGTAGCGTCCGGTCACTTTGCCCGTTCCCAGAGACATATGACAAGTGCAACTAAGGTCTTTTCCAACTCCCACGAATAAAAGAATATAAATACTACCCCCAAAATCGTCCAAGTCAGTCTTGATCGATCCGAGGCAGCCGGAATTACTGTACAAATTGAGTGAAAATAAAAAAACGTGACATTTTAATCACTTGTTCAGTATTTTTTACGCGACGATAGGAAGGTCGTCCGCAAATGCAATGGTTCTCAAATTGACGTGATTGTCAAATCTGGCCAACAGGTAGACTAAGTCGTAGACTAAGTTCCACAATAGCGGGTCTACCACTGAGCCCTGAGGAACTCCCCCAGAACCACAGAACGTTTATGCTACTTAAAGAGGCTACCACTAACGCTCATAATGTGGATGAGAAAACTCCTCCTAGTACATCTCTGAAACGTGGAGCCCTTACCGACCCTAATAGGAGGAAGGTGGTTCCATCCAGAACCTCCGATAGCATCCTTCCCCTTCTGTCAGTCTTGGTGCCACTCCATGCCTTAGATTTTCCATTAAAGTCTCCTGAGATGATAACTTCTTTGCATCTCCTCAGGGCTACTCCAATGAATATGTCGAATCTCTCCTCATATTCGTCAAAGATGTCCAGGCTGACGTTGGGTGAGCAGTAGCCACTCACGCGGGGAGCACGAGGCGGGTACGGGTTCTCAGGGCGTAGGAGTACGCCGTGGAAAACCCCGATGAATCTGATGTTCTCCGATAGCCGGGTGGTGGCTGGTCGGCGCCTTTGGCACCCGCTAATGGCCGATCCGGTGCGGAGAACTTCGGAGAAGTTGGTGCGCCCATATCTGCCAAGACCACTCACCTCACCTTCTTCCCCGTTACCCTGACATTGAGAATTATTATGGATAACAAGACGAAACGAAAAATCGTTTACGATGCAGAGGAGGGGCACCCCAGTACCGGCGCAGCCGCGGGTAAAGCGGGCCCCGCTGCGTCGTCATCGAGGAACCGTGGCCGTTCGGGGTTGGACCGCCAGGCCCCGGTCGCGTTCATGCGTCTGGTGAGGAAGACGCGAACCGGGGCGGGCCTCGGAGAGAGTCGGAGGGACCCGACGTTATGAATATCGGCCCGGGACCTTCTTGGGGAGAGACGTGGCGGAGGCGCGGCGGTAGTGTGAGGGGGGGGGGGAGAGATCCGACGACGAAATGTCGTTGTGTTCTTCCTCTCCGGCCGTTGCGGGCGTGCTCGGCAAGCGGTCGTACAGCGAGATTGCCGGGCCCGCTGAAAGCACCGCCTCCGCCGCCAACGGTCGCGGCGGAAGCACGGGACGCCGCACGCGGCGGGGGGACACGTCCGCGGGAGATTCGGACTCCCGATAAAAGGAAAAATTGGTGAATACCGTTTGGTAGTGCACCGAATCGGGAAAGAGGTGACTGTGCGTTGCCACCACTGCGATGCGAGCGTGGGATCGGCGCAGTACACGCTGGACTACTGTCCGGCGTGGACGCGGCCGTGCCGCGACCTTACTGTGGAAATCGAATGGGATCTCTCGCCGCCGGCGATCCTCGAGACAATATTGGTGAGCGAGATAGGGAGGAGGGTCGTGACCTCCTTCTGTGAGCAGGTTATGCTTCGGAAGGAGGCAGCGGAACTCCCACCCCCAGAGGATCGGCCGGCGAGGGCTCGGCAGAGGCCGTGAACGCGCTTCGACGAGGCGCGCTAGGGCCGCCGCACTCCCCGGTGGGGGTCAAACTTAGGGGCTGGTAGATCAGCGCCGCGGGACCGCCAAGCAGTCCGCTAGGGGAACCAGACTGCCTTGTACGGCGGCTCACGGCGAAGAGGCGTAGTGTGACGTGGCCGCATACCGCTGCATTAGGGGACGCATTTTGGCGCGGGAGGGTCCCTCACACCTGTTCCCGGGCCTCTCTCGATCGCAGCCGGGACGGTCATCGTGGAGGTTTTAGTCGGTTGGAGTCCGGCATTACCACGCCGGTGTTCTGGTGTCCGTGCGAATTTCCTCCACGTTAATAAAAAAGAAAAAAAAGCCACTCACGCAGTACACTTCCCCTATCTTGACTCTGACATATCCCTCCTCTTCAGCCAACGTATCTTCGCTGGGGTTAAGACCATTAAATCTTATTGCCCAGATAGACGCATGCCCCTTCGTATCGTTATGCCAGAAGGGGAGGTGTCGATTAGGTTCTGAGATGATCACAACATCGACCCGACGCTCCCAAGCATACTGCTGCATCAGGTCTTGCGCGAGCTTATCCCTATTGAGATTTATTTGCAGGATTTTCAGGGTGCCTATCCTCTAACGGTCCCTTTTCTAATCAGTTTCCTATACATGGGGCACACTAACGACCCCATAATGTGTCTAGTCCGTGTCTCGGACCCCTTACTATACATCGTACATCTAGGATTATTATTGCAGTTTGCAATCGTATGATCCATAGCGCCGCATTTACGACATCGCTTCTTGCCAGGACTGATCGTGCACTTATTCGACATATGCCCAATCTCATGGCACCTAAAGTATCTAACTACCTTAAGGAGGACCCGCATTGTGGCTATAAGGAGGCCAGTTCTTATTTTCATGTGCATTTCCTTGTCTGTGATAGAAGATGCCGGCATCACAGCAATCGCCGTCTGCTATCTTAACGATTTAACCTCGATCTCGCTGGTATCCTTGATCATCAACCCATTAACAGTATCCAGATATTTAACGGACTTAGTAAAAAAAGACTTAGTAAAAAAATTCATTTGGTGTAAAGGACGAAAACAAAGCTTTACAGAATTAAGCAAGGCATTAAGTATGGCAAAGTCTCATATTGCAATATTCAAATTTTGATAAACGTCTTACCTTAACAGCAGATGCCTTAGATCATGTAACATGCGTGAAACTTATTATTAGTCGAAAATTTAATGGTCATGATTTGCCAATAGCATATATTTATTTGAAACTTGAACGAAAATGGAACAAAATTATCTTACTACGGGAAAAGAATGTTTTATCAATTGTATACGCGATTTTACACTTTCGATTTCACTTATATGAACGAAATTATTTATTTTATTTAATGATCGTGAACCATTACGTTGGACGAAGTCAATAAAACATTCAGGCCAAAGATTGATTCGTTGGAGGATAAAATTATGGGACTCCGATTATAATTTCGTTCACGAGTCCGGTAATTTAACACGTTCACGCTGGCGCATACCACCAGCGTCTCACACTTGAATGTTCCATCAAATAGTACGTATCACCAAAAATGCAGTTGATTTAGTAACTAGAAAAAATTGCCATATAGTTGAAAATTTATATATGTCGGGTTGGCGTTAAGATTTGAGTTAGGGTTGAGGGCGTGAAACGAATCCCTATTGGCGCTAGACGTGATCATTATGCAATAGAGGAGATATTTACTAGTGCAAATATGACTATGATGAAATTGGACAAGTAATCACGATAATTAGATACTCGTGAAGCTAATGACAATGATCCTAGGCTCACTAACGAATCCGCGGTCAACGGGATGTCGAACGTGTATACTTCGTGGAAGTCTAAGTTATATCCCGGTCGCCACAGAACGAGCACTACGTACCGGAGAATTACTTGTATCGCCGTTAAAATCGCACGAAAGAGTGTCTCTCCATCACGGTGACGCTGTCGAGGAGAACTATGATGGGTGTGTCTAAGGGCACGAGATCATCGGATTCGTGGAGAAAAGTCTTCATTCGGAAAGTGAGGGAAATTGGAGTTACTGTTAATTGGTCAATTTCCATGTTGATGGTTGGGGAAGGGTGCTAGCCGCCCTTAAGAGAAAGTCGCCATCGGGTCGCGTCGTTCGTGAGAAAAATATACTTCTCCAATTTTCCCGTAGTTGGAACAAGGGCTGTTTGTCGGTTTGAAAGACTTTCGTTAAATAAATCTTAAGATTTATAGCAGGTCCTCGGGCTAGCCGAACATGTACCGTGGAGACGCATCAACATCTGGTAATCGTCTTACTCGAAGCATAGTCTGCGTGTGGCGAGCCACGGGACAGAAACCATTGAGACATTTACCATCGCACCCTGTCCCAAGCATTTCTTTTAAGGAGAGTTATAGAGTTACTTCCTGCCTTGGTTAAACAAAACGTTCATCCCCTTGACCGCGACTACGTTCGGCGACTGGTTGTCGCCTCGAGCCCGAGCTCACTATCATAAATCTCGAATAAGTACAGTCGGATCGAATGACAACGGTTTTCTTAATACGGCTATGGTGAAATCTAAATTACAGTACTAGGTGTCTTCCCAAAGTTCCGAGGAGAAGGCTCCGGTGCTCTTTCATCTCCGACATATATAACTTTTAAAATTATAAACATAACTTATAAAACAAAAATTCGATAGTAAAAACATAACAATTCAATATTATAAACTTAACTTAATTGTTTATGTATATCTATGCAATTTTTGAATATCTATGCATTTGAAACAGAATGCTGGCTGGCCCTCACAACGATTGCAATATATCGTTTCTCTTTTACTTTTCTTCATGGCATAATTTTTTTACCTTTTTTTTTTTATAAGCATTTATAACATTCCTTACATTTCTTTTCCTTTTTCCAGACCCATTATATATTAGGTCATCCCATAAGTTCATACCGACTTTTGTGTATACATTTCATGTGTCGATTTATAAACATACGGCGATAAGAGACCAATGCACCTGAGCTTAGCTGATCGAGAACAGGTTAGAGCAGATTTTCGTCGGTATAAGATCGTAATATAGTGAACACAGTGACTTCTAACAGTAAAAGATCATGAGTGAAATGCGTATCCATTTTCGACATCTCATGTTATATGAATTTCGGAAAGGAAGTTCTGTAACAATTGCCACGAAAAACATATGTGCTGTTTACGGAGAAAATGCGCTTTCATCTCGCACCTGTAGGAAGTGGTTCCAACGTTTTAGAGCTGGGAATTTCTGTTTAGAAGACGAGGAACGCTCCGGGCGTCCTCCTTAGACGGACGAAGATAAAATTCGGGATCTTGTTGAAAAATCACGAAGTTTGACAGTTCAAGAGATGTCAAATGTTCTGAAAACACCTAAGACAACGATTCATAGCTGTTTAAAAAAAAATGGGGATGGTGTCAAAGTTGAACGTTTGGGTGTCCAATGAACTTACGGAACGGAGGCGTTACAAAAAAATTGTCTGAATTTAATTGGCAAATTTTACCACATCCCCATATTCCCCAGACATTGCCCTATCTGATTACCACCTGTCCAGAGCATTACAACGTTTTTTAGTAGGTAAAAAATTTGAAAATATTGACATTCTTAAAAATAGCTTAGAAAATTATTTTAAAGAAAAACGAGAGAACTTTTATCGAGACGGAATAATGGCCCTACCAGAAAAATGGGAAGAAGTTGTACAACTAGAGGGGATTACATTTTTTCATGAAACTGAAAGGTATGTAAACAATCTTAACATATATAACCGCTCGAAAAAAGGCACGAACTTATGGGATGATCTAATACGAGTGAAAAAGATGTGAACCTTTTTGGAAGCTATTTGCTTTTCAATAGCCATTTCTTCAATATGGTGATTATTGGTCAAAAGGTGATCAATAATTCTTTCTCTAAATTGTAAAATATTAATATGTTTATTATCCCATCTTTGATGTACATACCATGCATTTATGAGGCATCTGCCGCACAGCAATTGCATAATAATTCTTTTGTACCATTTAACTAACGGTTTTCCGTAAACAACTATATTACGATGTCATCTGACGGATAAGTGAACACCCCTTTTTGCATTATTATAAAAAACATGAATACGAGCGCCCACGGTGAGAAACACAAATAGTAGCGCCGGTGTGAACGCGTTAAACACTAATGAAGATGCCCTATCGCGTAATCCAATCATTTGAAACTAATAATGTAGAAGTAATAGCTACTAGAACTAAATCGAACACACAACCTAAGGTACTTCAACCTAAATACCTTTGCGAATCTTCCAGCGATAGATCTCGTGACCCACTGTGTTACCTAATCTGGAATTTCATTTGTAACTGCGAATGCTGGGTGATCATGGAAACCAAAATTCCAGAAAAGGGAAATACACTTCTTGTGACGGACGAAACACTGCAAAATCCGGAAATAGTACAATCAGACGAAAACATAATGATTGAAGTATCGAATGCTCAGAACAGCGACAGCGATGCCGAAATTTTTCGGACTTCGAATCAAAGTAGAGAAAAATTGTCTGACATCTCATCCAACGAAGACGCGACATTTGAACGGACCTACATCGATCGGAAGAACAATTACAGAAATAAATTGACAATTCAGTATCTGATATATATACTGACAGTTACCTTCATCCTCATCTTTAGTATTACCTGATGTCTAATATCTAATAATAAGAATTTCAATAAAAAATCTAAAGAGGGAAAAGAGGATGGTATTGTGGCAAAATCAAAACTACATTCTATACGTAGCTTAGAATACACAATCTTTCATATCACTCACAATATATTTCTATACTTACCAAGTTCAATTCAAAACCAATCGTGAAATTGACAACATGAAATATACAAAACATTACTATTTTAATTATGTTCGTTTCAATACTTTTTTGTTGTAATTCCACTACTCCTATTGGTAAATTATTTTCTGGTTTAAGCATAATCAATTGAAAAAATTTACAAGAAACTAGAATTAGGGCAGCTATTCGTAGTAAAACCTGGAAAATAAGAAATTGTCAGTGTAATTATCGCGATGGAATGGATGTATATAGCCAATGAACCGCTGGTTCGATCTTGTGATTCGTGTAGTATTATAGAATCGGAGAAAAGAAAGCGGTAAGAGTTTGAAAAAAACGCTGCTCAAAACACTCTAAGTCTAACTTTGAGCTAGGTCAGTTGCAAGTTTTCCTTACGAGCAAGTCTTTGTGAAGATTACGAAAAGGATAAAATAATGTTTCTAAAGGAAGTTTTATTATTTTTTTAATAAAAATTTTAATTTTCCAAGAAAGAATTTTACAAAAAGCGGATGTGTAACTGAACTTCGCTGATGATATTTTGTGCCAAATTGGTCGAATACGAAAAACAAACAGTACGCGCGTGGATGCACTCGTAAGCTAACTTATTTGAATGTTACATCAACTATTAATCTCTTAGGTACGATACGCCACTGTCACGGTGGTCCCGGGAATACAGCGACAGGATATCATATCTCATATACCTTAGCCATTGAAACAATAACTAAGCAGTAATAGGATGCCTATGTAATCTACATCCAGCTACGATAACCCCTCCACAGGATCCAAACCTTTGATATAAAAATCCTCCCAAGTCAATACTCGACATTCTATTCTGTTCTGTCATAACATTTTGTATCGTTACTCTGTCAGTTTCTAATAAATTTTTTAATAACGATCATAATTGAAATACAAATCTTTCACCTCCCGTGCGGAACGTGAAATAATTTCGAATCGACGTGACACCATCATAGTGGCTTTCGCGAATGTCATCTTATATTACTGTTGAAATAATTACTTCAAGAAAAACTCTACAGCTTTGTTCATGTATATTCGTGACCTGGAGACCGCTATTACGCAGAAAATAGAATGTAGCGAAACAAAAATATTCTAAATAAGGAGAGGTTCATATTATTGTGCCCTTGAATATAAATTATGTTTTGGGTTACAAGATCAAGGAACAAAGGAACTAATAAATAGATTTCTATTTATGTTTCTTGTAGCTTTTAGCTAGAGCTGTAAGGTTAACTTTTTTGGCAATGTCCTTTTGCTATAAACAATGTATGAACGTGCTCCTTATCGATTCTATTGTACTGTAACACTATGAGAGTGGGGCATTGAATCAGCATAAAGTTATACATTATACTTATACTTATATCTTTATTTATTTAAATATATTTTTTTACTACAAATTCACAATTACGAGTGGCTCACTCTCCCAGCTCATTCGTCCACCGTTTGAACTAAATAATCTTTTTTCATTTGTCTTGTTCCACACTTTTTTTTCCCTCATAACGTTTTATAACAGTATTAACAATATACAGGCAAAATATATAAACCTTGTTTTTTATACGCCAGTGTCAGGTATCGACTGTTGCTTTTCGTTAAAATAAATATTATTAGATGCTCTTTTTAACATGACGATCCGTATCCTTATAATTTTTTAGAATCTTCAAATTCAAATATGTCGTTTCAAAATAGAAAACTAAGAGCAATTTGAAATCTACCTCAGCTTTTTCTCCAGTTTCCTTCCTTTATTACGGTGGATCAGTTCTTCAAATAGTTCATAGTTCGCTTTTCCTTGTTTCTTTTGACTTTTTCTTCCCTATGACTGTACCTTGTTCTCTTTTTGTCTCCGCATTTGTTAGTGATGCTCTATATGTCTACATTTATGATGTCTAAATGTTCCAGGTTCGGCATAAGTTCTTTATCAATTTATATGTATTGTAATTGTATCGTATCCCTGTTTTGTATCTCCTGCTAATTATTTCATATCTATTTTTAATTGTTATATCTCCATATGTCTGCTGTATGCACTATCTTGCTCTATATCTATCACTCGTATTACGCTTGTCTATGTCTATTGTTTCAAATCGTAGTCTGTCTTTAGATTGGGCTAGCGTGTCTGCATTATCGTATCATCTTTTTCTTCCGGGTTCGGTTCTCTATTAAAAGCTGGTATATTCTGTGTTACTTGGCTTTTGGCTGTGCGATAGCCAGAACCTAGAAAAATTTGGAGAAAAAATATTTCAAATACTATATTAAATATTCATTGTTCTACAATTCAAATAAAAACTATCTTAAATAGATAGTAAAATTCTGCCAAATAAAGGATTTTAATTTTAATAATGCTCTTATTTCACGAGGAGGGCAAATGCATTATGCATATCCAACAGCCTGTACTGTTGAGTTGTGATTGGGTTGGATAGTATGCGCAATACTCAATAAAAACCTTTTTTCCTTTCCTAGCGCTCACAAGGTACATGACGACCAACCCCGGAATCACCATGGGTATTACTTAAGGGTTGGTCTCCTTATTTGTTCGTATTTCTGTAATCAACGTGTGGGAAAACAGTATTTCCCCCTTTTTACTATCATCCTTTCTTAGAATGTTGTTCAAATTTCCCTCTAGTAGGCCTACTCGTCGGCCATCTTACTTATTTATTTAAACCAGCCAATCGCTTCTACTCGTGTCACATACGTTCAGTTTTCATCTGTGAATTTTGATTATTTTAAGTCAGTATGTCTATTTTTCTTCGTCTTTTAATTACTTCCTGCCTCTTATTCTTAAAAATGCATTCAAATTTTCCTCAAGTTGAATTTCTTGTTGGCTATTTTCCTTTTCTACCTGATCGACCAATCAGCGCACTTATTCCGCGAACCAATCAGTCGTCTTCCTTGAAATTCCGCAAGCCAATAAGCGCGCATCGTTAGTTAGACAGCGCCATCTCTATCGCACCGTGCGCATGCTCGTGATCAATCTCTCCAAGATAGTCGTTTATTGCTCGCGTAATCGTATTCGTTGTTACATCACATCAGGTGTATCGTCAACGTCGCCGTTTCTACACATCTCTACGTTATCAGTCATCACCTGTGAGCTTTTATTATTTTAATTATATTATTATTTTTTAATTTTAAGTCGATATGTTTACTCTTTTTTGTTGTTTCATTATTTTCTTTTTTCTTTTCTGGATTTGTCTGATTTTTACAATTTTCGAGCATCTTTCCACGAATTTTTATACCTTATAATCTTATCAACGATATTTTGGGGTGTAAGTGTTTCTCCTACTCGATTTTTCAATATCGTTTTTTCCGCAGCCCATTTAGGACTGTTAAATATTTGGTCTGGTTTATTGCAATCTCAACATCCGTCACTAATATCTTTATTCATACTTTTGCGTTATTTTAATAATCTAAAACATAAAATAAAATATTTTAACTTTGCATTAAATATTATTTCAAATATTTCTTGACAACGAAAATAGATTGGGGAAAGAGATGATATTAAAATGCAAAAAACCATAATATTTAAAATAAATTTAGTTTCCTCTTTTAGTATGACTATTTGCATGTAACAGAGTGAGTCGTTGAAAGTTTTCGCCACTTAGGCTACTCCTTCGCTGGCACAGAATCAATCCAGCGAAGCAAAGCGATCTTTCAACTGCGATAGACGACGAAATAAGTGTTTTATACTTTAAAAACTATTGTTTCATATATTTGCACTTTGTGACTATTCTAATTGTACAGTGTTACTATCATTTTTAACATCAAACTCATTCGGTTTTCCCATGAATGAAAAGAAATTTCATACATTTCATACACTTTTTAAAGTTTACAACGCTATTTCTTTGATATAACTACGTCTATCTTCCATCTTGATTACAATCCATCGTAATTTCCATCTTGGATGACTAACAATCGCAATTATGTAATCAGATGTCCTCTAAGCCATCAGTTAAAAAAAAATCGTAAAAATGAGAAAACCGAGTTCTTAAACTTGACATTAAATGATGTTAAGGTTCGTTTCTTTTTAAAGCTTTTGTATTGTTGAGGTTATTAGATGTATATACAGAGAAACGCGTGGATAAATTGTATAGTATAAAATATATTTTAATACAGAAGTGTAAGTACAAGTAGGAATATAATTCCCGATTCGCACGCTAGCAGTGTTACCCTATAACTGAAAACCCTGAAGCCATCGTCGCCTGTCTATTGTGTATGGTCGTTTGAGAAAATTAAAAAGACCAGATATAGAGTTTTCTTAGAAGCGGTGACCACTTCAACATGTATAATTGTCTACGCCACCGATATCTTGAAAACTATGTTCTATGTGTCTAAAATGTATGGAAAAATGTCACCCATATAATTTTTGTCCTCTTGCAATTTATCCAAAGCGTATGCGATTCATCTAAATATTTATTCTTATCTATATATTTTTGATAAGCACCAGTTTACTCACACCGACACTCGAAATGTCTTCCCATATAATCACAGAACCTTCTCGTCCGAGTTTTAAGGTAGATTTTAAATCTTTGGATTCAAAAACTTCGTTCACTATCCTCCATATTATAGTTTTCTTCTATCTGAATAAAAAATGCATTATTTACTCTCATCGGGGAATATAACGTCATTCCACCAATTTTGAAGCTTCCTTCTTGCTATTCGACCATTAAATCTTGTACTGTTTCTACACTGACTTATTTCCTAGTTTCATGGCCAATCTCTTCTTCAACTCTCCACATTATTATTCTTTCCTCCTTTTCATTAATAATTCCAGGTGGTTGTTTCTTAAATTTGATACAGTCTTCTTCTTCATATTTTTTAATAATATTCGCAACTGTGTTCTTCTTCATTATTAATAATTGTGCAATTTCACGATAATTTTTACCTCTTTCTCTGTGATAAATAACAAGATGTCTTTTATCGAAACTACTATTCTGTCCTTTTCGTGGCATGTTAGAATTCAGACACTAATGCTTCGCAATATAGCTTTGTACTGAGATAAAATTATATTCTAGCAGTTGGTATGCAAAACAAATCTATTTTGCACTTCGAATGGTTTTTAAGAACTATTAAATTACAGAGCATACCATAATGTACAAACATTAATGTGACGTGAAAATGTAACAACTTTTTGTTTAAAATCTGTTATACGATTAAATGTTACTGTTAGAACGAAATTATTTATATATTGTCAATATTCAATAAATGGTTTATCTTTTAGTAAAATAAACAATATAATATCTAAATTATTCTCTACAAATAAATACGCAAATTAAAGAGTAACGATAGTTATCATTGATAAATAATCTGGCAGATATGAAATACTTACTTGGACAAATTCTCTGTGTTCATTGCTTCGGCTACGCTATTTCACAATTCGACTTTTTGAAATTTGAATAGACGTGGCGTACACGACACTGCAATGAATTACCGATATGTACGTACCAATCGAATATTTTACACTATGTATGTATATAAAAAAAAGACAGTATGAGAAGTTGGTCGGATGCGATAATGTTCAAGTAGTAGACAGAAAAATTTATATTACATTGGGAGAAAATAGTCTAACAAGGTTATACTTTCCACATAATAGAAAATTTCAAAGATGACCGAAAAATATCCCGCCATTGAGAAGGAAATATCGGAGAAAGAAAGTTTAATTAAAATTAGCAATTCTGTTTTTCAGAGATTAACGTCAGGTAGATAGTTGATATTATACGTATAAATAATTTATTTAATTTTTAAGAATTTCATTTCATACTTCAGTTTGTGTGTACGTGGAAGAGAGATGTACGCGCGTGTGAACTCTTTTTATATGTCATAATAACGTCATGTTATTATTATCATATTATTTTTAGAGTAAGGTTAATTTTTATTTTTTTCCAGTATAATTGTTCGTTGTTATTAGAGATTAAATGTGTACATTTTTAGCAAACTGTTTGCTATATACACATTTAAGGAAACAAACTATTTGTTAATGTAATTATAAATTACAATATGTTAGATTTAGTATAATTATATTATTATTATTTAAAAATGTATAGTGCAAACTATAAATTACAATATAGTTAATATATCAATATATTATTTTTGTTTATTTTCTTCTATACGTGTAAGAAAATAAAGAAATAAATCACATCACGTGTGTATTACATTTTATTTTTTTATACAATAGTTATGTATCTTATGTATAAACAATTCAAGTATATCGTATCTGTAATTTGAAATATATGAAAGGAAAGTCATTATAAACATAAAATAACTAGAATTAAATTTTGAAGAAATTACTCTAACTAATAAATTGCAGTATTATTTTATCAATCGAACGTCATTTTGTATCATTCAATTGATCGGTCGTCAATCTCACCACTTCTCCAAAGATTAGTACGATACACGGAAGCTCCGCTGAGTAGTACGGATATCTTAATCCCAACTTGAATTTCAATGAGTGACAGTACTGATACGATGAAACTTTTTTATTTTTAACCATTTTTCAATTAAACCTTCACTAACGAATTATGGAATTTTTCTGGTTAAAATGAAAATATGTGGTTAAATTAGAATATATTTTAGGTCACATTCAAATATACATTTAATAGGCGAATGTAATTAAATCAGCGAATATGTCGCAGATTGTATCGTGGGTTGGTCTTGTTTAAATCATAAAAATCTCATTACATTGGTAAAAGTCTCACTAAAAAAAAAAACAGGTAAACCGTACCTGTACTTAGAATCAAATCTTGTATACGATAATTCGTCACTGAGGAGGATCAATTAATGAGACAGTAGTGTATTTAACAAATGAATATGTTCAATAAAACAAATAAATTTCAAGGTATTGCCAATGGAGAAATCTGTACAACTGATGAAAAATGCTGGCTCGATAAATTAGTTGCCGTTGATAAGGATCATACCAGAGAAGCTGGTTTACATATAAATGAAATTGAAAGACTTTTAAACGACATTGATACATATACACGCACAAAACCTCGACGCGGTTGCCCCGTTGATTCTGTTAAAGTAAGTCTTTCATACAGCTGAAACGAAGGCTTTAAAAATTGTAAAAAAATGCAGTAATCCATTAAATAATATTATTAAGCATTAGTAATAAAATAATAATGCATAACTCGGACGTAAGAAAATGGATTACTTTTTACAAAATTTTCTTACATACAATAAATAGGGCTATTTTGAGTAAGCTTCTTTATGTATAATTCGCGTCAATTATACCAAGAAAAGGTTTACTTTCTACGTAGCACAATATAAAAAATACTTTACGTTTAGTAAAAAAAATATTGATTCTTCAAGTATGTTTTAAAAAATGGCTGTCTCTTTGTTGGGAAAATCACTAAATAATTACTCGCAAAGCGGTCGATCTCACCGATTTCACCGAGATATGTTGTCAAGGTCAAAATTCTGAACAACTTATTACAACTCGGATTTAGCTTCCGAGACGCACTTAATGAAATAGGCTGCGAATTCGATGCATGAAGGACCGTGATTCGTTAGGTTGGCAAGTTATTGGAGTGTTCTTGTCTTTTCCTTTCTTCCCTTTCCTTCAAACATATTGCTTCACCCTTACAATTTATCTATTAACTTCATAATTTACAAGGCCATTATTAATAAATTGGTATATGCATAATGACAAACAAATGTTCGACACAAACCCATATTTCTCACGTTAACAGTAAAATTTCCTGTATGATAATTATTCAATTTTATTTATATTTATTAAACGGTTATAATAATGTAGCAGTTCTATTTAACAATCGATTATATATGTAACTGTGTGAGGAGTAAGTATTGTCCGCGATAATTGTAGCTGTTTGCTGTAGATGTCGCTGCTGGCGAATGCTATTTTTCTTCTAGCTTAATTACGTAGAAGAAAAATCGGACTACGGGCGCCGGGATTCGAACCCGGGTCCCGAACGTTCGTAACCTAGTACCCTAACCATTGCTTTTGTTTATAACGTTTATTGACCAGTACTTGTGCATTACATGCGCGTGTTCCATAATAAACAATGAATTCTGTTGTGGGATGGTTCAGATAAAAGTACCGATACGTGACGGTACGACATAGCCATGCAATATTTTGCGTGTCCGAGTTACATTTTTTAGGTTTACAATTATAGCTTAAATTTAAGTCGCTGTAGAGCGGTGCTTATATACGATATTGTTTTTTTCTTTCTATCTCTGTTGTAAAATCCTGGTCGCAAAAACAGGACAGTTCGTTAGCCTATTTGGTTTTGGAGGGACTGTGGGATTTTGCGAAGGGATGGGAGAGGTGTCCTGTAAAATTATTTATAATATTTACAAGTTTACACGGTGGTAGATTTGAGCGTTGCCGTTTTGTGGCTCTTTCTCTTGTTATTTTTATTATGGTTTCGGTATCCACCAATATTTTTTTATATCTTTTTCTGTGATTGTCTTCTATGTTTTTTTGGCGGAGGGCCATGTTGTATCTCCACCTAGTGTCTGCAGTTCATCCATCTAAGTTTTCCTCGCAGAGTATTGATTTAATCTATATTTTTCTTTTTATATGGTAGAATATTGGGATATTGTTTTGGTCTTGGAGGTAGCCTCTTTCGTCTAGGTATAGAAAAGCTTCGAGGGGGATGTAGCCTGTTAACATTTTATTTTTGTGTATTTTTGTAATATGCGTAGTTTGGAAATAAGCAACCGAAGATTAAACTATTTTCTTTTATCTTTGCAGCTCGCGCGAAGTGATTTCTTGTTAGTTTTAAGATGTGACAGTCGATGCGATGGATGTTGGCTAAGTCGTATATTCTTCTATTTTTCACATATTTTTTGAATTCGCTGTGTTCTGATCTGTAAATACTCAGACAAGCTCTGATGCATTTTCTTTCGAATATGCGTATTTTTTCCATTAGGGTAGCTGATACGTTGTACCAGATTGGGCAACCGTAGGTTATAATAGGTCTGATTAGTGCTTGGTAGCACAGGATTTTTACTTCGCTGTTGAGATATCTGGAGTAAAATAATCTTTTTGTTTTCCAGAATGCTTTATTGGCCTTGGAGAGGCTTGAATTTCGATGTGCTGCTTGTTGTTTAATCTGTCGTCTATATTTACGTCTAGATATTTTACGTAGTTTTTGTGTGGTATGGGCTCCTATTCGTTTGCTTTTTCTCTTAATTGAAATTTTTTACAGTGTTCTATATATTTTATCCATTATATAGATATTTCTATCAGAATATTCTATCAGAATAAGACATTTCGTTCTTCATTTCATTCTGCATCGTTTTCCAGTCTTACTTATAATTTTAAGTAATGTATAACACAGGAAACAGTAATAAATAAAAATTCGAATTAACGTGACATAGCTAGTGATAAAGAGTACACACAGAAATATATGAAAAAAATGTTAAATTCAAAATTCGTTGAAATTGACATACCCCGTTTTTCTTGTCGACGTTTTATGCAATAAGCAATGTCATATATTCATGTATATTATATACTAATTAAAGGTGTCAG